>NC_134410.1:98428733-98771858 GCF_038048845.1 Mixophyes fleayi | reverse complement strand
ACCTCTACACCATTTAGGCCTCTATATTTCTTGAACTATATTTACCAGATCTCAATGCATGACTTAAGTGCACCCAAGCTGGGTGCCTAGGGAGCAAGACTCAACTCAGCAGCCTATTTGTTACATTTTAAAAGAAAAAAATGCAGGTGGCCCAGTGACCCAGCCCAAGGTAGCCCCCTATGGGACCAGCCTGGGGGAAAAAGCCCCCCAGTCCAACCTGTTCCTGCTGCCCACCCCCCAACCTTTGCCTCATGTTCACATTGTCTAATTTGTAATTAACCTTTCCCTCCTTCAGGCCAAAGATTTTTATCTTCCCTATGCTTGATCTATACCTCATTTACATTTTCACTATGTATATTTTAATATTATATGTTCATTTTGTTACTGTATCATTTCTTTATTTATCAACCTAGGATTTGCACACATTTGATCAATGCATTCTACCACTTCATTTAGTGGAGATGGTCTTTAGTTGTGCAGTATTAAGGGAAAACATATAGCGTTTTTTAATCTAAAAATATGGTACATGTAGCAGTCAAGGAGATAACAACAAAACAATGATCGTTTATTGCAGAAAAAAAGCCACCAACCTTTGCAGGGATGGCTGAAGCTGGGTAAAATGGAAAGTTCTAGCCCCAATTAAATTTGCTAATTTTAATTAGAAAATAAAATAAGTCTGCCTGGTATATTTATCTTTAAATGGTCACAAGTCGTACAATGCACACTGTAGCGATGGAGTAGATCTTTCACATATGTCAGCTATTAACGTGATTAAATTACAATTCTAAACGACTGCAATTTATTTTTATGTGTAGGGCTACAAACTTTTGATTAAAATTTTAATTGCAGTGAAGATAGCTGGCATTTATAAATTGCTTTATAAACCTGGAAAAAGTGAGTATGACATTCTCTCTTCTGATGGTACCGCATTCAACATGTGTTAGGACAAAGATATTTTATTGTGGCAACAAACATGAATATTAACAATTTGATGAACAGTAACTTTGTATTAATTTATTTGTAGCCTAGGAATTCTTACCTGAACATGAACGTGTCACCTGAGCTGCGAGAAGCTACTTCCACTGAGGTGAATGGAAAAGGTTTATGCTATTGGAGGAAGCTATGCAAGAAGCCCAACACCTAAGGGCCATTTCAGTGTGGCGAGATAAGTGAAACATTTCTCTCATAAGAAAATAACGCAAATATTTCCACTTATCAAGTCTAAGGCATCTCCCCCCATTTCAATAAAAGTATGGAATTTGAGGAGCAGGTAAGTTGGACGTAGGAGTAAACATTTTGCATGTACATTGAGCTGTTTTCCTTTGCCATCTATTATGCTACTACATGTTCCAGCATGCACTGGTAGCCGTTGACTGAAGGGCATGCTGCTGCTTGTTAAACCACAAGCACCAATATGCCATGGACAAATGCATGCTGTAAGTTTCACAATAGCAATAAACCAAACTGGCACATTTTTTAAAGTAAAGTTTACTTGAATAAAACAGTCACCAAAATAACCCTTGTTTATCGATTTTATATAAAATAATATCTTACTCTCATCATATTCTAATGGAAATTATAATCCAATGGGAGAGAAAAAAACAACCCATAAAATTAGATTCATGACAGAACATGAAACATGAACAAAAATATAATATATTATTTTATAGTAAAGAGAAGACCGAGGGCTTTGGGAGTGTGTTATTTAAATAGATGTTATTTTAAAAAGTGCCTGTGTGTTTTATTTAGTTTTTTTATACAGGTCTGGTCAACATTATTGACACCCTTGAATTTTTTGCATAACCTATACAATATCTTCAGAAATAAATGGAAATGTGCCAACTTCATATCATCGGACTATTTTAATAGGATGTCCAAAGTTATGTGTCCAGCGATTACTGAAAGTAGTGGTATGCGACCGCTGCTATATCGGAAGTTGATAGATGCCGGCCGCCTGATTTTTATGTCACTGGTAACAGGTATGTTAATCTTACCAATTAGGGTTAGGGTTAGGATAAGGGCTAAGGTTAGGGTATGACGGGAACTTACGTGATGTAAAAATCAGACACCGCCATACAGCATCTTCGGATTTAGAACCGGTCGCATACTACTACATTCGGTAATCTACCCCGCCGCTGCACAGGTAAGGGTACATTTTTTAATAGATCGCTATTAATGTATTTGTCTTTTTTTGTACATGTACTGGGTGTCGGTAACCACACCATCGGATTACCGTACCCCACCCTATGGTATAATGTTCATGGGTCTTAAGGACCTAATCCACTATACTGGGATCACAGAGGTGGAAAAATTGCAACTCCAGGGATCTCAGTCTTATTCGTTACACTGGTCCCTATGTACGTAAGTGTCCCAGCATTTTTAAGAGCAGACTAGTCACCGGCAGTTGGGATACATTGCTTTATTGTGTCCTCCTTTCCTGTACAGAAACCTTGAGGCTAATTTTCATTTTGACAGGGGAACCCTATGTTCATAGCTAAAGTAGAAACCTGGTGAGGAAGGGGGGAGAGACACCTGTCTATGTGTGCAGTGTCCATCCTCATTTTTATGCATGTAGTGCACATCCAAATCTGTGTCATACCAACTGGAAATTCCGGATAAATTTGGTAATGTCACGGGCCGCGCGGCCACCGGGACCGCAGCGACTCACTTCCTGCTCCCTCTGGCGTCCCAGCCGTCGCTATGACGACCGGAACGTCACTTCCTGTTTCACGGCCCCGGCCGAAATCACTGCCTTCGTGCCCCCGCCACTCGGTACAGCTGGGTGCGCGCACTGTAGCCTGCTGGCTAATTAGGTCTCTTAATGTAATTAACCTTGGCCCGTGTGTTGTTGCAGGGCTATGTCCTGATTGGTTTGCTCCAGTGTAAAAGGCAGGGAGGGCTTAGCCTCCCTGACGGTTATAGCGTCCTGTTTCCAGTACTGCTGCCTGATCCCTAGCTATTGTTTGGTGTTGAAACCTTTGGATTGATTACCTGTGTATGACCTTGCCTGTCCCCGGATTCTGAACCATTGCCTTTGACCTTGATTTATTGCCTGTACCCAGACTCTGTACCATTGCCTGTGATCCTGATCCATTGCCTGTCCCCGGATTCTGAACCGTTGCCTGTGACCCCGACCGTGCTGATACCTGACATCTCCGGTGCTGTGTCCAGTCTGCAGATCGCTGGCCTGCCTGTTCCGTGTGTTACCTCCTGTACCTGTGCGCAGCTGTGTGAGTATAAACTTATACTACTTTGAGTTTAATACCTGGGGGCATCTGAGTACCTGTGAGCATAACCAGTCTCTACGGGAAAGGCGGCTGCTAAAGGTGAAGACCTTAGCTACCTGTTCTATAGGTTTATGCAGCACTGGTTGTCTTAACAGGTAACACAACTGATCCAAGAAAAAAATGCCTCCATCTGCCTATGCCAAACTCATTTCACATGAGATTACACTTCTTTAAACTTGGAACTCCTAGGAGGTATGCAATGTAGGTACTGCATCCCCGTTGCCTGTGTATATAAAAGGACCCCAAAGACACAAATAAATATTTTGACAATGGCAATGCATACTACATGTATTCAAAGACAGATGTGCACACTACATTTATTTACACAGATATGAAGACTACACAAAGGGACACAAATAAAAAAAACAGTACATACACATTATGGGCCTCATATGGAGTTGGAATCAATTTACCCTGAAAAGCACAAGGGTTCTTCCCACAACCCTGGTGCGGTGGGTGTGAGGTAATTTAAATAGTTAAAATAATAACATGTTTGTCTGTGCCCGACAAGTCCCAGCAAGCTCAGGCTGCCATTAAGTGTTTGGGCATGTTGGTACTTGTAGTACTATATTCCCCAGCATACCCATTTCTGCCAGGGAATGTGTGCACATGGCAGTGGCGGATCCAGGGGGGGGGGGGGGGCGATCGCCCCGATCGCCCCCCCCTAGCAGGGGCTTGCTGCTGATGGCTGCACACTGTGCAGGTCCGTTCAGCATTGACAGTGTGCTGCCCGGCTGCTCTGATTGTGTTTTAAACACAATCAGAGCAGTGGGGCAGCACACTGTCACTGCGAGCGGACCTTCACATACTGTGCAGCCGCCGGCAGCATTAGAAATTAGAAAGGGGGTCAGGGCCTAAATCGCCCCCCCTAAAATCGCCACGGGTAGAGCAGTTTCCTAGATCCGCCCCTGGCACATGGGCAACCACAAGTGCCAGCATGCACTGCCACCAAAAGCCTGTTGGGACCTGTAGTGCACCGGGGAAAAATGCCAATCAAACACACACACTATTTTAAAAATAAATTTATTTGAACCAAAATCGCCCCTACCCTCATTCATCCTCTTTATTTCTCACCTGGATCCAGCCTGGTGTCTACGGCATCGACTTCATCTGTAATACATCCAGGGATCCGGGGCTTGGCAAACAAAACAAAACACATAATAGATACTGAGGAACTAGCTGCAAAGAGTTATGCCACAAATGAACTGCATTGCAGCCATATATATAACCGTGATTTTCACACAAGCTGAACTCAATCCTGACTACTCTTTGGATTGGACCACTGTCTACCCTCTGGATCATTGACTGCTTGGATCACTAGCTTAGTACTCCATGGATGATACCTGACTACTACACAGATATCACTCCAGGCCTGTGCTTACAATTTATAGCACAGTCTCATGATTGTTATCTCCTATATATCTAGTGTTAGAGTTGGTTCCAAAATAAACTTATAATACTATGTGCCTAAGACCTGAGGGAAAGGGAACTGCTAAAGCCACAGACCATGGCTAGTCTGGTTCTGGGGTTTATTCTAGAAATTTTGATGTTTGGCCTCAAGCATTGACAATGACGTCTTAGGATTTGGCATGTATAATAACAGGCCATCTACAAATGCCGTTGACTTAACTTGTTGTCTTACGAGTATTCCTTCAAAGTTGTGCCAGAACTGTAGGATTCTCAGCATTGGATCAAGTGAAATATTAAACAAAAGTGGAGAAATAGTATCTTTGATATATACAATAATTATGCTATTAATTGTGAAAAGCCTTTGCCAAAAGCAAAAGTTCATACATTGTTTTAGGTGGCAAATGGTGTGTTTCACTACTTCTTCTGTAAAGCAACCTCTGCCTTGATTCTAAAGTTAATTTGGACAATATTACTCATATCAATAAGGATTCACTCTATGCTGCATCCTCCTTAATTGCTTCATATAGATTGCAATGGTAGACTTTTAATTTCAATATGGTAGTTTCTGGATTAGTGCACAAAACAAATCAACCAACATTTTTAATATTTTTCCAACCAAATAAAGTTTAGATGGGTCTTCGATTTTATTCTACTCAATTCAATTTGCGAACACACCTTGAATACTGTAATATTTAAACATGTATAACTAATTGTGGTGAATGATGCATAGGTTAAATTGGTTAGAAATATGCAATATCTTTGTGAGGATAATTGTTAAAAAGTGAATTTCACCATAATCAAACTTTATTTTGCTGGCTACATTAGTACAAATAGTTTGTTTTAATCCAAATATATAGACATTTTCTTTTTCAGGAGTGAATTCATGGGACATGTTTCATATTTACAGGTTCGTCTCAAGTTTTGTTACAATAAGCGGTATAAAAATAACTCTTGTTGTTTCCATTGTGGAAGAGACTTCCAGGATTGGATACATACGTTGTAGCCAGGGCCGCCAAGAGGGGGAGGGGTGGGTACCAATTACCCAGGCGCAGTCCCTCACTTCTGCCCATTTTTTATCCTTCTTTAATTTTTTTTAAATCTAAAAATTGTTGTTTTTTTTTTAAAAAAAAGATTATTATTTTTTGCGGTGGGGGTGGCTCCACCCCCTTCATTGGTGGGAAGAGCAGGGTAAAAAAACAAACAAACAAACAAAAAAAAACAAATACTCACATGATAGGGCACCGGCGTCCCTCTTACTTCCGCTCTCCTCCATTCGCACTGAATGTCGGGCGTGACGTCATCACGACATGCCTGACATTCAGTGAGGAGTGGCGCAGAGAGGACCCACACAGAAGACAGAAGAGAAGAGATGAAAGGAGCCAAAAAATTAAAGAAGGGAAGGGGAGGAAAACAGAAACGCACCGAGTGATGAAGAAAGGGGGGGGGAGAGAGAATGGCACTGATTGATGAAGAAGGGTTTGGGGAGAGAAAGGCACCAAGTGATGAAAAAGTAGGGTGGGGGGGTGAAAGGCACCGAGTGATGAAGAAGAGGGGGGTCAGCATGGCACAGTGATGAAGGAGAGGGGCGGAGCAGCATGGTACAGTAATGAAGGAGAGGGGGAGCAGCATGGCACAGTGTGATGAAGGGAGGGGGAGCAGTATGGCACAGTGTAATAAAAAGTAGAGATACTCAGGCTCAGTTCCCTGAGAACTGAACACACGCAAACTTAGCAGATCCGAGTACCGAGCAGACCCAGCTCAGTACTTTCGTGCGCCCTCGGAATTGAAAACGAAGCAAAACATCATTGTTACATTATCGGATCTCGTGAGTTTTGGACTCTATAAGTACTGCCTTCCACGGCGATCCAGCGCCATTTCACAGAGGGACACAGAAGGGGTAGCACGGTTCTTGGCAGTCTCTAGTGCAGTTGGGCAGTGTCATAGCTAGAAAAGAAAGAGGAGGGGTAGCAGTTTTCTTCAAAGTCTCCAGTGCCATTCAGGAGAGCTCCATTGCTCCATTGCTAATTGTCATTGCTGAAATACAAATAATAGGGCTGGCAGTCTTGGTCTTCTAAATCTGCAGTCATATTGTTCTGTGTTATATAACTCACAAACAAAGAGGAGAGCTCCATTGCTCCATTGCTAATTGTCATTGCAAATAGAAATAATAGGGCTGGCAGTCTTGGTCTGAATCTGCAGTTACATTTCACTGTACCAACACTCAGAAACAGGAGAGGTGGCAGGGTTCAGTGCTGAAACAGAAATTGCAATGATAGGGCTCTCAGTGTTCTTAAAAGTCTCAGTGACATTCTACTGTGCCATAGCTCATACAGAAACAGAAGAGGAGGCATTGTTCTTGTCACTCTCCAGTCTCAGTCATGATGATACTAATCCCTCTACCTCGTATGCTAAAGCCTATGTTCAAGTGCATAGTGGTTTTAAATCAGGGAAACAAAAATGTAAATTAAAAGCTTGTACATTTTTAAAGAAAAAAAACACATCTCTAATAAAGGTGAAAGTTCACTGTAGAAAAACATAAAAATGCCAACATGCTATTCTACCCAAAATATTACCAAGCAGACCAGCAATAGCTTGCTCCTTTCTCTCAGATAGATCTCAGCACCTGCATTATACTCAGTCATCATATTCACCCTCATCAGTGTGTACATCATCCTCAAACAATACTAATTCATCCCTGCTGGAATCCACATCTCAGAAGTCTGTGTACTTTGATATAATTGCTGGTAATGACCTTCCTCATGGAATTTGTAGTTCATTTTCAGAGCTGTCACGATTTTTGGGCAATTCTTTTAGACCAGATCAAATGTCAAAATATTGTGCAGACTCATCTGCATCACCACTGGGTGTCTTGGAAAAGCTAAGTTTTTTCCTAGCGGCAGTTTTCAGAGAAACTGAAGGAGGAGACATCATTGTGTCATGTACCACTTGTGCTGTCAGCTTGCTGACCAGGAGCTCATTGCATCTTCTGAGATCTGGGTCAGTTGGAAAGAAAGAGAAGACATAGCTCTTAAACCTAGGATCAAGCACAGTTGCCAAAATGTAATAATCCGATTTCAAGATGTTGATAACTCTTGGATCCCGGCGAAGCGAATAAAGTACTTAATCTATCGTCCAAAGTCCAACATAATTATCAGAATTGCTTTGTTTCATTTCCTCCTTTAATTTCTCTTTCTGCTTTTCAAAAAGTCTAATTAGGGGAATCACTTGACTCAAGCTTACAGTGTCTGCACTCTCTTCACTGCACTCTCTTCACAGGTGACTATTTCGAGTGGTTTCAGCACCTTGCACAACAAGGGAAGTATTCTCCACTGCGATGGAATAAAGTACATTCTCCCTAAATTCTATTCTTCTTGCAGCTGCTGCATTCTCCTACATGCTGTTGCAGAATCCCGATATGACCCTAAATATTTCGGAACACATACAGCATCTCCTGCATGTCATTGTCATTTTTTAAAAAAGTTCTGTACCACCACGTTGATTGTGTGAGCAAAACAGGCAATTTGATGGAAATTCCCCCGCTGTAATGCTCTAACAATATTGGTGGCGTTATCAGAAATCACATATCCTCAGGAGAGTCTAATCAGGATAAGCCATGTTGCAATGACATCCCTTAGTTCTTCAAACAGTTTGTCAGCGGTATTACCTCTGACCTGCGACAACCACTTCTCACTCCCACCTTCAAGACTTCTCCCGTGCTGCTCCCCACTTATTGAATTAACTACCACGCTCAATCAGACTTTCACACAACCTTCGAATCTTTAGATGCTCTTTGAAACCCATCTCTTTTTTAGAGGTGACCTTATCCTCGATAACACTATTCAAACTAATGCATCCTCACAACTATCCCAATCTCCACTCTAAGCCAAACTCGCTCCTCTTGTTTTAGCTGTGCCCTCTTCCCTTTAGAATGTAAGCTCTCTAATGAGCAGGGTCCTCCATACCCTTTGTTTTCATGTCTCCATTCATTTTGTCTGCCTTGTCTGTTCTTGTTTTACATATGTTTTGTTTTATGCATGTCCTTGTTTTCCCTACTGTATGGCACTGTTGAACACTGGGGTGCCTTACAAATCTACGAAAATAATAATAATAATAATATGCCTCATAATGAAGCAGATGATACACAGAGTAGCCTGACTCTGAAAATGTGACGTTCTTGGGTACATGCTGCTGCTGTACCTGCTGGTGAGGGTGAATCGCCAACCCAGTGGGCTGTCACAATCATATAATCTTTAGTTTGCCCAGTTCCGCTTGTCCACATATCTGTGATTAAGTGTACAGTGGGTAGAATGGCATTTTGTAGCCCAATAATTACATTTTGTGAACCTTCTGGTAGAGGTGAGGAATAGCTTTTCTAGTAAAATGGTGTTGTGATGGAATTTGGTAACGGGGACAGAAGACCTCAAGTAAGATAATAAGAATATAAGACATAAAGGACGATTTTGAGACACACATTTTTGAATTTATTATATTCACCATGTAGAGTAATTTTTAATCACCAAAGTTAATTTCAACTAGAGATGGGCGGGCTCGGTTCCCCGAGATCCGAATTCAACCAAATTTAGGGTATCCGAGTACCGAGCCAAGTACGCTTGGTACTCTCCCGCCCATTCAGTTTCGAAATCGAGGCAAAACGTCATTGTGACGTATTTGGTTTTCTGAGCTCGGATCTCGCGATATTTAAAAAGCATAAATACCCGCCTTCACAGCAATCCATCGCCATTTGACAGGGAGAGAGCAGGGTTAGGTCACACTGGCTATATCAGCGCAGGGACAGTGATTGATTGTATTAAACAGCATTTAAAGCAGTAAGATTGTTACAGAGAAGAGAGGAGGGATTTTTGTTCAGTTTCTGGCACTCCAAGTGCTATTGGGGTGTCCCCCATTATTTTGCAGAAATTTATCTGGCTGTGAAAAAAGAACTATATTGCAGCACTTTAATAATAAATATATTTATATATTTAGCAGTTCCATTTGCTTTTGGGGTGTCCCCCATTCTTTTGCAGAAATTTATCTGGCTGTGAAAAAAGAACTATATTGCAGCACTTTAATAATAAATATATTTATATATTTAGCAGTTCCATTTGCTTTTGGGGTGTCCCCCATTATTTTGCAGAAATTTATCTGGCTGTGAAAAAAGAACTATATTGCAGCAGTGTCAAAAACAATTTGTAGCACTACAAGTGCTTTGGGCTCAGAATGGATTCAAAGTAGTCCACATATTTACAAAATGAGCAACCAGGTTCTGTCACCAGTCCTGATGGTAATGTTCCAAGTACGTCATCTGGGAAAGGCGATGTCAAACTACACCGTCTTTTGAAATCATCCAAAAAAACACACACCAAAAAAAAATGACGGTGTTGAAGCGAAAACAAAGTCTAACTGAGGAAAACTTAACTGCCGATAAAAAAAAAAAAATTGCCAACATGCCATTCTACACACGCAGTGGCAAAAAGAGAATTAGGCCTTCGCCTTTCTCTATTAGTGGCAAATCCAAAAATGTTACCGAGCCTACAAGTGGTGCACAACTACTGTTATGCGTCAAAGCCGAGCTGCAAGATAACAGTAAGGCATTGGAGGATAATGTTTGCTCTGAATCAGAAATGACAACAATCCCTGTGGAAAGTCCATCCAACAGTGGTATGTCTAATCGTGAGCATTCTGTTAGTGTACCCATAAAAAAGGGCCCTTTCAGCAGTTCTGCTGATGTGTGCCTGAACAGCCCGAGTGTAGCCGGTGATACACCAATTGAGGATGCCACTTTGGAATTAGAGGAGGATGAGGGGGAGATTTGTGTAGGCAACGAGGGCGCTAATGAGGATGTTGATGAGGATGAGGTTGTTTGTGTAAGTCCTGCACCAGTGGCAGCAGTTCTGGCACGTGACAAGAAAAAGGCCATTGTCATGCCTGGCCATAAAACAAAAAAATCCACTTCTTATGTGTGGAATTATTTCTACCCAAATCCAGACAACAATTGTCTAGCCATTTGTAGTGTATGTCAAGCCACAGTCAGTCGAGGGAGGGACCTTAACCATCCTCGAACCACGTCTATGTTACGCCATTTAACTAGAGTTCATGGCAAAGTGTTGGGAAAAGCTGAAAGTTCTTCCAAAAAAAAAACCAGCACTCCATCATCAGCTAAGACCCTCCGGTCACCGACATCCCGAAGGCTACAAAATACACCCACCACACCATCCTCATCAATATCCTCAGTAGCGCTCGGAGTTAGCCCTGTATCCCACTTATTAAGGCTGGATGACTCTTGCACTCTAATTGATTCCTCTGAAGAAAGCGTTAGTCCCACTGCTACTGTTGTGGCTGCTGCTGGGGGTTAATCGTCAGCCCAGAGGCAGGTCAAGAAAATGAGCAGTCCTACATTTCAGCAATTAACTGTGAAGCAATCATTTGCTAGGGGAATCAAATATGACAGCAGTCACCCAGTTGCCAAGCGAATCACAGACGCCATGACTGCAATGTTAGTGTTAGATCTGCATCCAATCTCCACAATAAGCGCAGCTGGTTTTTCACAGTTAATTGAGGTTTTGTGTCTGCGTTACAGAATTCCATCGCGACACCATTTCTCCCGTAAAGCTATTCCACAACTATACCAAAAAGTGTGTAAAAATGTAGAGATTGCGCTGAAAAATGCCATTCTGCCCACTGTTCACTTAACCACAGATATGTGGACAAGTGGAAGTGGGCAAACCAAAGACTATATGGGGCATATTCAATTAGCTTTTAGATTCGCGGTAACGCGCCGGAACAGCCGCGAAACGTAATACACGGTACCGCAATAACGTGGATTTTCGTTCGCAGCCCATAGGGTTGCGAACGAAAATCCGCGTTAATGCGGTACCGTAATACCCGCAAGAACGCGCACTTTTCGCGGCAACGCGCGTTACCGCGAATCAAAAAGCTAATTGAATATGCCCCTATGACTGTGACAGCCCACTGGGTTGGTCATTCACCTTCACCAGCAGGAACAGCAGCAGCATGTACACCACTACATAACATTTGTCACAGGCAGGCCACTCTTTGTATCACCGGTTTCACTAACAGGCATACAGCTGACAATTTTTTACGCAAACTAAGAGATGTGATTGATACATGGCTTATACCACTTGGACTCTCCCCAGGATATGTAATTTCTGATAACGCCAACCATATAGTGCGAGCATTACAGCTGAGTGATTTCCAGCACATTCCCTGTTTTGCTCACACCATCAACTTGGTGGTGCAGAGCTTCCTACAAAATAACCATGAGGTGCAGGAGTTGTTTTCGGTGGCCCGTAAAATTTCAGGCCATTTCAGGCATTCAGCCACAGCATGTAGGAGATTACAGCAGCTCCAAGAGCAGTTTAACTTGCCCTGCCACCAACTTAAGCAAGAGGTTGTAACTAGGTGGAATTCCACCCTGTACATACTTCAGAGGATGGAGGGACAGCGCAGAGCCATCCAAGCATATTGCACAAGCCATGACATTGGGAAAGAAGGGGGGATGTATTTTAGTCTTGCACAGTGGGGAATCCTTTCAGTGCTGTGCAATGTGCTGACACCATTTGAAGTTGTGACGTGTGAGGTGAGTGCAGACTCTGCTAGTTTGAGCCAAGTCATTCCTTTAATTAGACTATTGGAAAAGCAGCTTGAGAAACTGAAGGAGGAGCTGAAAGCAAGCAATTCAGCAAAGTATGTTGGCCTTGTCGATCAAGTACTTCATTCGCTTCACAATGATCCTCGAGTTATTAAGATCTTGAACTCGGATCAGTACGTTTTGGACACTGTGCTTGATCCAAGGTTTAAGACTTACATTGAGTCTTTACTTGTAAATGAGCGAGATGTGAACTGTTGCAAGGTGCTATTGCTCAGCAAGTTGTCCGCTGAACTGGGCCTCGGCTTGACTACGTGTCCTCCTTCACTTTCTCAAGCTGCTGCTGCTCGTTAAAAATTTAATTTCCAAAAAAGAAGCAGGGAAGACGCAGGGGGCAGACCAGAACAATTTAACATCTGGGCTGGTTTGAAGGATTTTTCTAAAAAATGTGTCACCTTGCCCATAACTCCATCCAATACGAGTATAAACATGCAAAGGATGGTGGAGGATTATTTTCAAGAGGTAATTGATATGGAAATGTCAGACAGTCCCTTTCCTTACTGGGAGGAAAAGCAGGCCATTTGGAAACCCATGTACAAACTTGCTTTGCAATACCTAACCTGCCCACCCTCCAGTGTGTACTCTGAACGAGTATTGAGTACAGCTGGGAACTTAGTCAGTGATCGCCGTAGAAGGTTACTTCCAAAAAATGTGGAGAAAATTATGTTTATAGAAATGAACTACATCTTCAACGAGGAAGGCCTTCACCATCAAAGACATCCAAGCACTGACTGTTCTCTAATGGCGGATTCAAGCGGCGATGAATTGATAGTCTGTGAGGATGATGTACACACTGATGAGGGTGAGGATGAAGATCCAGATGATGACGATAACATCTTTTTAAAACTTTCTATTTAAGTCTAGGGTTCAATGTACCCCAAAGAGGAAAGGGACTTGGGGCATTTCCATATCACGTACCATCTTGAAAGGTTGCTGTTTTGGCAATTTATCATTATGGGTAGGGTGTCATACACACACTGACCCCAAACTGCCTTTGTCCATTTCAAATAATATTGTACAGTCTATAACGGCTGCTTTTTTTTGTGTTTTCTAAGACTGGAGGGGGGCCTATAGAGACAGAAACCAAACTGCCTTTGTCCATTTCTTTACATATTTAACTATAAGTGTAGGGTGTAATATACACCCAAAGACGATGGCTGCATTGCCAATATGCATAGATGGAGAGGAAGACAATCTGGTTTGTGTGTAGAATTAATGAATGCCTACCAGGAATTAAACTGTTTTTTGGATAATTTATTAGCTTTACAATTACATTACTTTTCCAAGAAACAGGTGGAGCACTAAATTTGGTTATTTTATGCCCAAAAACATTGATTTTCCAACAAAATAGCAAAATAAAACCAAACAAAACCAAAACACGCAATGGCGGTTTTGCAAAACCAAAACCAAAACACGACGGTAATCCAGACCCAATCCTGAATACAAAACCAAAACACGGGGGTCAGTGACCATCTCTAATTTCAACACACACTCCTTGTAATTTTGAGGATAACATATCACTGTTTATTTTGATGGACCCTCTGTGGTTTTGAGAACATCGAACAAAAGGAAAAATCTTTTGATCTGATTTTTAAAGATATGTAATAATCAATTAACACACAAAAAACACAACAATAAATATGGAGTATTTATATTTATTTTTCATTTTTATTTTTTTATTTTATTTTTATACACTTTTATTCACTATTATTTTCACTTTTAGTCAGTGTATGTTTTAAATGTACACATTATCAATTTTTTTTCACCTTTTTTTCTGACTTATTTTATTATTATATTTTAGCACACTCACAGGTTGCACTTTCGTTACCTTAATCACATCTATATGTTTCATATTTGAATATATTGTCAGATATTTTTTCACATTTATTTTCACTATACATATATTTTTTCACTTTATATTATAGTTATCTGTTCATCACTACAAATAACTATACATAATAAATAATATATAATATTACATGTCTTTTCATGTCATAAATATCAATTATTTCCTATGTACATATATCATTGACAACACATGTGGACTCTAGATATACACACATCAAGTAACATCTGATAAAGAACCTATTTGGATTCCAAATAAAAACACCTAATCTATATACTTCAATATATTGTATTATCAGCTTCACACTTGAATCAATTCTATACTCCAATGCGTCATGTCTGAATTTTATTTATGTTTTTTGTGTCATCTTGTCTGTTTATCTCTGGCTCTTTCTCTATTATCATTTTTATTACTAATTGCATGCCTGTGTAATTATCTGTTTACTATATTCATAGCCTGGGATCATAAACTGCTATAAAACTGCTGATATATATATTATCTAAATAAAATGTATAATAAAACTCATTTCATTGGTTGAAACCTATGCCAATCAAATTATGAAGTACCTATTGGTGGATAGCTACTTAAATAACCAGCCCGAATTACACACTGGTTGCCTCACAGTAGAAGCAATTAGTGAAACGTATGTCAGGTGTTGTTTTTAGAAGGAAGCAGGGAGTCCAGAATCTAGCTGGTTATAAGAGAATCATAGATATATCAGAATATGATTTTTGCTCTATAAAGGAATTCCTCTATATGAATCTAGTGGTAGATAACTAAAGATGTCATTAACAGAAATCAAAACAGATATACTGTGATGACATACTTAAAGGTTTTTTTTTATCATAAATCAATCCAACTAGGTCTCTTTTGTTTGTGTCAGAACACTAGAAACCCAAAACAAATTGTGACGGTATAAAAAATATCCCATAAAAATTATAGGAAAAAGATACGAAAATATTCATACAATATCTATCTATCAGTCCTGGCTGCTAAACATCTGAGAAATAGCATTGGAACTGTGATTTGTATAAATAATTAACCAGCTGTGATGAATGCCAGTTGTAGAAAAAGTCTGTGTCTCTGACTGAATATATACCAAACGAAATAGGGAATATGTAGCCAATTATGATAGTTTTGTCATAAATACAACAAATACAAACTTCATTTTACTATAATATTTTGCCACTCCCTTTCCTGCACTTATTTATATATATATTAAGATCAAGAAAGCATAAATGATATATCACATTTTTATAGATTCTCCAATTAAAAAACGTTTTGAATTTCAACTATGCATGTCAGAACACTAGAAACTTTACCCAATTTGTGGCCACATAATAATAAGAATTAATGTGGGATATACAGCAATACTGCTTCAGCAGCACAGGTGTATATATGGAACCATTCGTTGCAAGAACACATGTAGAATGTCATTAACTGATGCTATACGTATCTAAATTCAAAAAAAAAAGGAGATATACTAGCCTTGTACTGGTACAGCAGAACAGGTGTATACAAACATGAAATAATCTGCCATCTATATAGCAACGTGGCAATTCGTGTGATTTGATGATTAACACAGTAATACATTTACCCGGACTGTATATATTCCTTATTACTGTGGATCTCTTGGTCTATACTAGAGATGGTCACTGACCCCCGTGTTTTGGTTTTGGATTCGGTTTTGGATCTGGATTACCGACGTGTTTTGGTTTTGGTTTTGGTTTTGCAAAACCGCCATTGCGTGTTTTGGTTTTGATTTTGGTTTTGTTTGGTTTTGTTTTGCTATTTTTTTGGAAAATCCATGTTTTTGGGCCTAAATTAACCCAATTTAGTGCTCCAACTGTTTTAGAGACAAGTAATCTAATTGTTGAGGTAATAAATCATCCAAAAAAACAGTTTAATTCTTCGTTGGTAGGCCTTCATTTATTCTACACACAAAACAGATTGTCTTCCTCTCCATCTATGCATATTGGCAATGCAGCCATCGTCTTTGGATGTATATTACACCCTACACTTATAGTTAAATATGTAAAGAAATGGAAAAAGACAGTTTGCTTTCTGTCTCTATAGGCCCCCCTCCACTTTTTTAAAAAAAACTAAAAATTCAGCCATTATAGACTGTAAAATATTAATTGACATGGACAAAGGCAGTTTGGTATCTGTCTGCATCAGATCCTCTCTCCACTAGGAGTAAAATAGAAAACTATTCAGCCGTTATATAATCTAGAATATAAATAGAAATTGAGAAAGGCAAATTGGTATCTGTCTGCATCATAATCATCAACATCATCATTAGCGCCCTCGTCGCCTACACAAATCTCCCCCTCATCCTTTTCTAATTCCAAAGTGGCATCCTCAATTTGGGTATCACCGGCTACACTCGGGCTATTAAGGCACACATAAGCAGAATGCTCACTATTAGACATCCCACTGTTGGGTGGACTCTCCACAGGGATTGTTGTCATTTGTGAATCAGAGCAAATATTCTCCTGTAATGCTTCACTGTTATCTTGCAGCTCGGCTTTGACGCGTAACAGTAGTTGTGCACCAATTGTAGGCTGGGTAACTTTTTGGGATCTGCCACTAATAGCCAAAGGTGAAGGCCTCATTCTCTCTTTGCCACTGCGTGTGTAGAATGGCATGCTTGCAATTTTTTTTTTATCGTCACTTAACTTTTGCTCAGTTACACTTCTTTTTCGCTTCAATACAGTAAAAAAATTTTTGGTTTTTGTTTTTTGCACTAATTTGGAAACACTCTGTTGTTTGACATCACCTTGGCCAGGTGACGTACTGGGAACACTAACATCAGGACTGGTGACAGAACCTGGTTGCTCATTCAGATCATATGTGGACTGCTTTGAATCCCTTCTGAGCGCAAACCACTGGGGAGTGCTAAAAATTATTTAGTAGATACTGCTGACAGATATGACTTTTGACAGCCAGAAATATTAATGCACAATTAGGGAGGACACCCCAAAAGCACTGAGGAGTGCTACAAATTATTTAGTAGATACTGCTGACAGATATGACTTTTGACAGCCAGAAATATTAATGCACAATTAGGGAGGACACCCCAAAAGCACTGAGGAGTGCTAAAAATTATTTATTAGATACTGCTGACAGATATGACTTTTGACAGCCAGAAATATTTATGCACAATTATGGGGGACACCCCAAAAGCGCTGGGGAGTGCCAAATATGAAGAAAAAATAATAAACCTCTATCCTCCTCTCTGCACTAGCGATTTTGGTTAGAGCAATTGCAAGAACAATATTGTATTCTCTGTCCCTGCTCTAATTAGCCTATGACTACACCCTGCTCTCTCCCTCTGTCAAATGGCGATGGATTGCTGTGGAGGCGTGTATTTATAAAGTTGAAGTATCGCGAGAACCGAGCCCCGAGATCCGACGACGTCACAATGACGTTCGGCCTCGATTTGGATTCGGAATGGGCGGGAGAGTACCGAGCTGCTCAGCTCGGTACTCGGATACCCAAAGTTCGGGTGGGTTCGGTTCTCGGAGAACCGGACCCGCCCATCTCTAATGAACACACACACACTGCAGCAATGCAAATTTTTTTTGTCATGCTCAACTATAAGGGGGGCCCCATGAAGTTGTTGTATCGGGGCCTGAATTCCTCTTGGCAGCCGTGGTTGTTGTAGCTTGTGATCTAGGGTGGTAACAAATACAGATGGAGAAATGTGATTTGAGTAGTTAGGTTTGTTTTGTAATTCCCATTTTTGGATTAATGACCTCATAGAAATGAATTGTTAGTGTAGTTACCCATCCTAATAAAGTTACCTTATTGCAGTAGATAGGAATTCACAATTTGATCAAAATGTGCATTATTATTATTATTATTATTATTATTCATATTATTCATATTATTAATAATTTTTATTTATAGGGCACCACTAGGTATCCGTAGCGCCGTACAGGGACAGACAGAAATACGGTACAGAGTGAGACAGCACGGTACAGTTATCAAAAAGCACAGTAACTCAGAAGCTCAAAGTACAGCAAGATGAAACGCGAGGGCCCCCATCGGGGTAGCGAGAGGGGTAGAAGGGTAGAAGGACTTCACAGAAGAGACAAGGAGCTGGAGAGCAGAGTTAAGGTGGTGGAGAACAGGAGGAGAGGAGGCCCTGCTCGAAGGAGTATACAGTCTAAGGGACCTCACTAAGAACCCTGGGCCTGATTCATTAGTGATCTTATCTGCCGTTTTTTGCTTATCTTAAGCAAATCCACTCTGTGCATGCTCAGAAAAGGGAGATAAGAAGCAAAATCCACTGCGTAAGTGAAGAATTTCTTGAATTAAGATCCATCTTAACTTCACTCTTATCTCCCCGATTCTTCTTAAGAATAAGCATATTAACTTTTGCACAAGATAAGATCACTAATAAATCAGGCCCCTCATGTTTATTTCAGATAAAATATTGTATATTAAAATTACAAAAATATTTGTTATTGTGATTAGTAAGTCTTTAGTGTCTAAATTGTGCCCCTGTATCCTTGCCCTGTTTTGTCTCTGAATCTGTTCATCAATACAGAGACCACCAGTAAGGAATTTGTTGCCAGGACAGCATGAACATCTTGTATCATCAACAGGTTATATATGTTTTTTAGGTATGCAAGAATAATATATTACAGTATATGAGCAAGTGATAAGACAATATGTATCATGAGATCAACTGTGAATTTGTTCCAAAACGAGATACATAGATTTAGGTTATCAATGAGAATTAGATACCATTTTATATGTAGTGTCTGGTAGGGTTACACCACATAAACAAATAGAAAGATAATCTGGTGCTCAGTGCACTAGACTTTCTTTTCTTTTTTCACATACATGATTTTATTCACTTGTACACATTTATTTAATTTAAAGGAACACACCTTGGTTTCACTAATTTCTAATTTGTTCTTTGGGAGTCAGACCCCTCCCCTTATAGGTGCTCCATATTTTGAAAATGGAGGCTCAGGAAGGTGTTAATTGTGGCGCCTTGAGACACATTTGTTGCTAAACTGACTAGGGGTTCACCTACATAAAATACCTTGATGTTGGCAGATGAGCTTCTCCCAATATAGCTATATTGTGCACAAAATTCTCCTACTTATGTATATATAATTTAGTGATTTATATATTGTTTCAGAGCGTCGGACTATCTTTTCTTTTGTTTTCACATATACAGTGGTCTTAATTGTCCTGGCTCCAATTTCTCAAATGATTTATTCATTTGTACACCTTTCAATAATTTAAAAGACCGCACTTTTGTTTCATTGATTACACCACATGCATCTTAGACAAAGTAACTTTAAAACTGTCCAATCATAGAAGGCCATTGAAGCATTTTAGGTATAGATCATACTTGAGTTATGGAACCCCGGGAGATCTCGGACAGGAGGCATGGTGGGAGAGTGGAAGGTGACTCGTGTCAAATCTATCTTTTGTTGCAGGGGGCGGGGCCAAAATTACATTATTCACCGCAAATCGCGTCATTGTGGCTCCCATCCTGCCCACTTCACTAGGAAGTGGGCAGGATGCAGAAGAATTGCCTGTTTTCCCAGGTGTTCGGGAGACCTACACAGAGTTCGGGTGTCTCCCGGACATTCCGGGAGAGTTGGAAAGTATGGTATAGAACAGTAAATAGGTATAAAAGCTAAACAAAAAAGAACTACTGTAAATATAATCACTCGAACTACAGTACAACAGTAGTTTGCTGGATCATTTAGATTGAAAAATGTAATTGATTGACATATGTAATTAATTCTAGACTAATTTGATCTGGTAACTTGCTGGTTTGGTCACCACTATATTATATTTGCAGTATAACTTCCTTTGTGGTTGGAATATAACATTAACCAAGTACTTTATTCAATGCTCTTTAACAAATAGCTATCAACAGCCAGAAACCATTTCATATTTTATTCTGAGGGTAGACTTGCAGTGGATCTGTTCAGGGGGTCCAACCATGTCTATGACCCCCAATTGTTAACACTCTTGACACGCTGGTCAAAAATGTTGCTTGGGGATTTCTTAACTTTTCCTATATTAGTGGCATTTCTATTATATAGCCACATGATAGAGTTCTATCATTTGGTGTCAATGGGACCAAGAGGTATATTTACTAGACTGTGGGTTTGAAAAAGTGGAGATGTTGGCTATAGCAACCAATCAGATTACAGCTGTCATTTTGTAGAATATACTAAATGATAGCTAGAATCTGATTGGTTGCTATAGGCAACATCTCCACTTTTTAAAACCTGCAGTTTAGTAAATATTAGAGATGGGCAGGCTCGGTTCCTCGAGATCCGAACCCACCCGAACTTCGCCTATCCTAGTACCGATCCGAGCACACTCGGTACTGTCCCGCCTGTTCGGTATCGAAAAGGCAAAACGTCATTGTGACGTATTCGTATTTCTGAGCTCAGTTCTCGCGAGATTTGAAAAGCATAAGTACCCGCCTCCACAGCAATCCATCGCCATTTGACAGAGGGAGAGAGCAGGGTTAGGGCACAGGCTATATTAGCGGAGGGACAGAGCAATAATTGTACACATTATTGTTTCAATTCTATTCTATACAATTATATTATTATTAATACCAATTCTATTAGCAATTGTTAGAGCAGGAAGAGAGGACGTTTTTTTTTCAAATTTTTGTACTACAAGTGCTTTGGAGTGTCCCATATTCCCCAGTGTTTTACACTAATTTTTCTGGCTGTCAAAAAAAAAAGTTATATTTTTCAGCAGTATCTATCTAATACAATTTTTGGCACTACGAGTGCTTTGGGGTGTCCCATATTCCCCAGTGTGAAACAATAATTTTTCTGGCTGTCAAAAGTGATATCTATCAGCAGTATCTATACAATTTTTTGCACTACAAGTGGTTTGGGCTCATTAAAATGGATTCAAAGTAGTCCACATATGAGCAGAATCAGCAACCAGGTTCTGTCACCAGTCCTGATGGTAATGTTCCCAGTACATCATCGGTAAAGGCGATGTAAATGTACATAGTCTTTTTAAATCCGGGAATAAAACACACACCAAAAATTTTTTACCGTGTTGAAGCGAAAAAGAAGTGTAACTGATAAAAAGTTAAGTGCCTATAAAAAAAAAATTGCCAACATGCCATTCTACACACGCAGTGGCAAAGAAAGAATGAGGCCTTCACCTTTCTCTATTAGTGACAGATGAAAAAATGTTACTGAGCTTTCTTCTTGTATGGTCACTCGTGACCAAGCAAGACCACGTAATTTGGAGTGTAAAAGTTGTGCACAACTAATGTTACGCGTGAAAGCCGAGCTGCAAGAAAAAAATAAGACATTAGAGCAGTGATGGGCAAACTACGACCCACGAGCCAGATCCGGCCCACTTAGAGGTTCTATCCGGCCCACCAATATTTTTAAAAATTTCATTAAAATATGCATAAAATTATTTGGGCCGACACTGTGTGTCAGAACCTTCATTTTTATGCCTTCCAAGCTATTTCCTTCATTACACTTCATCCTCCTTCCTAAAAGGACACTTCTTATGTCAATCACTCAAACACCTGCCTGCTCCCTAATGGCTGAAAGTCATGTGAGAAGAGATGGGCTGGGCCATATACTAAGGCGGATTTCGATTGGCTGCTGTGTTGTCAGTTAGTGGCTCACCAGAAAGACATATCTGCAACAACCTACTGAAATAAGTGCTGTGTCTGTACGATCGCTGCACTTATAGAGGTAACACTGCTATATAACACCCTCCCGTCCCATTCAAAAAATTTGTATTATATATTTCGATATTTGAGTTTTTTAATAAATTATATTGGCAAGCCTAAAGTTTTTATTTATTTGGCCCGCTCCTGAAAAAGTTTGCCCATCACTGCATTAGAGGATAATGTATGCTCTGAATCAGAAATGACAACAATCCCTGTGGAGAGTCCATCCATCAGTGGTATGTTTAATCGTGAGCATTCTGTTAGTGTACCCATAAAGAAGGGCCCTTTCAACAGTTCTGCTGATGTGTGCGTGAACAGCCCGAGTGTAGCCGGTGATACACAAATTGAGGATGCCACTTTGGAATTAGAAGAGGATGAGGGGGAGATTTGTGTAGGCAACGAGGGTGCTAATCAGGATGTTGATGAGGATGAGGTTGCTTGTGTAAGTCCTGCACCAGTGGCAGCAGTTCTGGCACGTGACAAGAAAAAGGCCATTGTCATGCCTGGCCATAAAACAAAAAAATCCACTTCTTATGTTTGGAATTATTTCTACCCAAATCCAGACAACAATTGTATAGCCATTTGTAGTGTATGTCAAGCCAGTCAGTCGAGGGAGGGACCTTAACCATCTTGGAACCTCGTGTATGTTACGCCATTTAACGAGAGTTCATGGCAAAGTGTTGGGAAAAGCTGAATGTTCTTTCAAAAATATTACAAGCACATCAGCTAGGACCCTCCGGTCACCGACATCCTGACGGCTACAAAATACACCCACAATACCATCCTCATCAATATCCTCAGTGGTGCTCGGAGTTAGCTCTGCATCCCACTTATTAAGGCTGGATGACTCCTGCACTATAATTGATTACTCTGAAGAAAGCGTTAGTCCCACTGCTGCTGCTGTTGTTGCTGCTGTGGGTGAATCGTCAGCCCAGAGGAAGGCCAAGAAAAGAGCAGTCCTACATTTCAACAATTTAAGAAAAACAATCATTTGCTAGGGGAAGCAAATATGACAGCAGTTACCCAGTCGCCAAGCGAATCAGACGCCATGGCTGCCATGTTAGTGTTAGACCTGCGTCCAATACCCACAATAAATGCAGCTAGTTTTTCACAGTTAATTGAGCTTTGTGTCCGCGTTACAGAATTCCATCGCAACACTATTTTTCCCGTAAAGCTATTCCACAACTATACCAAAAAGTGTGTACAAATATAGAGATTGCGCTGAAAAATGCCATACTGTCCACTTAACCACAGATATGTGGACAAGTGGAAGTGGTCAAAGCAATGACTATATGACTGTGACAGCCCACTGGGTTGGTCATTCACCTTCACCAGCAGGAACAGCAGCAGCATGTACACCACTACGTAACATTTGTCACAGGCAGGCCACTCTTTGTATCACCGGCTTCACTAACAGGCTTACAGCTGACAATTTGTTACGCAAACTAAGAGATGTGAGTGATACATGGCTTAAATCACTTGGACTCTCCCCAGGATATGTCATTTCTGATAACGCCAACAATATAGTGCGAGCATTAAAGCTGCGTGAATTCCATCACATTCCCTGTTTTGCTCACACCATCAACTTGGTGGTGCAGAGCTTCCTACGAAATATCCGTGAGGTGCAGGAGAGGCTTTCGGTGGCCCGTAAAATTTCAGGCCATTTCAGGCATTCTGCCACAGCATGTAGGAGATTGCAGCAGCTCCAAGAACAGTTTAACTTGCCCTGCCACCAACTTAAGCAAGAGGTTGTAACTAGGTGGAATTCCACCCTGTACATGCTTCAGAGGATGGAGGAACAGCGCAAAGCCATCGAAGCATATTGCACAAGCCATGACATTAAGAAAGGAGGGGGATGTATTTCACTCTTGCACAGTGGGGAATCCTTTCAGTGCTGTGCAAGGTGCTAAAACCATTTGAAGTTGTGACTTGTGAAGTGAGTGCAGATGCTGCTAGCTTGAGCCAAGTCATCCCTTTAATTAAACTATTGGAAAAGTAGCTTGAGAAACTGAAGGAGGAGATGAAAGCAAGCAATTCCGCAAAGTATGTTGGCCTTGTAGATCAAGTACTTAATTCGCTTCACAATGATCCTCGAGTTATTAAGATCTTAAACTCGGATAATTACGTTTTGGCCACTGTACTTGATCCAAGGTTTAAGACCTACATTGAGTCTTTGCTTCAAAATGAACGAGATGTGAACTTTTGCAAGGAGCTATTGCTCAGCAAGTTGTCTGCTGAACTGGGCCTTGGCTTGACGACATGTCCTGCTTCAGTTTCTCAAGCAGCTGCTGCTCATAAAAAAAATAAATTTTCCCAAAAAAAGCATGGAGGATGCAGAGGGCAGACCAGAACAGTTTAACATCTGGGCTGGTTTGAAGGATTTTTCAAAAAAATGTGTGACCTTGCCCATAACTCCATCCAATATGAGTATTAACATGCAAAGGATGGTGGAGGATTATTTTCAAGAGGTAATTAATATGGAAATGTCAGACAGTCCCTTTCCTTACTGGGAGGAAAAGCAGGCCATTTGGAAACCCATGTACAAACTATTTAAGTGTAGGGTGCAATCTACCCCCAAAGAGGAAAGGGACTTGGGGCATTTCTATATCACGTAACGTCTTGAAAGGCTGCTGTTTGGGCAATTTCTCATTAAGGGTAGGGTGTTATACACAGACTGACCCCAAACTGGCTTTGTCCATTTCAATTAATATTGCACAGTCTATAACGGCTAGATTTTTGAGTATTTTCTACAAGTGGAGGGGGGCCTAGAGAGACAGAAACCAAACTGCCTTTGTCCATTTCTCTATATATTTAACTATAAGTGTAGGGTGTAATATACATTCAAAGACGATGGCTGCATTGCCAATATGCATAGATGGAGAGGAAGACAATCTGGCATGTGTGTAGAATTAATGAAGGCTTACCAGGAATTAAATTATTTTTTTGATAATTTATTAGCTTTACAATTACTTTACTTATCCAAGAAACAGGTGGAGCACTAAATTTGGTTATTTTATGCCCAAAAACATTGATTTTTAAACAAAATAGCAAAATAAAACCAAACAAAACCAAAACATGACGGTAATCCAGATCCAAAACCAAAACACGGGGGTCAGTGAGCATCTCTAGTAAATATACCCCAAGATTCTTTGTCAAATGCCTTCTCTGCATCAAAGTTCTGCAAGAAGAGGTAAACAAAGCTGATAATGTTGTGCATTTACCATTTACTGAATGTCTACCATATGTTACGGCTACCAGCTATTATCATAAGCTTACAGAACTATCAGCAGTGCTCTTCATTATAGCAGACAATTTTCCTGTAGAGGTGGATATGCTCACAGGTACTCAGATAACCCCAGGTCTTAAACTCAATGTAGTGCAAGTTTATGAGTAATGCCACAGCACGGGAGTAAGAGGTGATGACAGCAGGCAACGTGGTCAGGAACAAGCCATGGTCCAAGGACAGGAGCAATCAGCAAAGTCGAAGTCAGGCAAACATTATGGCCAGCAGCAAACAATGGTATCCGAGTCACAAGCAAAGGTCAGGGTCACAAACAAATAATCAGAAGTCCAGGGATACAAGTCAAAGGTCATACACAGAAAAGAATCCAGAAATAGGCAGAGTAGGAAAGGAGCAGGTCAGCAGCCAGGCACTGAACGCTATAACCGGCATGAAGGCTAAAAACTCCCTGCCTTATATACTGTCACAAACACGGTAGTTGGAAGGCCTTACCTGCTGGTATTTGCGCTGCTATGCAAGGAGGCGCGGATTCTAACCACGCCCCAGGTCTTCACCAGGAAACCCCGCAAGGAGTTTTGGACTTAGCCGCTGAGATGTGTCGGTCGCGGTTCTCATAGGTAGCTATCAGCGAGGTTTGGTGAATAATCGTAGTCAGCGATCAAAGGTCAAATCCGTGCAGGCAACAAAGTACAGAGGGGTCAGGCAGAAGAGTAGTCGGGAAGCCGGGGGTCAGAGCCAGGAGATACAACAGGAACCAGGGAGAATCCGAGAAAGTAGTCAAACAGGCCGGGGTCAGAATCCAGGAGATGCAGGCAGAATGAATCTATATGAAGATATCTCTTAGCCAAGAGACAGGCTAGGAGACTAGATACTCTGGCACCCTAGTGATGCCAGAGTCTAGTTTAAATAGTGCTGCCAGACCTATCATTGTTGGGAGTGGAGGTCGGCGGTCAGCTGGTCTGACCGCCGTCAGGAAGCGTGCGCCCGAACTTCCTGTGGGGCCGGAAAGTGAGTTGCCTAGCAACGGGACGAGCAGCAGCAGAGAGGGCATCCGTCCCGGCACCAGGTAAGAGTGCGGGACGGCACCTGACAGTACCCCCCCCTTCTCCACTGAAAAGGTGCAGACCTCAAGGATTGTCTCTTGATGAATTTAGCCAGAAGACGAGGGGCATGAAGATCCTCTTTAAATACCCATGACCATTCTTCAGGTCCGAAACCCTTCCAGTGGACTAGGTACTGAGGACGCCCACAAAAGTCACGGGTATCCAAAATGTGACTGATCTCATATTCGTCACCGGTGGTAGTTAATAGAGTTAATAGAGGCTGAGGTGAGGAAGTCTTGCGGGAGAATCTGTTGAGAACCAATGGTTTCAGTAAAGTGACATGGAAAGAGTTGTGAATCTTCAGAGAGGGGGGGAGATGCAATTTGTAGGTTACTGGGTTAATGACCTGTGTCACTAGAAATGGTCTGATGAATCGTGGGGCAAGTTTCATCGAAGGTACCTGGAGTCTAATGTTCCGTGTGGAGAGCCATACTTTGTCGCCAATATAGAGGATGGGAACCACTCTATGATGGCGGTCAGCAGCTTGTTTATATCGCTGAGATGCTTTTAACAGGTTCTCCTATGTTGATGCCCAGATGTGTGCCAAATCCTGAACAAGAGAGCGAGCAGCAGGAACAGAAGGTGCTGAGGGACGGGAGAAATCAGGAAGGATGGGATGGGCACCAGAGACCGTAAAAAAGGGAGAGGAACCGGTGGAATCGTGTATATGATTGTTGAGTGTTAGTCAAGATCCTGGTTTACCCGCTCCGTCTGGCCATTGGTCTGGGGGTGATATCCCAAGGAGAACTTTAGGTTGATACCAAGGTCCTTACAGAAATCCTTCCAGAACCGAGATATGAATTGTACCCCGTGGTCCGATATTTCTTGTGGACAACCATGGAGCCGAAACACCTCTTTAATAAAGACTTGAGCCAGTTTAGGGGCAGAGGGCAGACCCTTAAGAGGAACAAAGTGGGCCATCTTAGAAAATCTATCAACGATCACCAAATAGTATTGAAGCCTTCACTGGGTGGGAGATCGGTGATAAAGTCCATGGAAATGCTAGTCCAGGGGCAATCAGGTAGAGGCAGGAGAAGCCCAGAGGGATGGAATCTAGGAATCTTGTTTTGGGCACATATCTCACAATACTCAATGAATTCCTTGAGATCCGATCGGAGCGTGGGCCACCAGTAGCTCCGGGTAAGGAGAGAACAAGACTTCTTGAATCCGGCGTGGCCAGCAAACTTAGTAGCATAGGCCCAGCAGAGGGCTTTCAAGCGAAGGTGGGGTTCCAAATAGGAGCAGCCAACTGGGGGAGTCTTGGCTTTTGTTAGAGTGATTATACTAGAAGGTTCGAGGATGTGAGGAGGTTTGGCTGTAGCCGTCTCATCAGATTCATTGAAAGACCAGGAAAGAGCATCAGTCCTGGAGTTCTGAGCACCGGAGCGAAGAAGGAAGACCATCTTGCCTGACGAGGATTTAGGCAGCGTGCCTCTCGGAGATAGGTTAGGTTTTTATGGTCCGTAAAGACAGTCACCGGGTGTCTAGCTCCTTCGAGAAGGTGACGCCATTCCTCTAGTGCTAGCTTGATGGCAAGTAATTCTTGATCGCCAATTCCAAAAATCTTGGAGAAGAACCCACAAGGCTGAAAAACCCCAGAGAGGGATCTCTGGGAAAGAACAGCTCCTACTCCGACAGATGATGCGTCCACCTCTAGAAAGAAGGGTTCCTTTTGATCTGGTTGGGATAGGACAGGAGCAGACAAAAAGGCCTCTTTCAGGGAGGCAAAAGCAGTAATGGCCTCCGGGGGCCAAACCTTCGGATTAGCTGATTTTCTAGTGACTTTTGTTATGGGAGCAATCAACGTGGAGAATTGGTTAATGAATTGTCTATAATGGTTAGAAAAACCAATGAAACATTGAACAGCGTTCAGGCTCAGGGGTTGAGACCACTTGGTGATAGCGGAAACCTACTCCGGATCCATCTTCAATCCAGAACCAGAGACAATATACCCCAGGAATGGTATCTGAGGAACTTCAAAGATACATTTTTCAAGTTTACAGAAGAGTTTGTTTTGCCGTAGTCGAAGGAGAACCTCTCTGACATGAGAACGGTGAGCAGTGATATCGGAAGAAAAGATCAATATATCATCCAAGTAGACTACTACCGAACTATAGAGGAGGTCTCTGAATATCTCATTGACAAATGATTGAAATACAGCGGGATCTTTGCATAATCCGAAGGGCATGACGAGGTACTCGTAATGTCCGTCGTGAGTACAAAAGGCAGTTTTCCACTCATCGCCATCACGAATACGGATCAAATTGTAGGCACCCCGTAAGTCAAGTTTAGAAAAGATCTTAGAACCTCTAATCCGGTCAAAGAATTCGGAAATGAGAGGAAGTGGATATCTGTTTTTAATAGTGATTGCATTAAGTTGTCGATAATCGATACAGGGACGTAAAGTACCATCCTTCTTCACAAAGAAGAAACCCGCTCCAGCAGGGGAGGTAGATCTCCTGATGAATCTGCGTTGCAGGTTTTCCGTGATATACTGGGGCATAGCCTGATCCTCGGGAAGGGAAAGAGGATAGATTCTGCCTTTAGGAATGGGCTACCCAGGTTGTAATTCAATAGGACAGTCCCATGGGCGATGAGGAGGGAGAAGTTCCGAAGCAGCCTTGGAGAATACATCCAAAAATGAAATGTACGGAGCTGGAACCTAAAGGTGAGGAGAGTGCGTCTGGCCGGAGGTAGAGGAGCGGCATAACTTCTTGGGTTTGACCAAACTTAAACATCTCTGGTGGCATTGGGGACCCCAGGAGGTGACCTATGCTGAACTCCAATCAAATTGGGGTGCATGTAGTCTAAGCCATGGGAAACCTAGGATGACTGAATTTATGGATTGGTGTAAAATAAAAAATTCAATCAATTCGGAATGCAGAACCCCTACCGTCAGCTGAACCGGTGAGGTAACCTTGGAAATGGAGCCGTTAGAGACGCGGTTTCCATCCACGGCGGTTAGTAATAGCGGCTGAGTCTGACAGTCGACAGGAAGCGCTGCTTAGCGTCTCCATT
Organism: Mixophyes fleayi; assembly: GCF_038048845.1. Lineage (NCBI taxonomy): Eukaryota > Metazoa > Chordata > Amphibia > Anura > Limnodynastidae > Mixophyes > Mixophyes fleayi. Next base: position 98,742,582 of record NC_134410.1, on the reverse strand, counting down.
GCGTGCGCCTGAACTTCCTGTGGGGCCGGAAGTGACGTCCTGTTGCCTGCAGCAGAGAGGGCATCTGTCCCGGCACCAGGTAAGAGTGCGGGACGGCGCCTAACAAATACATAGGTGGACCAATAAAGAGCCAGGAAACACTGCTGTGGAAATAAGCTTCAAGAGGCTGCTAATTAAATTGACAACATAGCGCACACGCCCGGAGCCCCCTGATGCCAGGATGCAGCCTTTAGAGAAAAGGCATCCCAACCGTTGCCTTGACAGCAGCCGGAACGAAACTGGAAGTAACGTCCCGATCATCATAGAGATGGCCGGGAGACAGCTAGAGGGGCTCAGCGAGTCGCGGTGGCTCTAGGCACTGCCGCGACTCGTAAAAGTACCCCCCCTCAGAGGAGTGGCTAAGACACCCTGACATCCAGCATTCCCAGGGAATTTTCTAAAGAACTCCTTGAGGAGTGGAGGCGCCTCTAGGAAACCCAGGGTCGTTCTTCCGGGAAGTAGCCTTTCCAGTGTACTACGATTGAATCTGGCCTTGAACTTTCTTGGAATCAAGAATCTTTTTCCAAAATGGCTGTAGTCTGTGTGATCTATGTAAACTGAATCTATTGGGAGCTACAACAGCTTTTAAGAGCGAACAATGGAATGTGTTCAGAATTTTTAAAGCCTGAATGTCATGAGGTTAAACTTTTTGATAATCGTAAATGGTCCAAAGAATCTAGGTCCTAGTTTTTTACAAGGCTGCTTAAGTTTGATGTTCTGGGTGGAAAGCCAAACTTTGTCACCGACTTTAAAAAGGCAAGCTCTACGATGGCGATCCAATAGGAATTTGAGTCTGTAAGATGCCTGAAGTAACGCAGAGTGCAATTTATTCAAGGTAGATCTGAAGGGACCAGCAATCTGCAAAGTCAGGGTCAAGCAAAGATCAGGGCCTGCAGCAAACAAGGGTATCCGAATAACAAGCAAAAGATCAGGGTCACAAACAAATAATCAGAAGTCCAAGAACACCAGCCAAAGGTCATACACAGAAAAATAATCCAGAAATAGGCAAGTAGAAAAGGAGCTGGTCAGCAGCCAGCAGTGAACGATTTAAACGGTAGGGAGGCTAAGCCCTCTCTGCCTTAAATACATAGGTGGACCAATAAGGGACCAATAAACACTGCTGAAGGCCTGCTAGAAAATAGCAAAATCATGGCATTTCATAGCAGGTGGCGGAGCTTAATGATTGTGTCATTAGGCCCCACCTCCATTACCTCCGGGAGGATGCCCACTCTTCCGTGAGGACTCCCCAAACTCCAAACTTCGGGAGCCTCCTGGAAATTCCGGGAGAGTAGGCAAGTATGTTATATGTATTACAATGCATCTTCTCTGGGTCTAGGGCTACATCTGTTTTTGTGTACTTTAAAATGAAATAGTATTTAAATATATGGCTCTGAGATAAACTCCTGGATTCAGGTGTCTTTTAATGAGGGATTATCAGTAATGTTCCAATGCACTTTCTGGGTGTAGTGCCCTAAAGTTGTGTGCTGATTGTTGTCACAGGCAGAGAGTGACCTGCCAGAAATTCCTGCAGCTCCGTTAATTTTGCTGTAGGCCTCTCGGAAGCCTCCATGAAAAGTTATCTCCTTGTCCTGTCATCAAGTTTTGAGGGACGTCCTGATCTTGGCAATGTCTCTGTTGTGCCACATTATCTCCATTTATTGATGATGGTCTTCACAGTGTTCCTAGGCTTTTTTTTTCACTTCTTTTCTTAAAAATTGCCATAGACTCCTACATTATTATACGTTTCCTCAGCTTATGGGCACCCAGACTAAGAAAAACTTTAAAGGTCCATTTTATCCTGCATGATTCAATGTGGGAAATATGCGATACATGCCATATAAGTTTGTTGACATTTACCTTTCTCATTTGCTATATATCATAATTACAAGTGTAGATGTATGAAATGTTGGCATATGTTCATGATAGGCACTAGCGCTGTATTTTGCTAAATATTTTTTTAGACACACAGTCATTTGAGGATTTCCACACAGCATTTTCTAGATTAGTGGCATTTCTATAATATAACCACTGGATGGCAGTGTTGTATCATTTGTTGTCTATGATAAAGCATTTCTATACTATACTACAATTACAATACTGGGACTTATTAAAAAAAAGGAATTAATTTTCATTTAATAAAAATAAATAATAATTAATGTATGTTTAAAAAATGTCAGCTCTCCGCTATTAAAGTCAAATAAGACACTTAGATAAAGAAATATTATGAGTGGGTGCTGGATTTATTTTGTGGAGTGTGGGTTATGAAAGGTTCTGAGTACTTTTTACCACACCTCTAATTTTTTCAATACGAGTGATGCAGGAATATGCTGTGGGTTGTATAGATGATACACCTTGGTTGATCTTCAGTGACAAAACGTGTCCTCCATATTTCCCATCAATCACCTGAAATGACATTCTATTCAGTCGCTTGCTCAAACTGACAGCTATCCTTGAGGCTTTATGACATCACAAGATTTCTCATAATAACCAGATCATCTTCATTGAGCATGCACACGGGAAACGAGTCTGCAATATACTTTGAATTTAGAAATAGGCTGGTGATGTACCACAGGGTTTCTTGAGAGCCCCCAGAAGGTCAATTTTGTTTGAATTTTCATAGGTGGTAACAGGTAGGATTAGATATTAATTAACCTCTACATGAATATTCTCAAAAAAATGACCTGTTGGGTGTAAATCAGCACCTAAAATGAGACATAGTGATGTATCCTACATGCCATGAGCTTTCATACACAATTTAGCATATTTCATATCAATACATCATAATAGCAAATAGAGTTAAGGGCTAGTCAGTTTCCACATAATCCTGCATTGCAGATATGGGAGTTTGTAGCATAAAGAACGGCATGGTGGCACAGTGGTTAACACTGCTGCCTCCAGGGCCGGTGCAAGGTTGCTCGGCACCCTAGGCAAAGCTTAAGCTTGCCGCCCCCCTCCCCCCCTCCCAAAAAAAAAAATCTAATTTCCCAGCCCCTAACACACTTGACATTTCTAAAATAAAAATAATAACTCTTACCTCCTCTTGGCTGGCTAGAATGTAGTCCAGATATCTGATGCAGCACTGATGTCTGATGCAGAATGCTGTCCAGGCTTCACTGCTGCCCAGGAGCAAACACAGGATATCTAGAGGGGAGGCTCCAAATGCCAGACTTCAGAACAAAATAAACAAAAGAAAAGAAAACTTGACATCACTCACCTGTTACAGACTGACATGTTCCCCGATGCCCACCAACTTCTCTCTCACATGCCCATCTGCCCACTAGCTATTTTCACATGTCACCCCTTGCCCATCAGCTTGTGTCACATATGCTAGCCGCATATGCGACACCAGCTTTACTTACATGCCCCCTTGCCCACTACTTGCCTTTTTTTTTTTTTAGTATTTGCCCACTACTTGGCTCTCCTCTGTTGCTGTATATTAATGTATTCTGTAGATGATATATTAAATATACTAACACATGCAAATAAATAGAGAAAGGTAATCTAAATGACAGATAATCTAGATCGTTCTATTTTATTTGCATTTGTTAATGTATTCTGCAGACGTAAAATTAATTATACTAACAGAGGGCAACAAAGGAGAGCCAAATAGAGGGCAAATACTAAAAAACCTAAATGGTTCCTTAACTATCCTAGAGTAGCCCCAGCAAGGTGAATTAAAGCGGTGCTTCATTATGCATAGCTGCATTTTGTCATGGCACTATTATAGTACATAGACCCCATAGTCTCTGACTCAAGGATATTTCTAAGTGTAATCCCCCATCTCCCCATTTTCTCCAGCCTCCTCCAGCTCCCCAATATTCTGTAGCATCCACTCTCTCCTCCACAAATTTTCTGTAGCCTCCATTCTCCCCCCCCCCTTACTGTAGCCTCCATCCCTCCCCTTTCTGTAGCCTCCATTCTTTCCCCCTTTGTACAGCCTCCGTTCTCTCCCCCCTTTCTGTAGCCTCCATTCTCTCCCCCCTTTGTACAGCCTCCATTTTCCTGCCCCTTTGTATAGCCTCCATTCTCCCCCCCATTTTCTCCAGCCTCCTCCTCCTCCCCAATATTCTGTAGCATTCATTCTTCCCCCCCACCCCCCCCATTTTCTGTAGCATCCACTCTCTCCTCCACAAATTTTCTGTAGCCTCCATTCTCCCCCCCCCTTTCTGTAGCCTCCATCCCTCCCCTTTCTGTAGCCTCCATCCCTCCCCTTTCTGTAGCCTCCATTCTCTCCCTCTTTGTACAGCCTCCATTCTCTCCCCCTTTGTATAGCCTCCATTCTCTCCCCCTTTGTATGGCCTCCATTCTCCCCCCTTTGTATAGCTTCCATTTTCTTCCCCCTTTGTATAGCCTCCATTCTCCCCCCTTTGTATAACCTCCATTCCCCCCCTTTGCATAGCCTCCATTTCTCCCCCTTTGTATAACCTCCATTCCCCCCCTTTGCATAGCCTCCATTTCTCCCCCCTTTGTATGGCCTCCATTATCCCCCCCTTTGTATGGCCTCCATTATCCCCCCCCTTTATAAGGCCTCCATTCCCCCCCCTTTGTAAGGCATCCATTATCCCCCCCTTTGTAATAGCCTCCATTCTCCCCCCTTTGTATAGCCTCCATTCACCCCCCTCTTTCTGCAGCCTCCGTTCTCTCCCCTCTTTATGCAGTCTCCATTCTCCCCCCTTTCTGTAACTTTCGTTCTCTCCCCGCTTTCCTGTAGCCTCCTCTTTCCTGTACTCACAGGCACTGGCTTCTGGCAGCGTTGTGACATCACGACTCTGCCAGAAGCCAGGCGCCGGGTAGATTTTAAAATGTCCGGGAGACTCCTGAATTTTTGAGAGTTCTCACAGAGGAGCAGTGCAACCTCCCGCATCCTTCCCACTTCGTTAATAAAGTGGGTGGGGGCAGGGCTAATTGAGTCATCCATGCCCCGCCCCTGATGCAATAGGCCAAAATTGTTTTCGTTTGACAGATAGACGGCCAGGATGACACAATTTGCATGGCCATGCCCACAGGAACCGGAGATCTCCTGTAGCGGAGAGCTCCAAAGTTTGCAAGTATGGTATATATTTAGGGGACGATGCAGAGCTGGAAAAATGTAAGTAAATTACTCTAAAAAAGAGCACAATAAACTGCATATTTCCTCCTGTATGCAGAGCTGTCCACATCTCTGCATCAGATGTACAGGACTGTACACATCTCTGCATAATATCTCCTCCTGTATGCAGGGTTGTGCAAATCTCTGCATCAGACGCATATGTGGCTGGATCATCATCAGCAAGTATTTGCACTTGCTTCTTAGCAGGTGCAAAGGGTAAGCCTTCTAACAGGCATACATGTGTGTTTTTGTAGGTCTGCATGAGCCGCATTCACGTAACCACGCCTTTACTGTACTCCTCCAGCAATTAAAACACCACATCCCTCATCTCGCCTCTCCAGGCACAGACGGGCGTAAGTGCTAGAATCGTGTAAGTCTGCATGGGTGCATATTCGTGCGCCCACTTCGGGCATGCACAGAGCGTTTTCATGCAAGATACGCTGCACATACTGGTGTACATCCCACTGTGCAACAGGCTATTAGTGAATATACAAAAGCCTAGTAATGGACCCCAGAATGTACCCAGGTACCCCAAGCAGGTTAAGATTTGGGGAATTACATCTGTGGGATGATGTAAGATCATTCCTGACCTGAAGCTGGAAAACCCTGAGATACCCATCATGACATAAGGTATATGCAAGTTATACCACATGGTTTTGTGATGTCTTATAAGTTATACACCAATAGTCCATACTTTGGTTATGACATCACATTACATTCAGTGGTGGAAGTGGGTCGGTATATGGTGGTATGCCATACCGCCACTTCTCTTACTGCCTTCATTGTAAAACAATCAAATTACATTCACTTTTTCCATACCGACACGTCTAAATTTCCAATTCCACCACTGATTGCAACATAATAGTAGGATAAGTGTCAACACTTCCTTATCAATGGCCATGTGATGCTACCAAGGTGACAGTAACATCCAGAAAATGGCCCAGTAGGCATTGATGATCATACAGGGGAAATATGCATACAGAAAAGAGAATATACAGGACACAGGAGAGGTACCAATATTTTATTTACAGTATAGATAACCATCTCGGTGCTGTGACCCTGAAGATTCAGAGCCTAGGTTAGCTTAAAATGTTGCACTGTTACTGAATATTTGTTCGCAATGAATAGGATACATAAAATTAACCTCATAAGAATGATGCAACTCTACAAGAAAAAACATGTTAGGCATATAAACTATATTTTCCAGCATTAATTACTTGGAAGCAGTAATAAAATATAGCAAACCACTCGTATTGCTTTTGTGATTACGCTGAAGGTAGCATGATCTGTATGTGACATCACTATTTGCCTTTATTATGGAATCAGTATACAAAACATACTGGTAAATGTTGTCTATGGTTTATTAACTACATAGACCTAAAACACAAGGTTCATGTTTTCTGGTTCATTTTTGACAGACAGATGTGAATGATTAAATTAGCTCTGAAAATATAACTTATTGAAGTTATTTAAGGACTAGAGAAAATTCCTGAAGTGTCTATAGTGTAACTTACATGACATTATGATGTACAGCATTTACCTTCATAGGACAGCAAAAGATTATCCATGAGCTTTACATTATGCAGACATTGAACCTTAATCAGCTTGTGAATTATCGCTGTCAAAGAAATCAGTGATCAAATATATTTCCCATCATTACTTCTTATTCAGATAAACCTAATTTAGTAGCCACAGTGATCAGAAAAGAATGGCCATTTTTAATCTCAGATTTGAGTTAGAAGTTGAAGTTGAGTCTGTTAGCAATACCAGACCTATGTTCTGCTATAAGAGGGAGAACCTGAAGGACATGTTGGTCCATTCTCTCACCGATGCTCCAGATGGTACATTTGAACATATGATGGCTAAATTCAACCGTAAGGGGTGTATTAAGTGCACCACATGTAGACATCTACTGATAGGCGATACCTTTTTACATCCATGTAGACAGAAGAGATATCATACTAACCAAATCTTTTGGCCAGCGGTTGAGTGACCAACCAGTGGCAGATCATATTGTTAAAGAGAAACACAATTTAGAATCTATTTTTAAATTATTAGTGCTGTGTGCCAATTTATATCATTGCAAGTGAATTGATTTTGAAACTGTGTTATATTTGTTTATTGGGAATGTACTGTAGCCATGGTGGTGGAAATGTGTTTGTGAAAGAAAGAAGGAAAGGAAATCCTAAATTATAAGTTAATTAATTATTTTCAGCTCAGAAGTGATAAACACCTGCTTTGACCCGAAGGCCTGGTGGAGGGTAGTTTCCTATGTGCATGTCTTGTTAGAGAGATAGGAAGCGTACTAACAATATAGACAGCACATTTGAGGAAATCAGGTTGGTGTAAAAGGTCAACTGTCTTAGATGCAAGACTAGATTATATCCTGATGTTAAATTATTGAATGGGATTTATCAGTCTTTGCTGAGCCATCTAGGATTAGGGGTCAGTGTTACCCCCTGCTAACAGTTGTCAGAATCTGTATAAAAAGTAGCTCTGTTTGATCATGTATCATTATACCATCTGTACTTCTGGAGATCTCTAGTACCTTAAACTAGTAGATTTAACTGTCCTTATAAGGGTTACTTGAGCTAACAAAATATCACTGCTTCAAGAAATAGCTTTAATGACTATTTATATTGTTGTAATTCCTGTGACTTGCAGATTGGACCAAATCTAATACGCTATCCGGCTGTTCTGAAGTTGGGACCCAGCATTCCAGTACCAACGCTCTGCCCCCTGTAGCTCTGACCAGTGTGATAGGCTAAGGGGAACCATCCACAGTAACCCAATCTAAAGGAAGAGATCAGGAGTACCAGCCCAGGTGCCCAGTTAGGGAGTACACTAGCAGCAAGTTACCCAAAAGTAACAAGTTTTAGGTCCCGGGGAGGGAGACTAGTCGTGGCAGCAGGCTCCTCCTACTGCAACAGGAGGGGTGCATCCGGGATAAAGAAAAGGGGACGGTGGTAAGGCAAGCCCAACTGGTTCCCAGCAACACAAGAGACAGGGTGGCATAGGCGTTTGATCCTGCTACAATTGGTATTTGCCTGTAGGTTTTACTTTTGCTATGAGGTTCTACAATTTTGCAAAATAACCCTAATGTGAAATAAAAAATTGTAAAAAATAGGTAAAATGTCATTTTGAGCTGTTTTTGCTCCAGTATTACTATTTATAGCGTTAAAATTAATTTCCAGTTATTTCCCGTCTGTTTTCTAATGATCCCTTCACAACTGTCGCACCAATTTTGGCCAAAGTCTGGAGTGAACTGTCTTAATGAAGGATTTTGTAACTTTGCCACTGTTGCATTTGCTTACCCCGATTCAATTAAATGAAAAATTAAACTGCATAGTGTTGATATCTCCCTTTCATTGCACCCAAACCTTATTCGCATGTTCACTTACTATTGCTGTAATTGAATAAATAAATAACCACACAGACACCAATGTAAATTTGGCAAAAAGTCACAGTTTTTATTTAAACAAAAATGGTGGTGGAGGGAGCAATGCGAGTCAGCTAACAACTAATAGCAAGACGTATCTCTTGTTTTTCAGCTGTATCTTCAGCTACAGGGCTAAGTGCCAGTTACTATTGATGGCGACTGTGTATGCATGCTATAACAGCATACTTGCCAACTCTCCAGGAATGTCCAGGAGACTCCCGAATTTCGGGTAGGTCTCCTGGACTCCCGGGATAGCGGGTAAGTATCCCACATATGGAACTCACTCATCAAAATGACGCGATTCGCGGTGAATTGCGTCATTTTGGCCCCGCCACCGCGACAAAAAATGTCATTTTGTTGCGGGGCCAAAATGATACGATTGACCACGCCCGCCCTCCAACCACGCCCCCTGTCTGGGATCTCCCGCAATTGCCCTTTCAAACATTGGCATTTATGTATAACAGTTGTATGTAATCAGGAGCAACTGTAAAAAAATATTTTATGTACAATAGACATTAATAACATCCGAATGTATCTCATGGGGATTTTTTTTATATTTAAATTATACATATTTTAAGCAGGTGACTTTAATTCAATATATTTTTTTTTCTGTGCGTTCTTTTGAAAATGTATATTCCACACAGGTATTGGACCTATCCTGCAATGTCCTATATAGTAGAGCTGAGCAGATCTGCACCTGTATTTATCAGTGCACATATCTTAAGATCCGCTTCTTGTTGAATTTGGACTTGTTTAGAACCGAATTATGTACATTCTGAAACAAACGCACATTGCACTCAGTATGTGTGATGCATTGAGCCTTGATGAATCAGGCTCGGACTGTTTATTGTGTTGTTAGGCAACCATTACTGGTATTATTTTGTTACACAGGTTCCATTTATTAATAGAGGGAACCATTAATATGTGGCCTATGTATGCTCTGCATGGTTATTTGGATAAAGTGTATAATAGATTCTTTTAGGTCTATCTCAATGGCGAAAGATGTTGTACAGCAGTTCCACTTATTTGCTAGTTTGTGTTGCTAGGATACTCCTGAAGACAGTAAGTTCCTTCTGTTTGAACAGTATGTGAAAAGTATTAATTTTTTAGAGTAACAGTACATGACAACTGATCGCAGTAGTTAAGGTAAGCTTTAATGTCTGTAGAGTGTGAAGTTCATGGATAATCTTTTGCTGTCCTATATATGAGGGTTTACATGTGTTTACCTAGGTTGCTGGCAATGCTAGCAACCTAGATAATGCTCATTGCTCATGTGCATTTTCTAGTGACATTTATGGTGTGCTATATTGATGGTTTATTAAAGGGTTAATTTGTGATGTTATTATACATTGGGGGATAAATTAGTACAAATAGGCTTGGGGATAAGCATATGTGAAGGTTATATTTGAAATGCTGATGAATCCGGTGTGTTTGGTGCCTGGCATCCATTTAGCATGCAGGGGTGTCTTTATGGCACTTATAGGGGTATGTGCTGAGACCAGTGGTGGAAGTGGGGGAGTATATTGTGGTATTCCACACCGGCACTTCTCCAACTGCCTGCATTGTAAAACTATAAAATTCCATTCACTTACATTCCCCTTATATTTTTCATAACGCTACTTCTAAATTTGCACTTTAACCGCTGGCTAACTATGATGTGGTTTGAGAAAAGAGTTATTGACAATCTCTGAAATGTTGCAACATTATGTCCTACTGAGTCTAAACACTAAGAAGACCTGTGGGAAGACCTATATGTCCAGGGAGATGAAGCCCTCAGTACTTTACATAAATGAAAACATTTCATTGTGCAGGATCCATAATGAAGATACACATTTACCAAGTTCATTGAATAGGACAGACCAGCACCAGCATTCACACAGTTTGAAAGGAAGGATTTATTACAAATACATACTGGACGTTGCAAGGTCTAAACCAAACGATCATTTTGGTCAGTATCTCTGCCCCTAAAGAAAGTCAGAGTCTGAAGCTATTTAAGGAAGCTCCCAACTCAGGACCTGTAATGCATCTGTTTCTCAAATTGCAGACTCTGATGTACTTATCCTTTTCTGCAGTTCTGCATCTGGGCCTTTCTTTTCTGTCCCGGTTAGATCCAATGTGCCATTTTCTCTCAAGACAGTAATGGACACACTTTGTCAAGAAACTGAAGATTTCCTACAATCTGATACATGGTATAGCCTTCATTTCTCAAAACAACAATGGACAGACGTGTTTCTTGAGAAAGCTGTTTCGTTTTGGCCATTTTTGAACCTAGAATTAGGATGCTAGAGTAGTGGCTTCTGAAATAGGGCTTTGCAGTCATATGTGAACAATAAATGTTAAATGAGTGAAATCAAAAAGTAATAGTAATTTTCAACATTATTAATGTCTTGATATCAAATAAACGGTACCTTGATAAAAAAAAAGTATTCATTCTTTCAAGATCCGAGATATTTCTTAGTGATTCCAAACTTTTGCATGCTAGGGTATGACTCACATGAGATGCATTCTTTGGGCCTGATTCATTAAGGAAAGTAAAGCAAAAAAAAAAATGCGTAACTTTGCACCTTCGCAAAACCATGTTGCATTGGAGGGGGGGGGGTAAATTTAAAATGTGATGGCAGATTTATAGTTGGGATAGGGCATGTCCTAGATCAATTTTAAATTTTAGTGTACAAATAAAGCTGTCAAGTATTTATGTGCTACAAGAAAAGCAGCCAGTAGTTATCTTACGTGCAACATAATAAACTAATTTGCATCCCTCACATGGTTTTGTTCAGGACAAAACTTACTAATTTGTTTGCTTTACTTTCCTTAATGAATCAGGCCCAATGAGTTTACTTGAAAGTGACAAAGAACTGGCAGTCATGGCTTTTCTTTATTGCTATCTCTACTTATTCTCTGACATAGTATGTTTTCTTTCAAAGTGCTTGCAGATTATTTTTTTGTTTGAGGTCATCACTGATCTGTTGGTAGGGATGACGCCTCTAAGTTTTACATGCATCTGCTCAATTGTAGCTGTATCTATAGACTATCGATTACCAAATTTAATTTAATTTTGAAAAGTGTTGTCACCAATGTCTACAAAGAGAATGCTTATCTTTATTTGAAATTGTTGCAGGTTTGTCATCCTATACAGTTTTATTGGCTTCTGATGAGGAGGACTCACCAGTACATTTAATTACTTCCTTAAAGCAGACACACACCAGTATTGTCTCTGTAAAAACTGAAGTTAGTGATGTTGGGTTCTCTGCCAACATTTCCCCCTTATGATTGTACAACATTCCTGTGTATCACATAATACATACACTGATACTAATGACGCGGGCAGCACGGTGGCTAAGTGGTTAGCACTTCTGCCTCACAGCGCTGGGGTCATGAGTTCAATTCCCGACCATGGCCTTATCTGTGTGGAGGTTGTATGTTCTCCCCGTGTTTGCGTGGGTTTCCTCCGGGTGCTCCCGTTTCCTCCCACACTCCAAAAACATACTAGTAGGTTAATTGGCTGCTATCAAAATTGACCCTAGTCTCTCTCTCTCCCTCCCTGTCTGTCTGTGTGTATGTTAGGGAATTTAGACTGTAAGCCCCAATGGGGCAGGGACTGATGTGACTGAGTTCTCTGTACAGCGCTGCGGAATCAATGGCGCTATATAAATAAATGCTGCTGCTGATGATGATGATGATGATGCTTATTCCTCATCTCTACACTGTTGAGCATGAGATCGATGGATGAAATATTGACACACTAACACATTATGCTATTTGTTGATTCTTATTAATTAGATCCATTTAAATAATCATGGAACATTCTGTTGCAGTGGGTGATCATTGTACATGTACATGTGGTGGTAATGTTGAAATTTACTAAGGTATTCATTAATGAAGTAATTCTGCTGATTAATTAATTTGAAAATATCAATTAATTGAATGCGAACACAGATATGCAACCTAGTTTATTTCTACAATAATTGGTCAAAACACAGCAGCTCGACTGACAATGAAACTTTCATTTACAGTAATGCCATTCCTAACCCAATACAATACTACAGAACATTTGTGATCATGTGCAAGTAAAAAGTGCCTTCAGCCAGCCGGTAGTTAATATGAAAATGGTTTGACACCATCAACTTTTACTTTTATAATAATCGCATGGATAACTGAAAAGCACAAAAATTATTTTCAGGATTAACTTTGGAGTTATATAGTAATACATTACATGCTCTGATACTGAGGCATAGACTATCCTTTTAATTTTTTGGTTTAAGTTGTATATTTTTTTGTAAGAGTTTCTGTGACAGACAAACCAATACAACCTACAACAAAAACCCATCCTTAAAAAAATTAAAACAACAAGGGTTTTGTGGAAAATAACAAAATAAAGAAATATAACAAAATAAAGTTATCATGTAGTACAGTTAAGTGAGCTATAATGCACCAAGTGTATGATATACATAACATATATAATGTAATAATTGTTCATCATAAAAAAATGGAGAGTATGGTAAAAAATATTGAATGCAGGTGACCTCATTCCATGAAAAGATAAGCTTTTTACATTTACCATCCACTCTAATAATGAAAGAAGCCCTGAGATAGTCCTTGAAGGCACCCCATAGAATGTTAGGGCTCACCTTCTCAGAACTATCTGCAAAGTAACCATCCCAGCTGGTGAACCAGAACGGATTTAGCTTACAGAAGCATATTCCCTTATTAGGAGAATGGTCTAGTGTTGGTGACACAATGAATGGTCAGAAATGTTCCTAGGGAGATATTCCTGGCTTAGGAATTGCAGAGCCAGACTATGTGACATAAGGTTTAAATCAATCTGTGAGAAAGTGTAGTCTGTAGCAGAGTGGTATATAAATTGTTTAATCTGAGGATACCTAGTTCTCCAAATAACAACCAGTCCTATTTCTGCAGTTAAATTGGCCAAAGAGGTATGTCTGTGTTTGCATGCCCCAATGTTAGGAACTCCCAAGTCAGTACAGTGAAACTCGGAAACTACTCTGAAGGCCAGGTGTTCGCTGGAGCCCCTAGTGGTGGGGACAGACTGGGCTGCGGGCCGACCGAGGGTCGAGTAACGTATACTGACTTAAAGGAGTTCCCAGAAGTGGAGTGATTGGTGGACTGTAGTATAAGAAGAATCCTAGGTCAAAAAGGTCACAGGCACAGATGCAATATCCAAGGGCAAGTGAAGGGTCAAACTCACAGGCAGAGAAGCAAAATCCGAATTCCAGGCAAAAGGTCAAGGTCAGAAGAGAAGGGTCACCGGTCCAATAACAAGCAGGGGTCAAAACACGGGTAGTCAAATCCAAGGTAGCAGGAACCAAAATGGATAGCACAAGCAGGCAGCAGAACTGAGGACAGAACGCTATAACCGGCAATGAGGCAGCAGACCTCATTGCCTTAAATACCAATACAGACCAATCAGTAGTTGGATACACAGCTGCAGGCTAATACTCATACAGAACAGGGCCAATCAGGGCTTGTCCCTGAAATACACAGATGCAGGCTAATGCCTGTAATATCAGCCCACAGCCTGCCTGTCATGCGCATGCGCCCGCCTACCGCCGGGACGCAGCGCTATAGTAGAGGCGTCCGGCCGTGGACTTGGTGACGGCCGGGCAGGAAGAGGAAATGACGTCCCGGTCGTCATGGTGACGGCCGGGACGCCAGGGCGCACGGGAAGCGAGCCGCGGCGGCTGTGAGTACCGCCACGGCTCGTAACAGTACCCCCCCTTGAGGAGGGGTTAAGGAACCCCGACACCCAGGTTTAGTGGGAAATTTCCTGAAAAAATCTTTAATGAGTCTCCCAGCATGGAGACGCCAACACGGTATCCAGCATCGCTCCTCAGGACCATAACCCTTTCAGTGCACCAGGAACTGAACTTGGCCTTGGACCCTTCTTGAGTCTAGGATTCTTTCAATGACATATTCCTGGTCTCCATTCACATCCAAAGGCTGAGGCCTGCTAGAGGAAGGCTGACTGAATCTGCTGGGAGCAGCGACTTTCTTCAGAAGCGAACAATGGAATGTCGAGGGTATTTTTAAAGACAGTGGGAGTTTCAGGCTGAAAGCCACTGGATTTACCTTTTTCTCAATTGAAAATGGTCCAATGTATCGGGGCCCCAGTTTCTTGCAAGGTTGCCTCAACTTGATGTTCCGTGTGGACAACCAAACCCGATCTCCCACCTTCAGAGAACATGGCACACGATGGCGGTCAGCGAAAGTCTTGGATTCTTGAGAGGCTTGACCCAGTGCAGAGTGCACCTTTTTCCAGATAGATCTCAACCTGGCCGTAAAAGCAGGAGTTCCAGAATCCCCACTGGGAACAGCAGTAGAGAAAGAGTTGGACTTCGGATGAAATCCGAGGTTACAGAAGAACGGGGATGTGTGTATTGTGGAATGGCAGGAATTGTTGTATGCGAATTCCGCCCAGGGCAAGAGAGAGGACCAGTTATCGTGAAATTTTGAAACATAGATGCGTAAAAACTGTTCCAAGGACTGGTTGGTTCTTTCTGTCTGTCCATTCGACTGTAGGTGATACGCTGAGGACAGACTGATAGTGATCCCAATGGACTTACAAAAAGATCTCCAGAATCGAGCAATAAACTGAGATCCTCTGTCCGAGACGATATCTTCAGGAAGACCATGGAGACGAAAGATGTGGGTCAGGAACAAGGTAGCCAAAGTCCTGGCATCCGGTAGTTTGGGTAAGGATATAAAATGCGCCATCTTACTGAATCGGTCCACGACTACCCAAATGGTGTTATGGCCTGCAGATATTGGAAGGTCAACAATAAAATCCATCGAAAGATGGGACCAAGGTCTGCTTGGAGCAGGCAAGGGTAGTAGTAGACCAGCAGAACGGTTCCTAGCAGATTTGTTTCTAGCACACTCAGGACAGGCACGAACGTAAGTCTCCACATCATCCGATAAGGTGGGCCACCAAAGCCAGCGAGAAAGGATTTCAATAGTCCTACGAATTCCCGGATGACCAGCAGAGCGGTTGTTGTGACCTTCTATGAGGACAGGTTTCCTTAGATGAACCGGGACAAATAACTTGTTGAGAGGTGTCTGAACGGGAGCAATTTTCTGGAAGTGTTGGATAGTGGCTCCCAGATCCTGGGTGAGTCCGAGATGAATTGAAGTGGAAGGAATAATAAACTGCGAGTCAGGAGTTTGAGGATGCTGAGCAAAAAAACTTCGGGACAAAGAATCAGCCTTAATATTTTTTGCACCTGGACGAAATGTGATGATGAACCTAAATCTGGTGAAGAATAGGGCCCAGCGAGCCTGCCTGGGATTCAGAGTTTTTGCAGTCTGAATATATTGGAGGTTTTTATGGTCTGTGAAGATTGTAATGGTGTGTGCAGCCCCTTCCAACCAATGTCGCCATTCCTCCAATGCCAACTTAACAGCCAATAGTTCACGGTTTCCAACGTCATAATTACATTCCACTGGCAGAAATTTTCTCGAAAAATGCACAAGGATGTAGCTTTTTACTCTGTGAGTCTTTCTGAGAGAGAATGGCACCAGCACCGACATCCGAAGCATCCACCTCCACAATAAACGGAAGTCCTGGGTCAGGGTGTCTAAGGACTGGGGCGGAAATGAATGCAGCTTTGAGAGCTGAAAAACTCGCCAGTGCTTCTGCGGACCACTCCGCTGGGTTTGCTCCTTTTCGAGTGAGGGCAGTGATAGGAGACACTAACGAGGAGAATGAGCCAATAAACCTTCGGTAATAATTGGCAAAGCCAAGGAATCTTTGGATCGCCTTCAAGTTAGTAGGTAGGACCCAATCCTGAATTGCCTGCACCTTGGCGGGATCCATAGCGAATCCTGATGAGAAGATGATATAACCCAGGAATGCCACTGTGGACACCTCAAATTCGCATTTCTCCCGTTTTGCGTACAGATGATGTTCACGCAATCTCAATAAAACCTGGCGGACGTGCTGACGATGCTGGGATAGGGATTCAGAATAAATTAAGATGTCATCCAAATAAACAACCACTGTTTTTCCCAAGAACTCACGTAATACATCGTTAATCAGATCCTGAAAGACTGCCGGAGCGTTGCACAAACCGAATGGCATTACGAGATATTCGTAATGTCCTGAGTGGGTATTAAAGGCAGTCTTCCACTCATCCCCCTTCTTGATTCGGATAAGATTGTAGGCACCAGTCTGAGCCCTCCCACAGCAGGTTTGCTTACAGCCATCTAGTTTCAGCTTGAGTATCTTGAGTTGTGGAGGGGAAGATCCTATGGTGAAAAATTTTTGAGAAGACAAGCAATAGAGTTGCACAAAATTAGAGAGAACAATAGATGGATTAACAATCTCAAGTAGAGCAATAGTTGAAGAACCAAAAAAGTACATGTACATTTGGAAACAGCTTTTCCCTTACACAATTCACCCTGTATACCACTAACCACCCTAGATATACCTATTTCCCTAAACAATAGCAACAAAAAAGACTCAACATCTCTCTTCCACCCACAAAACAACCCAGTTATATCCAACCAAGTGACTAAGTAAGCAGTCCAGATAAGATACACTGCAGGGGGCAAGGAGAGAGGGTTAAAAGAAAATGAGGGAGGGGAGCTACAAATTATTATCTTTAAAGCAAAGAACTCTCCTATGTAATAGGTTACCTGTTCAGAATTACAAGCATCATACTAGATAAGAACTGCCCAACCTATTGAACTAGAGTAAGCTATTGTATAGCTAGCTTATAGGCAGCCTGAGCTTGTTAATGTAAAAGTCAGTGTTTAATCCTAGCATTACCCTGGGGCATATTATCCAACCATTCCATTGCCTTGTGCGGATTCATAAAGAAGTGGGTTCTACCATCTCCTACAACCCGCAATATCGCTAAAAACAGTATGCATAGGAAGTTGCAGGTCCTGAAGTCTCCTCTTAACTTGCATGTATTGAGCTTGTTTCTTTTAAATTTCAATTGCAAAGTCTGGGAAAACAAGAACAGTGTTTTCAAATTCCAGCTGTTTCTTCTGTCTCACGAGCCTAATGAATGCATCATGATCCTTAAAGTTTAGGAGCTTGGTTATAAAAGCTTTTGGAGGGCCTTCTGGTTGGTGGGAGAAATGTGATGGGCCCCCTCACCAGCAAACTATGAAGTTAATACCTCTCTGCCGACCTCACGGGTAAGCCATGTTTCCCAGAAGCTCTCTGGATTGGAGCCCTCAGAGATTGTTTCTTCTCATTTTCCCCTCAAGGTCACACAGATTATGCTTACAGAGATTCATCTGTGATGTGAGGTTGGAGATGACCCCCTTCATTGGAGCCTCTAAGTTAGAGATACTATGCACTGCCACTCCCACCCGTTCTCACTTTTTTGCATAGCTTGGTGGATTAAAGAAAGGTTGGCCTCTCCAATTCTGCCTTTGACTCTTTTCTGGGTCAGTGATTTTATGAAGGAATAGTTGTAGTAAAGGAATGTTGTCTAAATGTAAGTTATCTGTAATGACTGGAGATGGAGGTTGATGAGAGGGCTCAGAGTTCTCAGCGGCAGAGATAGTAGCAGATGTATGTACATATCTTTCTAATTTAGCCGCAGTGGATGTTTCTTGGCTTGTATTCCCCATTGTGATGTGGTATTGTTAGGGTTTCCAGTATGAATTCCAGAGAGAATGATTATACTTTAACCAAAAGTGTCCTTATTATAAACAGAGGTTACACAGGAAGCAAATAAGTACAATTGTTAATGGCAAGCATAGTTCATAGAAGCAGCAGGTTTGAGATAGCAGGAATAATGGATAAATGCTGAGCCCTAGAAACAAAATGTGAATTACTGCACAGGGTAGCAGGATGACCAGGATAACCAGGTTTAGCAGATGAAGCAGGAGACATTGTATATTAGACACAAATGGTAAAGTGCAGATTCAGGTTACCAGGTTTAGCTAGTGATGTGCAGGTACAAGGAGACTGGATTACCAGGTTAGTCAGGAGGCATGAAGCACAGGTCAGCCAGGAGGCACGGGGCACTGGATGATCCATGGGATAATCAGGCAAAAGGAGGGTCAGGCAAGCCAGGGGTCAGAAGTTGGAGGTCCACAATAAACCAGGGAGTAAGCAGGAACAAAGTCAATTGAAACCAGGGTCTTGGTTGCAAGAGGAGGTGCAGGACGATGGAACAAAGCAGTAGTCAAATACCAGGGAGAAGTCAGGATTCAAACAGAACTATCACAGAAACCAGAAGCAGAAACAAACAAACTGGCACTAGTCTGTAGGAAAAGGCAGTCTTAAAAGGGCCAGACGCAGGTGATCATGATCCAGATCAGATCATGAGGGCTTAACCTCATGCAGGTAAAGAGAAACTGTCCAGATATAACAGCAGTCCCTCTGGTGGCACAGAGGTACTGCAGGCCAAATTCAGAATAAGGACAGAATTCTAACAAGCATATGCTGTGCCGATACACAGGACAGCGACCTCTAGCTGAGGCACAGCTGCCAACCAGTGATGCAACAGTCAGCCCCTATAATTGTAGATCCATAATGAAAAAAGTCCCTTTACCCACGGCACTGCTTTGATTATTTAGCAGCTGTATACCATCTAATTGATTAGACATACAGAGGTGCCTTTTCACTTTGACTTGAACAGTTTGTTATAATGCTACAGTGATATTTGCTCTTTTGCAGTGCAGTTCACGTTCTGACCTAGATGCTGTGAGAAGGTAACATTGGAAAAGTACAGTGGTGCATATAAAGTAGCTGGTAAGGATACGCTGGAGCATTTTGGTACAGTAAGACAGTAATTTTAAAACACATAGATTGACTGTCAGTTAGATTTTCTTCAGTACACAGCAGTGGTTCACATAACAGGTACTCAATGTGAACCAAAACTGGAGCCTTACCTGAAGCTGTGGCTCCTATTCCTCGGGAGATCCACTGGGGAGAACATGTACCATTTTACAGACTGGCTTCTAACATTACAGTAGTGCTGGCATAGAGATGATGGTTGTTCGTGGCACTGAGGAGGTTTAGATGTTACTGGCCTGGTTGATAGAAGCATGTCGTCAGGGAGGTGTGTAGCACAACCTGTATTCCGTGGACAGCCTGGCAAGCCCAGCATTAATGGTGAGTGCCTGCCACTGGCTTCTGTATGCTCTGCATTAAAGGAGGTAACCATCAGGCAGTTAGAGCAATTTATAGTCTGCTTTTCTGTGTCTTTGTACTCAATGTTAACTGTAGGAGTTGATGACAATTATTGGCAGCTGTTGGTTGGCAGCAGGATGGCACATTTCACTGCCTCCTGATTCTTGTCTGATGATCCAGCCGGGATATAAATACAGCAGTACCTGGGGCAGAAAAACTGCAGAAATTTCAGGAGTGGATCATTAGCCGAATTTATGGTACGACACGAGAGTTGTACCTGAGAGAAAGTACCTGCTCCATGCACAGTCAAGCCCCACCCTATCCTTTTCTTTTTTAAATAGATGTTCTGAATAGAGGGTTTGAAAACTTATTATATTAATTTATTGATATTATATTAATATTTATTAAAATTATATTAATATTTTCCTTAGAATTGCCAAAGTATTCATTTGTACAACTAAGTGAAATGCAGGACACAAAGTAGATGTTGTACATATCACAATTTTGTATATTGTACACAGTTCTAATAACATATCGCATAAGGTAAAGAGGAAACTGGATTCCTAGTCATTAAGAATGGCTACAGATGATAAATATCTACATCAATAAGCCTTTATGGAGGGTTTATCCAAAGTCATGTTAGAGAAAAGAAAAGTAATGTGTCTGCAACTTTTTATGTTGTTATAATATATGAGTGGTGTGGATAAATACAGCTATGAAAGACATTCTTATTCTTGTCAAACTTTGACATTGTTAGTCATTAAAGATAATAATATATTTTACGATTATGACAGTGTGAGAACATGCCTCATCCATGTCAGAAAGTGACAAATATAATATACTTTCCATTGTCCATAGAATGTGTGTAAGTGTAAAATGTATGCCACCTTTTTCTCAAAATATGACTTTTCCCTATACTTTAACATCACTTTTCCATTAGACACAGGAAAAAAATATATGATTTTGACTTATTTTCTTCTCATAGAGCACTATAATAGAGGTTTCAGTGTAACTATTTATGGACTAAGGAAGTCATAGAGATGTTCTGTGCCCAAACAAAAGTCCAAGGCTGAAGGACTTTTATTTTACAGTACTGGGTGCGCTAGTCATTGTAACACATAAATCATAGTTTTTCACAAAGTGTATAGTATGTATTAATAATATATTCTTTATTATTTTTCTGAATTATGCTTTGTTAAAATGCAAAAGAGGTGTTATCCCCACCAACGGATCAGTGATGATCCCAAACAAAAAAAATAACTGGAAGCACTGAGGAAATCTATAGTATTTCATACAGTAAGTGAAAATGACAATACAGAAAAGCAGTGGCTGCCAGTTCTTTGTCACCTAAAACCATTCAAGCAAACACAAAGAATGCATCTAATGTGAGTCATATGTCATGTGAGAGCTACCAGTTACCATGGCAAATAGAAAATGAGCATTTTTGATTTTTTGGAAAACTACATGAATAGTATGTCAATAAGCACGTGTGTAGTATATATCAAGGTCATATTGAACAAATATGGCTATGAAACACATCAGAAACCACTTTTAGAATACCATAGTCAGAAACTTAAATTCTATGCCAAAGTACTTTGGCATAGTTTAAGTAATAAAACAACATAAATACGACATTTTAAGTAAACATATTAAAAAAATACTTTTGTATGTGAAATTAATGACACTAGTCATCTAAGAAATATTACAAGTTTCCAATTGTTACATTTAAATGCTGTTTCACCATGATCTGCCCACTTTTTAATAAATTAATACACTGAAAAACATGTTCTTGTACAGATTTTCAACAAAAAAGTACCAAATATACAACATAAAATATGCTGCATTTTTCCTCAACTCCTGTTCCCATAACTTTGGAAAATATAATCTTTAAGGGTTAGCTCCACTAACAACTTATTTTCCCAACTAAAAATATTATTCTATTTACTAAAACATGCTGGAATAAGTCCCAGTCCTTGAAATAGGTCCTATAGTGGACCTACGTTTATTTTAAAAATCACTTATCTCCTCTGAGTATTAGAAGGTAGGAATATCTAAGTCAGAACAACCCCTATTTATATTTCATTTAAAGGGTTTTTATTGGGTTCAGTCTCCTCTTTCGTATTTTTTGTAAAATCAGTGGTATGTATATGTACACTATTTTGTACGACCACCCAATTTATATTCTGGTGTCTATGAAAATTACATATCTTTTCAATGATCTCAGTTATACATGTTATACTTCTAGTGCATTAGAGCGTCCCTTTGATTTATTTTTGTTTTTGTGTACCTCTTCAATTTGCTTATGAAAGTTACATAAATTGTTTGACATACTGTACTTGTACTCATCTTAACATACCTTAAATAAGCTGACATTTCCTTGTATATTATCTGTTGTTATAGAATTTGTATCTGGTGGGAGCAGGCCCGGCGCTCCCATTAGGCAAGGTTAGGCACTTGCCTAGGGCGCCGGGCTCTGGAGGGCGCCTGGAGGGCGCCACAGAATTCTGATATACTTTAAAACTGTGCGGCGACCGCTGACCATACCTGTCACGGCCGCCGCACAGCATTCAGATGGACTGGGAGGGGGGGGAGAGGTTATTTTGTCACCACCGCCGCCTCTCTGCTCCGTCTCCTCCTTTCCACTTACTAGTGTCAGTGAGTGCAGGGGAGGAGACGGAGCAGAGAGGCGGCGGTGGTGAGACAAGGTAAGGAGAGGAGGTAGGAGGGAGGAGGGCGGCGATTTTTGCGGGGGGGGGGGGGGGCGCTTTTTTAAAAATGCCTAGGGCGCCGTGGACCCTAGCACCGGCCCTGGGTGGGAGTGACTATGAATTTGTTGAGCTTGGTTGTAGGCCTGGTCCCAATGCCCTTTGAGAATCAGAATATTCCAAATGCAAATTAACATACCATAATTTAATTTTTGTAAGATTTTACAAGAGATTAGAGTGCCAGGACTAGCGAAGATATGTAACTAGATAGGGTCAGATTACAGGCCACACGGTCCTGGAGCTGTAAATGATCAAGAGCGCATTGTCCTGTCGGAGGAGGTGGGGCCTGTGATGTGTGGGTGTGACCAGTGCTGTGTTGGCATGGCCAACACCACGGAGGACATACGTAGCGTCTCCCTCCAGCCACCTTCACCTCCCTCCCATCTTCCTTTATATGAAGAGTGCACCACTAACTGGTTAACACAGCTTGTATATAAAGTGAAGAGTGGGAAATACGTCTCAACTGTCCCTCTTGCTGGGATAAAGCTCCTGGCTGATCAGGATATTCCCCTAAAGTTAGGACTATTCTGATGGAATTAGGACACTTGGCAGGTAAATGTATGTTATTTTATTCACCATTGAATACATAAATACAAATTATGATACAAATTATGATTGATTATAAAAATATCATTTTTAGTTATAAAGTGTTTTAACAGAAACTGTTCATTTTCAAATTTGCAATAATAAACAAAGTACAGGGAGCATAATATGAAGACATAAGAAAATGAAATGATTAAAACTAAGCTATTATGTACAAAGTCTTGAATCTATGTAGAAATAAATATAAACATTTTTAGCTGACATATTCTCATGTATTTACTAATGTCACTGTAATAAATGGGCAGTATGGGGCATAGTGGATGCATGGCGCACAAAGCAAGTGCATACTACATCATCCCCCTCCCAGTACTGAAGTGCGACTGAGATGGGGACATGGTCAACATGAAGGGGCCAGTTGGTGGGAAAAAACAGTAGTTGTTCTCAGACAAAAATCAGCTGAAAATAAAGTTGCCACTTAGGTGAAGATGCATTGTTGGACTATGCTCTTTGTGCCTCAAGCTGATTCTCACTGCCTGTGTAGAGAGGTGAAGGTGGCAGGGAGGAAGGAGGAGGGCAGTAATATGGAAGGTAGAGACAAAGCAGGGAGAAGGACAGAACATTGAGTAAAGTGAGAGATAGAGAACAGCAAAGTAGAGGGAGAGAAGAAAAGGAAAAGAGAGAGCAAGAGAGGTTAGGAAACAAAATTAGGAGTGCTAAAGAACAAGACTTGTGGTGGACAGTATAATTATATTCTACCTGTTATTGTAGTTTGCACAACCTTCTGCAGATTTCTTATCTGGGTTATGTAGGGACCTGGATCATGGAATGTTCGGGTCCTGTTTGGAAGCGGGAACTCGATCATTCACCTATTGGAAAGCCAAGCAACTAATAAACACTCTAGCCTCCCCAACCAGCTCCAATATTCAATCAATAGCATTCACATTTAGCAAATGTTTTTCTTAATGAAGTAACATCAATAATATCCTCCAACATTATATCACCAGCACCCCCATTACCCTAACTTCCCCACACACACATACTACATCAATAATCCTAACACACAATAGCCTTCACATTACAGAAATACCCCTACAGTACAGCTATCCCACTCCCCTACATTACAATACACCTTAACAATCGGCTATACTGTCTAGCATTCATCAATATCACCAGCCCCTCCACATTACAGCAATCAGCAATACCACAAGCCCCTCCACATTACAGCAATCAGCAATATAACCAAAGCCTATCCACATTTCTGCAATCAGCAATACCATGGCGGACAGCCACATTACAGCAATCAGCAAAACCTCACCAACTCTCCACAGTACAACAATTGGCTGTTGTGCTATTACCGCAAGTAGAGCCAAGGAGCAGGAAGAGAGAGACTAGCCACCTCGAAGCAAATCACTGTCCGGGTCTGTCAGGACCGTCTCAGACTAACGAGAGCCATTCAGATCAGTGAACCCTATCCATTTCGTTTTAAGAAAATATAAAACAGCTCAAGAGCTCCTTCCCATTCAACTGGTGCCTCCAAAAACACAAATACCTTTAGGTTTATCTCTCCAAACAGCCCCGCCAGCTCTTCCAATCTAACTTCCCTTGCATTTTGGCTCAGATCAAAACAGACCTCAACACCTGGTCACAACTCTATAATTCCTGGAGAGGCCAAATGAATGCTGTTAAAATGAATATACTCCTCAGACTTCTCTATCTCTTTCAGACTCTCCCCATTCGTGTTCCCCTTATTTTTTTTCATGTTCCTTCATTTCCATGTCTCTAGATTTATTTGGTCGGGCAAGCGCCCACGGGTCCATTTCAAACTCCTACAAAGACTGTAGGAGCTTGAAACAGACATTCACATTCCCTAGCGATTTGGGACTCGTCCCCTATAAAATACGGCCTTTCTCCTAACTCCTCTCCAATAATACTACTATTTAATTGTCCAGGCCCATCTATAACATTTCAGACATGGCTCTCACTAGGAGTCTGTTTTCTAAATGTCCTAACCTCCACAACAATTTTCCCTCAATTCTCTGATGTTCAATCCCGCTTACACATTCCTTCAAGATATTTTTATCAATACCTACAGCTCCGTCACTTTCATAATACAGTAAAATCTCGCCTATCTTCCTGATCTCTAACCACTTTTGAAAATCTTTATCTCCGTCACTCATCTACGAAAGGCTTCATCTTCACTCTATACTATGCACTTGCCCCACCTATACTAGATCTCAGAGACCCTCAAGAACTTGCCTGGGAATGTGATCTGTGCGAAACCTTGTTGAATGAAGAATGGTCAGAGATGCATAAGAATACTGCCTCCAGTTCCACCTGCGTTAGAATAAAAGAGAATGCCCAGGTATTATATCAGTGGTACTATGTGCCCTCTCGGCTCTACAGAATACTCCCTGATTCTTCTGACCATTGTTGGCAGGGATGCTCCCAGGAAGATATCATCTTCCACATATGGTGTCCCAAGCTAACAAGCTTCTGGGTTGATGTCAAACAATTGATTCAATCGGTACTCCATGTTGATGTTCCACTGGAGCCTACATTTTTTCTCCTCTCTTTGGCTCACCTTCGTCGACATCAGAACAAGCTGGCTAGACATATTCTATCGGCAGCTACATGCCAAATTGCAGAGGACTGGCGACAGCAGTCTCCTCCTTCAGACTATTATTAGCAGAGTTTGGCAGATACATTGAATACAATACATGACAAGTATTCTTAATAAATCTTCTAAATCGTTAACTAAGGTTTGGGACCCATGGCTTTCGTTCTTCCAGGCTAGATCTCCTTTCTCCTGAGACTTAATAGCTATTAGTCCTTCTTCTCCCTACCTCCTTATCTCTCTCACTCCTCAGTTCCGGTCTTATTCTGAAGTGGATGTTGCCTCCTTATCCCTCTCTCTTTCCTCTTCTTTTCTCTTTCTCCTTTTTCTGTCTATTAAAAATAAAAACCCTCATCATTACTATTCTCAATGCGATACCTTTATATATAATTGTTAAGAATATACGCTGGTCGGATCATCTGGCTTCTAACTCTGTAGTCTTTTGCTAACTCTTCATACTGGTTGTATATTTGTTTGACCTTGTATAAATAAACCTTTTTTTTTTAAAAACAAAAAAATATATAAAACAGAAGGACAAAAATACCTGAACCAGCCCTGAGACCCACTGGCCTACTGGGAAAATTCCAGAAGAAGCCCATTGCCAATCCCCTGTGACTATAGAGCCTGCCAAAGAGTGTCTTCCCCGTTTCTTACAAAACAGTTATACAGTGTGTACAATAAAAAATATATTAACCACTGATATTTTTGGCCTTATTTCATGAGGGAGGCCTGGGGCTGCAGCCCCATCAGGCCTATTATTAATCCGGGCACATACGTAGATAGCTAACTGAGAGCTAGAAAACCCTGGGTTATTATAATACAGTTTCTGTTGGGATACATTTGAGATCAGTATTGTGACTTGTACTTCTTAATCTTTTTATTAATAACATTTGAGATAGACCAAAAGACAAGGGGCTAGATTTACTAAGCTGCGGGTTTGAAAAAGTGGGGATGTTGCCTATAGCAACCAATCAGATTTTAGCTTTCATTTATTTAGTACCTTCTACAAAATGACAGCTAGAATCTGATTGGTTGCTATAGGCAACATCCCCACTTTTTCAAACCCGCAGCTTAGTAAATCTAGCCCAAGGTGTCTTCTGCAGATGATATAAATCAAAGTAACACAAACAGAACAGTAACCCACTGCAAATTGGCTTGGACAAAATGGTAATATGGGAGATAATAACATATTGTGTTCAATGTGGAAATATTTGAAATAATGTATCTAAGTTCAGATGTCAAGCTGTAATTATAATATCATATCCCCATACACCAGTTTAAGCCAACACTCTCCCATAATTTAGCTCTGAAACAGAGCTGTGCTTCCTGGGTGTCATCATTGTTCAGGATCCTCGCAGATCATTTTACCATGTTGTGCTCCTGTGGCACGGTTCTAGGCAGAAGTATAGGATCCCCAGACCTGTCTAGCTTGACACTGCTCTACCTAGAGGCACAGAGTCTAATGGGATAGGTTATCTTCACCAGAAAACCCTGCTAAGAAGGTATGGACTTTGCAGCCACTACCCCGCAGGTCACAGCCTTCTGGGAGAATGCTGGACAAGAACCAAATGAATAATATAGGATTGAAGAGAACTATGCAGGGAGATACCGTAGAGCAGCGAACTGGAGTTGAAAAAAAGGATAGTTGTGGATGAGTAGCACTGAACAGCAACTGAGGAATCACTGGAATAGTGAGCTGAACACAAGAAAGTGATGTTCGAGGAGGAGTAGCACTGAACAGCAACTGAGGAATCACTGGAGCAGCGAGGAAAATACAGCTGGAGCAAAATGAGCCACGTGTTCTCCCAGTCAGGGTTTTGACATAAAGAACAGACACCTGACTGTAGGTTCATTGAATGGACACGGCGCTCATCGGTGAACATCCCTGCTCGGCGGAGGTAAGTCTGCTGGGACGCCAGTGCCATAATTAGACATTTTAGTGCCCTCGGCGAAACAGAATTTGGTGCCCACCCCATGTACCTTTATGGGAGTAGATACTGCTTCTCAGCGGTTAAACATCGCCGGTGTCTTTTGCCTACTGGTGACTTATGCCCTGTTGCTGCTTAAATGGATCCTGGAATATTGGGGGCCTGTTTGGAAAATAGATTGTTATTACTCACTTCTTGGAAAGTTGAGCAGTGAATGAAGAATCTAGGGGCTAGATTTACTATCAGGCGTGTTTGTAAAGCCGCCGACTTTCGGCGGGTTTGGCGGCGGTTTAGCCATCGCCGGATTTACTAAGGCTAAACCCGCCGTCCAAACGGCCAGAAATGATGTTTCCAAACCCGCCTCTGTATAAAGCGCCATGACGGTTTCAACAATGTTCTACACACAAACAGCCGGATTTACTATTAGGGGGTTTATAAAGCCGCCGGAAAAACCGCCATTCAATAGACCAAAATGAAAGCGATGCTTGTGAGCAGCGAGATTGTTCAAACAGTGTGCTGTTTGAACTATTTAGCCATTTTTAACATAAGATAAAGAGCCATTTTGTGCAAAGTTTCCTCCTTTAGGATTGTATATGGGAAATGGGCAAACTGGCATGTAATTTGAGGATTTAGTTTTTTTTTCCCATCCTGTATTATTGCATCCTATTTACTGATGTAAAGGTTTAGCGGCCACTCCACGTGCATTTAAAGTGCGTATGAATCTGGAATCTTTGCCTGATGTGGACGTAGTACCAATGTTTGTACTCATGTAAACCAGGTTCCTAGATATATTTGGTGGGGTGCTTATGTATGCACCTATTAAGGTGTCTGATATTATCCTGCCTTGCTGTCTGATACATAATCTAGCTTGACATCAACTTACCCCACCGATTATTGCAGTACACAGTGAACAAGTAGGGGCCCGTGTCCCATTTGGTGATGTGCAGAGCACACAGGGGGAGGCAGATTTGAGACCGTGTCATTACAAACTACTTTAAATGTAAGTGCATACAATAAAAAACATATATTGGTTTTTGATTTTAT
Organism: Mixophyes fleayi; assembly: GCF_038048845.1. Classification (NCBI taxonomy): domain Eukaryota; kingdom Metazoa; phylum Chordata; class Amphibia; order Anura; family Limnodynastidae; genus Mixophyes; species Mixophyes fleayi. Next base: position 98,714,008 of record NC_134410.1, on the reverse strand, counting down.
GTCAGTGCAATGGTTTTATTTATGGAATGTTTTATTAAAATTGGACCCTTTAAACAGAGGATAGTGTGTACTCTGAATGTTGTAATTGTTAAAATCCCTGGAAAGTGACAGTTAGAGGTCAATGTGTACGTGAAATTAGTGCATCGTTTTAAAGAAAACAGTATACTCTTGTTTAATGTGAAGAAAAGAAAGAATGATATGAATGAAATATAACCGCATTTATTGCATTACAACATAATAAAAGAAAAAGTATAACGCTTACACAAAACATTCCACAATAATACATTTTTTGCCCTAGCGCCGTCTTTTCGCTGGCATATCACTGTGCTTAGCCCCACTCTCTACCCTCCCGCGCCCACCCCTGGTGCGAGCACCTCTCCTTGGAGGAGTGCTATGTGCCGATCTGCTCGGCGTACTAGCAGTACTGGTGGAGGCCGATGAAAAAGGTGCCAGCAAGCGGGCAATCAGTTCCTGCTGGAGTTGGCCTGCCAGCCGGATAACATTGGCATTCCCCTCGCAAACGGAGGAATGCATGGCGTCCACAGACCCAGACATTTGGGTCAGCTGCACGCTTGTTTGCTCCAAAGCGCTTGCCAGCCGGTCTATTGCAGCAGGGATTTGGCTACTGGAGTGGTGTATTCGCCTCAAGTGGGCCGCGATTTGGGACATGTGCCGAGTTTGGCTGTCCATAAACTGACTCTGCTGTTGCTGGAAATTAGCAATGGATTGGGCCATTTCTCGGCCTGTATCCATCTGAGGAGCTGCAGGTGGTTGTTCAAATGCCTGTTCCGCAGGGCAGGTGCTTGTTCCTGGCGCATAGACACAGGGACATCAACCATCTGTAAAGTGATGACTGTGTCTCCTTGTGGGTCATCAGTAGGTGACATCTGCGCAGACGGGCGCTGGCCTTGCAGAGATGCTGAGGTTCCTGTGGTGAAATAAGAAAGGTAAGTATATCGGAACTAACATGTTTGTAAATTGCATTCTGGTCAATGTACCCAAAAAAAAAAAGCATTAAACAACTAAAGATTTGTTACCAATGTCTACCTTCAGGATTAGTTGTCCTCTGCGACGTGATGAAGGATGCTACTCATATGTTTAAGGATTAAAATCACATTTTGCCTATGCGTTACAGTGATGGGTTAAAAAAGGGTAAAAAAAAATTATGCTAACATTGAGAGTGTTTGTATGAAAATGCTGCAAGACCGTGCCTTGGGGGTAAGGAATACTATTTTAGGTCTCCCTCTGTGTAGTACATGATGGGGGATATAGACTAAACTGCGTGTTTGAAAATGTGGAGATGTTGCCTATAGCAAACAATCAGATTTTAGCTGACATTTTACAGAATGGTTGTAAAAAAAAAAACAAAATATCTGATAGGTTGCTATAGGCAACATCTCAAGTTTTCCAAACCCTCAGTTTAGTAAATCTAGCCCTATATTTTCATTGGAAAGCATATATAAATGACTAAATATAACATGGACACCAACATTTGGACAGAAAAACATCTTTCTTCTCCAAACAGAGACCACCGTCTTGCTGACGGTGGAGGTGTAGACCTTGGACTGGGAGTAAACTGGCGTCCAGGCGAATCTGCATGTATTAGACAAAGCATACAATGTATTTGCAGCAAAAAGCATTTTGCAAATAATAAAGGCACTTTTAAGAAAAAACACACATTTTTTAAAAATAAAACATGTTGCAAATAAAAAAGGCACTTTAAGAAAAAACAAAACACTTTTAATATTGTAATTGTAAAAAGGACAAATAACTCACCAACTCCTTGGCCAAACGAGGGTGAATCTGTGTCTTGCACATTAATTCCCTCCACAATTTCACGGGGCATTATCTGCCGCAGCTCCTCCTCATAGCTGGTGTATTCAATGCGAAGAGGGGGGCCACCACCCGTGCGTCTTGTGGACCTCCTTTCCTGGCCCATCTTCTCTTTGAGCCTCCTCTTGATATCAGAGAAGCGCTTGCGGCAGTGCGCCACTGTCCTCTTTAGTGGGCCCACCGCGTTCACAGCATCGCACACTCTCCCCCACAGTTGGTGACGCCGCCTTAGAGGAGTCCGAGCTGCCAGGTTCCCTAGGATGAGCTCATAGCAGGGAACTATGTGGTGCACCAGCACACAATTTTCATCGTGGGAGAATCGGACATTTCTCCCTGTCTTCGTCTTCCTGCCCTCTCCTGAGTCCTCAACCTATCCCTCTCCCTCCTCTGCCCGCTCAACCTCCATCTCCCTCTCCTCAGCCTGTTCTCCCCTCCTATCTCTGGACATAATGAAAAAAAAATGCCAACCACAGAAAACACAGAAAGACTTACAAACACAAAGGTCAAACTACACTAAATACAGACACACTCTCCAGACAGGCACACAAAAGTAACACAGACAAAGGACAAGTCAAATACAAAAAATACAAGACAGAAAATAAAAGAGAAAATAAATGTACAAAACAGGAAAAACCACAGGACTACTCACACTTCAATCAGATATCGCTCCACCAATCCACCAAACTCCAACTCTCACCAACTCTCAGCAAACCACTATCCTCCAAACTCCTCTCACAAAACTCCTCTAAACCCTATCAGAGAAAAAAGTGTCAGGCCAGTGGTTTATATAGGGCTTGTGATGTCAAATCTCCTGAGTTTGAAAATAGCCAATAGTAACAGGCTAGGAGACAGGTGTAATTTTCAAAAAACCGCCTTTACACAAAAGCGCCGTCATTTAAAGCAAAAGCGCCATGTTCTATTCAAAGCCGCCGGCGGCTTTGAGCATTACATCCCGCCGTTACATCACCGGCGGCTTCAAATTGAAGCTGAAATGCGCCCATTAGTAAATCCGGCTGTTTGCAATGCACGCTTCAAGCCACCATGCATCACGCCTGATAGTAAATCTAGCCCTAGGTCTCAGTAGCTTTTTCTGTTTAAAAACAGACCTCCTTCCAACCAATCAGCTCCAGAATCTAATTAATAGCATTTAAAGTAGAGATGGGCGGGCTCGGTTCCCCGAGATCCGAATCCATCCGAATTTCGCCTATCCGAGTACTGAGCCGAGCAGGCTCGGTACTCTGCCGCCCATTCGGAATCGAAATCGAGGCAAAACATTATCGCGAAGTATTCGTATTTCGTAATAATTATTATTATATAATTAATATATTCTCTTCTCTCCAGATTACCCCCCATTCACTCCAGACACCCTCCTCTCCAGACCCTCACTCCTTCTCCCCAGACACCTTCCTCACTCCTTCTCTCCAGACCCCCCCCACCAGATCCCTCACTCCTTCTCTTCAGACCCCCCGCCCCCACCAGATCCCTCACTCCTTCTCTCCAGACCCCCCGCCCCTACCAGACCCCTCACTTCTTCTCTCCACACCCCCCCCCACCAGACCCCTCACTCCTTCTTACCAGACCCCTCGCTTCTTCTTTCTGGACACCCTCCTCACCAGACCCCCCCATTCACACCAGACACCCTTTTCATTAGAACCCTCACTCCTTCTCTCCTGACTCCTCACTCCTTCTTTCCAGACCCCCCCATTCACTCCACACACCTTCCTCTACAGCCCTTGCTCCTGTCCTCTCCAGCCCTCGCTCCTGTCCAGCACTGCAGTATTTTACTCACCTGAGCATCTCTTCTTCTATCCTCTTCTTCCTTCTCTGCCGGCTCCTCGAAGCCTGTGTTTTGACAGCGCCCTGAAGTCATTATTTTTTACGTCAGGATGCCTCAAGAGCAGGAAGCCGGCATCCTGACGCTGGCTGTCTTCAATGAGCAAAGTAGTGGCAGGAATACTTTGCCATTTCACTGGTGATATATAAAGGATGGGCAGGTGTTGCGCCCCCACAAGGCCTTGCACCGCCCGCGCCATCCTCGTTATGGCTCTGCGGGATGCGACTGCGGTCCTGGCAATGGATATCCTGCTTGTTAACTTAAGTACTGAACCTTCCTCTAGTTTTAAATTTTCTTGCCAGATTGTCCTTCCATGCTGCTGGTGAGATCTATCTTCTCCTTTTCAATCTCTCTCTTTTCCTGAATGTTGGAATTCATCTCCATAAATTCTGATCTAAATCTATAGCTGCAAAGTCAGTTTCTCCTATTTCTGTCTCTGCTTCTGAACACTGCCCATTCTTTTAATGTGTCTTGGTCTCCTTCATTCTTCTTCTTCAAGCCCATCATGGACTTCACTGTTTTCTTCTTGGATCACAGCAGCATGAGGCTTTATCTAGAATATTTTCCAGCACTCAGATGCATTGTATATCAATGGGATACAATTGTAAACATCGGAAAATTAAAAGAACACTGTAACTAATAAGCTAGTAAAAGCAATCACGCAACAACTGAGACTGTATATGATCACTGATTTCTTTGATTGCGATAACTCTCAGGCTGGGTAAAGTAAGCTTCAATGTCAATGTGAACCTTATGGGTAATCATTTCCTGTCCGATAAATGAGGGATTACATGCATTTACCTAGGTTGCTAGGCAATGCTACAAACTTCATTGGTCAAGTACATTTTCTAGTGACTTGTATGTTTTCAATGAAAGGGCTAATTTGTGAAGTTATTACTCATTGGGTTTTAAATTAGTGCAAATAGGTTTGGGCATTGTTATGCACGTTTTGTCGCTATCCAATAAAGATTGTCGAATCTCGACTTGTGTTTCCAAAGCACAAAGTAATTTATTATCCAAAAGTTGCAGAATAAACCAAGCGAAATAAAAATAAGTACAGCCGTTACTTATCACAGGTGCCCTGGATACAGTGAACAGTCATTCAGGTCTGATGGCTGTGGTCAAGGAAGACTGGTCACTAGCTCCAGAGCCCCTGCTTATATGCAGTCAGAAATACAGTAAAACAATGCAGATGGTGTGGCTTGCTTCTATTGGTCCAGGCTTCAGGAAGGTCCAGTGTACTACAGGTCATAGGCCAGTTCAAACCAAAATATCCAAAGGTGGGGGTCATCTCTCCAGGGGATGTGCTCCGACTTTCCCGCCAAGAATCCAGTTTCAACTAGTTTATTAGCATTTTACAGTTGGTATCACTTTAAACATTTATTCCTTAACATCAATAACTAGAGTATGCAATGTGTGATCACTTTGGCGAATGAACCGGACAGCTGCTGATGAATAGGGGATTAAAATGATACTAAACATGACACAGTTCCTGCAACCTGAACCTTGAGTTTCACTAATATGCATATAACTTATAATATTACACATAAATACTGCTATATTTTGACATAAATAACTATGTGTTGCAACTACAATTAATATGTACTATTTACAATGTGTATGTTTGTGTGAATGTGTATAAAAGTGTAAAAACTGTTATTGCCACGTGTTGTGGCTGGATACACCCTTCCACGTCGTAGTTTGCTCGATATTAATTGAAATTACTTTATCCAATTTGCTGACTTTGACAGCATAAACATGTGTGAAGTTTAGATTTGAAATGCTGTTTACCAATGAATCAGATGTGTTAGGTTACTTAGGTGCCTGACATTCATCTATGTAGGTGTGTCTTCATGGTATTTATAGGGGCATGTACTGAGATCATGTGGTTTGAGAAAGGAGATACTGACAATATACGAAACATTGCAACATCACGCTCTACTTTCAAATATCAACTTTAAATGTCAGTGTACAAATAAGCTATCAAGTATTTGTGTGCTACATGAACACACAGTCAGTATTTAACTTATGTGCAAAACAGAATACTAATTAGCACCCCTTGCATTGTAACATGGTTTTGTCCAGGAGACTTAAATAAGAAGTTTCTTAAGTTAAGATCCTTAATGAATCAAGCCCTAAGACCCTATATTTGGACTATATATATATATATATATATATATATATATATATATATATATATATATATATATTTCATGTAAATTTATTTAGTATGTTGTGGTGCATCAAGGCTGTGTTTTTGTGTCATTAAGTACCGTTCTATGTGTATAATTTATCCAACCTGCACCAGAATGATCAATCCATTATGTGACAGTAACTGAGTAATTGAAGCAGGAACCCATAAAAGAGAAGCAATGTGTATTTGTAGGATTTTTTGGGAGAATGAAGAGTAAGAACTCTGAACCTTTCCCAGAAGAATGCTTTATATACTTATTTGTAAGAGAATCATTGTCTGTTATCTTTGTTTTGGTAAAACCACATAGAGTTGAATCAAATGCTTCTCCACCACACACCTTTATATATAAAGTGTTAAATGTGCATGACTGGGACTTCCTCAAAAAAGAGAGCATTTGCTTTGTGTTCTGTCTTCACTATAATCTTCTCTTTAGCCTGAATATAATCGGACAGGCAGCATAACCATTCCTACTTCAATGTTGTTTATTCAAGTAGTTAAGAGTGTTATAATTCAACTGGTAAAACTGTAATACAGAAATGAGGAAATACATTTACAACATGAACAAATGTATTGTAATGCAAAAATGATGCTGTGCTAAGGGGAGAGATATACTGCACCTCTTGCTTCTTAGCATGTAATATCTAAAATGGAGACCTCCTGTAGCTACCAATGGTGCATTGGAAACTAAACTACAGAGGCTCTGAGAGTTCAATTTAAGTTAGTACCAGGCTGGCCACTAGGTGGAGTTTACACAGAATACATACATATGTAAATATATAACTGCTGAATGCATAACAATACCCGCCTGGTATCACCACTTAAGTCATCCGAAGGTAACAACAAGATCAGCTCAGATACTGGTCTAATAAATAACTTAGTGTCTCCGTGCTTGCAAATCTTGACCTCGACCTTACGGACATTCCCATCTTTGCTTGGGAATGTTTTAGTGACAAGACTTAAAGGCCACTCATTGCGCTGTGATTGACAATCTCTGGCGAGCACAACATCACCAGATTTTAAGTGTCCATTGATTCTATGACTTCAATATGAACAGCTCTGGTAGCCATACAGGTGAATACAACTGCCCAAAGCTTACTGCTTGCATTTGCCCCTCTTGTATGTCGGGTGATGACAGTCCAGGGACCAAATACATCAAGACCAACGTTAGAAAAGGGATGTTCTGTACTAAGCCTTTCTGCTGGAAGTTTGACCATTTTCTGAGTTTGAGAAGTACCACGAAGTATGCGACAAGTAATACATTTGAAGATTATATTACTTACACGTCAATTTGCTCCAATAATCCAAAACCCAGCTGATCGTAGAGCCCCTTCGGTAAATAATGGTCCCTGATATTTGACTTCAATGTGATAGTGTTGCACAATTAAAGAAGTAACGTGGTGACTTTCAGGAATGATTAATGGATGTTTCTCATTGGATTCTAAGTTCGCTTTTTCAAGACGACCTACTACTCTCAGCAAATTATGCTTGTCGAGAAATGGGTCTAGCTTCTTCAGGACGATGTCTCTAAGAATAGGTTTTCCACTGGTAATACAGTCAATCTCTCTAGTATAAGCTTGACATTGCACAACACGGTTAATGAGGTTCTTGTTGTGTGTTGTGTCTCTGTTACTATGTAAGTATTTAGACAGTGATGCCAACCCTTACATCCATTTGCATTTACAGGTGTGGTGTTTTTAAATGACTGAGCTATGTGGATTAGGCAAGTAAAAGCTCTGACAAGTGATTTTCAAGTTGAGAACCTTTGAAATCTGTGAGGCTCCAATTGACAATCTGAAATTGTGGTACGGATTGTAGTCACTTGTGTACGGATTTCAACATCTGAGTCTGTGTCTACTAACTCAAATGTGTGGCTTTCTTGATTGTAACAATCTGCTTTGTAAAAGAATTCAGGTCCTGTGAGCCATGAAGTATCTTTAAGGAGATTGGCTGTGACAGCTCTTGTAGCGTGGTCTGCAGCATTGTGAACAATAGATACATATTGCCACTGTTTTGGATTGTTAGATCTCCTAATCCGTAGCACTTGATTGCTGCCATAAACATGAAATCATCTGGTCTCATTGTTAATGTAGCCTTACACTACTTTACTGTCTGTGTAGAATTCTGCTTCTGCAAGCTCAATAGGCAACTCAGATGAGATGAGTTCAGCTAACTCAACAGCTAGTACTGCAGCACAAAGTTCTGGGTACGGTGTGATCTGGTTGTGGTGCTAACTTTGCTTTGCCCATAACAAACGATATGATATTGTCCTTTTATGTCCACAGTTTTAAGATATGTAACAGCTGCTATTGTTTTAACTGAAGCATCAGAGAATACACACAGTCTCTGATTCTGTACCTCTGTAGAAGGCACAGGTGTATACGGACGCGTAATATAAAGGTTAGTGAAGGCAGATAGGGAGTTCTTCCACTCTTCCCACTGATCCTTTTTCTGTGTAGGCAGTGGGGCATCCCAGTCAGATGACTCGCAGGTTAGGTCCCTGAGCAGGGTTTTACCTTGGATAGTGAAAGGAGCTGCAAATCCTAAGGGGTCATACAAGCTGTTTATAGCAGACAAGACACCTCTGCGAGTGAAGGGCTTTTCTTCACTGTTCACTTGGAAGGTGAAGGAGTCAGATTTTAAGTTCCATAACAGCTCAAGGCTACGTTGATCTGGTGGAGAATCAGTTATTAAATATAAATCCTTTAAATCACTAGTATGGTCTTGAGAAGGAAAGGTTTTGATCACTCCTATGCTGTTAGAAGCTATTTTGTGAAGTCAGAGATTTGAGCAGAGAAGCATTTCCTGATCTCTTTTGAGGAGGCTGACCGCAGTCTCATCTGTTGGTAAAGATTTTAAACAATGATCCACGTAGAAGTCCTTTTCTATGAGCTGTCTAACATCTGAACCATACTGTTGCTCGCCGTCATGAGCTGAATGTCTGAGTCCGTAGATGGCAACTGCAGGAGAAGGGCTGTTACCAAAAATGTGTACCCTCATGCGGTACTCTGCAATGTCTTTAGAAGGGTCATTGTCTCTGAACCAAAGAAATCTTAAGAAATTTCTGTCTTTTTCTCTTACGTGAAAACAAAGGAAAATTTGTTGAATATCAGCAGCGAAGGTAATAGCGTCCTTTCGGAAGCGCATAAGTACTCCAAGAAGTTTGTTGTTAAGATCTGGTCCTGTCAACAGAACATAATTTAAGGAGATGCCTTCAAACTTGGCACTGGAATCAAACACGACTCTGATCTGACCTGGTTTCTTGAGGTGATATACTCCAAACATAGGTAGATACCACCATTCCTCTGTATCTTTGAGGATGGGCGCTATCTCAGCATGGCCATTCTCAAATATTTTGTCCATGAAAGAGAAGAAGTGATCTCTCATCTCTAGTTCCCTGTGCAAGTTACGTTTAAGTGAAGAGAAGTGTTTAAGTACTTGTTCTCTGTTGTTAGGTAAGCTAGGCCTGTGGGTTCTAAAGGGTATAGGTGCAACCCAGCTGTTTGCCTCATTTTTGACTGGTCCATTCTGCATTATTTCTAAGAATTGTGTATCCTCAATGGACATTGCCACCTGATGATCCTTCTGTGTTCTGTGGAAGACTGTGCACCCTAGATGATCTTGGTAGTTGTCACAGACGTGATTGTTACTTCAGGAGTCTATGACAGGACAGTGTGGCAATTCTTTTATGAGAAAGCGATTGTGACATGGTCGGAAAATAGAAGGACGTCAATTTTCCAAGGTATGGGTAAGCATGCTGTTAACAGAAGATGGTCTGTGTACATTTCCCAGACATACATCTCCTATTATGACCCATCCTAGATGTAGACATTGAGTATAAGTTGCATTGTATGGACCGTTGATCTGGCTTCTGACTTTGTGGACCTCTAAGATATCTCTCCCTATGAGTAGAGTTATCTGGGCTTGAGGGTCCAGTTCTGTAACAGGTGTGCTATACGTTTCAAGTGTGCATGATGAATAGCTGCATCTGGTGTAGGAATTTGAGACCTGTTACCTGTTATCTGGGATCTGTTTGCACTCAGTGATAGTTGGTAAGGGAAGACAAGTCTTTCTGTTCATGGACTCGACTTGATAGCCAGTAGCTCTCCCTGTTGTCTCAAAACTCCCTGCACAAGTCTTTAAGGAGTAAGGAGTGTTGGAGCCTTTAATACTAAATATTTCAAAGAAGGTTGATCTGGCTAGAGACTTGTTACTTTGATCGTCTAGGATTGCATAAAGTTTGACAGCTTTGTCTGGCTGGCCTTTTGGGTAGACTCTTACTAAACAGATTTTGGAACAAGCTCTGCCGCTTATGGATTCTTTGCAGACTTCAGTACATTGTGAAGTAATCACTGGTGTCACTGTAGTAGTGTTCCTTCTCTCTCCACTGTGCTCCCCGCCATGCTCAGTGTCACTGTGACTGTGTAATTAAGTCCGGGGGGGGGCAGGGTGTAGAGCTGTGTTGTGATCTGTGCTGTTGCACTCTGTGCAGTTGACACTGACCTTACAGTCTTTGGCGAAGTGGGATGTTGAAAAGCAGCACTTGTAGCAGATGTCGTTTTCTCGAAGGAAGGCTTTGCGGTTCTCCAGGGACTTCTCTCTGAAGGTTCTGCATTTCAGGAGAGGATGTGGTCTCCGATGTAGAGAACACTGTTTGCTAGGATCCTTGTCTTTAGTCTCTTGACTGATATATTTATGGAAGGTATCTGGAAGATACACATTAGTCTTGTGAACTGCAACTGACGTTTTGCGTGGGCTAGATAGCATTGGGGTAGCACCTGATAGGGTAAAGGCAAAACTAGGAGCGTTCCTGACCTTAGCTAGCTGGTGTACTAAGTCCACGAAAACAGAGAATGGGGAAAATGACACACTATTCCGCTGGTTGTGTTTGGAGCCATGGGTGACCCACTGTTCCTGCAGATTGCAAGGTAGCTTTTGAACTATGGGGTTAATGCCTCTGGCTGTATCAAGGTAGGCAAGTCACGGTAAGTCTCCTTCAGATTTGGCTACTTGAAGCTCCATTAATAAGTCACTCAGTTCTCTAAGTCTCTGGTAGCCTTTGTTAGGTAATCTAGGGAAATCATCAATTTGTTTGAATAGTGCACCTTCTATTGCATCTGGTGAACCATAACATTCATCAAATCTATCCCAGATAATTTTAAGGCCAGACTCTGAGTAGTTTATATTAATTGCTCTGATCCTTTTAGCATGTTCAACAGTCTCAATTCCAAGCCATTTAATTAAGAGGTTTATCTCTTCGCTATATGAAAGGTCTAAGCCTCTGATTGCCTTTAGGAAGGAGGATTGCCAAGCTTTGAAGCTCTCGGGACAATCGTTAAACTTTGATAGTCCTTGTGTTACTAGCTCTCATCGTGCAAGAAACTTGGCAAAGTCTAGTGTGTCCTGGTTGGCTCTAGGATGTGCTGTTGGTGTATGAACATTGTGAGCAAGTGGTGTGTGGTCATACCTGCTAGGATTGTCTGTTTCCAGCCGGCTTGTGTCATACCACTTTTGTGTGCAGGAGGTGCGGCCTTTGTTGTAGTTTACAGACTCAAACTCTGGGCGTGTGGGAGGGATGTCCCTCGTGGTTTCACCTTGTGTAGAATTCTCTTGCTTGTAAATTTGCAGTTTGTTGTTCACATGTGGTTGCACTGACAGTGATGCCAACCCTTACATCCATTTGCATTTACAGGTGTGGTGTTTTTAAATGACTGAGCTATGTGGATTAGGCAAGTAAAAGCTCTGACAAGTGATTTCCAAGTTGAGAACCTTTGAAATCTGTGAGGCTCCAATTGACAATCTGTAATTGTGGTACGGATTGTAGTCACTTGTGTACGGATTTCAACATCTGAGTCTGTGTCTACTAACTCAAATGTGTGGCTTTCTTGATTGTAACAATCTGCTTTGTAAAAGAATTCAGGTCCTGTGAGCCATGAAGTATCTTTAAGGAGATTGGCTGTGACAGCTCTTGTAGCGTGGTCTGCAGCATTGTGAACAATAGATACATATTGCCACTGTTTTGGATTGTTAGATCTCCTAATCCGTAGCACTTGATTGCTGCCATAAACATGAAATCATCTGGTCTCATTGTTAATGTAGCCTAACACTACTTTACTGTCTGTGTAGAATTCTGCTTCTGCAAGCTCAATAGACAACTCAGATGCGATGAGTTCAGCTAACTCAACAGCTAGTACTGCAGCACAAAGTTCTGGGTATGGTGTGATCTGGTTGTGGTGCTAACTTTGCTTTGCCCATAACAAACGATATGATATTCTCCTTTTATGTCCACAGTTTTAAGATATGTAACAGCTGCTATTGTTTTAACTGAAGCATCAAAGAATATACACAGTCTCTGATTCTGTACCTCTGTAGAAGGCACAGGTGTATACGGACGCGTAATATAAAGGTTAGTGAAGGCAGATAGGGAGTTCTTCCACTCTTCCCACTGATCCTTTTTCTGTGTAGGCAGTGGGGCATCCCAGTCAGATGACTCGCAGGTTATGTCCCTGAGCAGGGTTTTACCTTGGATAGTGAAAGGAGCTGCAAATCCTAAGGGGTCATACAAGCTGTTTATAGCAGACAAGACACCTCTGCGAGTGAAGGGCTTTTCTTCACTGTTCACTTGGAAGGTGAAGGAGTCAGATTTTAAGTTCCATAACAGCTCAAGGCTACGTTGATCTGGTGGAGAATCAGTTATTAAATATAAATCCTTTAAATCACTAGTATGGTCTTGAGATCTAGTATGGATCTTGGGATCTGAGCTCTGTGTCAAGTACACTGATGGTGCCTTTTATATCAGGACGACCTGCAGTCTCTAAGAAGTCTGCTTCAGCAATGGCAGCTGCGGCTTTCTGCAGCAAGCTTTCCCATAATTGCCTCTAAGCGTAATTTCTCTACTGTCATTTCTGCCTCCTGATGTGATTTCTCTGCCTCCAAACGTGATTTCTCTATTGTCAATTGCATTTCTTGCTCTGCAAAGTTGGCGCGTACTTTCGCGGCTACAGCTTTTGCACGGGCAATGATGGCTGCGTTGCTGACAGATGAGGATTTTGGGGAACCATGGGTTTGAGACCTTGTTTTGTATGAAGATGTCATATTCTGTTACATGATGCTAAGCGGTAGGTGTTTGACTGTGTAGACATCACTATATTGCATTATACAGGTAACTGCGTATACTGAGTGCCAGTTTCTGAGAAGTCAGAGTGTTGGCTCCTTTAAGGAGGTGCTTGACTATGCAGGAACTGCTTTATTGCTGAACCAGGATGGCTGAAGTGACAATTTGTAGGTTTCTGTGAAGTCAAATGGCGGTACTCCTATTGCTGAGTGGCCACTACATTGCAGACTATGTAGAAACTGCTGAGTTGTCATATGCAGATAACTGAGTTGGCAGTGTAGCAGGTGTGTTAGTCAGAATATATGTGTTCCACTTGCTGACAGCCAATGTTTTACTGTCCTGTCTTCACTATAATCTTCTTTTTAGCCTGAATATAATCAGACAGACAGCATAACCACTCGTACTTCAATGTTGTTTATTCAAGTAGTTAAGAATGTTATATTTCAAGTGGTAAAACTGTAATACAGAAATGAGGAAATACATTTACAACATGAACAAATGTATTCTAATGCAAATATGAAAACACATGGCAAAAGTGCATAACTAGGGAGCAATCTTACCATTGATGCTGTGCTAAGGGGAGAGATATACTGCACCTCTTGCTTCTTAGCATGTAATATCTAAAATGGAGACCTCCTGTAGCTACCCATGGTGCATTAGAAACTAAACTACAGAGGCTCTGAGAGTTCAATTTAAGTTAATACCAGGCTGGCCACTAGGTGGAGTTTACACAGAATACATACATATGTAAATACATAACTGCTGAAGGCATAACACTTTAAACAACAGTAGAACTCACACTTTATATCAGTCAATAGATAACTCAATGATAACCCATCTTGAAGATGCTATGTTGTAATCATCTAAGCTGAAGTTTGTTGATGGCCATCAAACAATCTTTTTCACTTCTCCAAATTATTGGCAGAACCTTATAGAGTCTGTAATGGTGTTAGATATGGATGTTAATCTATACAGCGTTGAACTTAACCAAGTTATCGGTTTATTGATGGTACACAGAGATAGTGCAGGTTAAACACATATAGTACAGGGTTAATGACAGCGCTGCTTGTACCCAGGTATTGCAGCAGTCCTATACGATACAAGTACTATACAGCTGTGTAGTACAGTTATAGGTGTCTCTAGTTGTATACACTGCTCCAGGGTATTATACAGAGTTACTCACAATGCTCCTCATGGAGGGTATGCAGGAGAATACAATACGGTTTGCGCATGCGCAGAAGCATCATGCGGACAGATCACATCAGTGCCCCACTTCCTGTCATACTAGACCAACTGGAAGAACCAGGGCTGAGGATTAAGGAGACTTAGGGGAAAGCCAGTGGTGGTTGGGTGTTAGATTAAGAGAGCCGACATAGGGGTGGGTAGTGAAGATAAGTGCGGAGGGAAAGGGGGCTTTTATGCAATATTCCTGGGAATGCATGGGCTATAAATTTAACATGAGAGCAAGTCCTTAGGCAGTCTGACATATTCATTCATTTGTGGAGTAATGGTGGGGGCTATTTCATTTAATAGGGGAGGTTAATTGTAGTACCTATCAATTTTATTTGTGGTGATGGAACTATTTAATGCTGGGGTGGTTTGAATTTTGGGCTGATTTTAGGAAGAAGGAGGGGTATTTATTAAAAGTGAATACTAATTATTAAAATTCAGGGCTGCTTGGGGGGTGGTTTTATTTATTAGATGTGAATACTTAATATTTAATGTCAGACAGGCTGGGGAAATAGAGCTATTTATTAAATGTAAATGCTTTTAATTTATTGTTGAGGCTGGTAGGCAGGCCTATTTAGAAAACGTAGGTAGTATTGCCTTAATATCAGGGCTGGTTTTGTGGACAGATGCCTAGAGTGTTCACTCATTGCTTGTTTTTTCATATTTCATTTGCCTATCCCTTTTTCCATACAGGGCTCAAACATTCCAGAATCCAGACAAGTAGCAAATGAGCTAAAGAGACAAACAGCAGCAGGAAGTGAAACCACAAAAAGGTAGGAGAGAGCAGCACAGTCTGCCAACTGTCCTGTTTCTGGTGTCCCCACTGCAAGGACAATTGGAAGGTATGTCCTGCCTCACACTACTCTGCTTGTGAAAGGCGAGCTACATGCACCTAGCAGTAGTGCAAGCAAAATTGCTGGTATATTTGAATAGGATGGGAAGGTGTTGGAAAGCAGTCTTACACTGGCTAGACTGATAGCCAATGATGCTACGTCATGCCATCTCTGGTAGCATGATATGGAAACCTCGCTGTAGAAATTTTGCTTTTGCCTCCGCCCTAACTCCATTTCAACGCACCCTGTGTCCCATACGTCAGAAGGAAATAAGATCCACTGCCCCAGTCATATGAGTGATGATGATTGCTTTCTGACACTGTGCAAGAAGGAAAGAAGAATCACTCAGGTGAGGTGACTCGGGTAGTTATTTTACTTTCCTTCCACCCCTCTGGTGGTTGGTCACACATCTTCGGCTTTTGGACAGCTCATGCATTATTTATAATTGCATTCCCCTGGTTGGCACTTCATGCCTTAGTCCAACACTGTGCATTCCTATTCAGAAGATTCTGGTATCTAGCACTATATGCTTCTCAGTTAATCTTGGTATCCTGTATTGGTTACACTTCGAGTAATCCATGTACCTTGGTTTTCCTATTCTGGTCTCCCATTCCCAGTTAACATACTCTTCTCTTGTCAGTCTCACCTGGTACCTATGCAAAGAACTGCATACTGCGCTGTGTAAGCCGTGAATACCAAACCTCCACGCGGGGGTCCCTGGTGAAAACCTTCTCTACATTCTCCTCACTTAAGTGAAGGGTGGAGCTAAACCAGGCAGATTGTAAAAATCCTGTGTGCTTTGTGATAGTTGCCACCACAATACAGAGAACTTTTGGATGTAAAAATAATTAAACCAATTATGTTCCAATTGCCCGTGCGACTGTCCAATTGAGTGGGAGACGGGACCATGAATATATTTTGGTCATTTTTATTCTCTTTTGAACCAAAATTAAAAAACCTTGGGTAATACCTTGATGAAAATGTATTGAAAAACTATTTGTTATTCCAAAAAAGCAACCAGGGCAAATGTTCTGCAGTAGCTACATATTGCCCAAAACATGTGAGCATTTCTAGCTGCTGGTTAAGGAGCATAGAGGTGGCAAACACAATCGAGAACCAAGCCCATCCGAACTTCACAGATCCGAGTACCGAGCCGAACCGGATTGGAGTCTGCCTCTCCTTACACAGTGCAGCTAAAGGAAAGAAAGTGTGAGGGAAGGGGGATTTATTTTCTTAATTTAATAAGGGAGGGGAGGGTGCAGTTTGTTATATGTAATGAGGTAAAGGAGGTTTTCTTAATGTAACTAGGCAAGAGAGGAGTTTGTCTGAATGTAATAATGGAAGGGGGAGTGTTGTTGGTAGAAAATAGGTCTATTTATTAAGTGTCAATACTATTAATTTTATTTAAATGAATAGGACTGGTTGCAGTGAGTGAGGCCTAATTATAAAAAGTGGGTGCTATTGAAAATGCAATAACAGGTAAGGTGATATAATAAAAGCAAATAGCTATTTTTCTTTTTAAGTGGCTTAACATTTGACTGTCTCAGCTGGTGTCAGGACCCAATACTTAGTGTTATGTCCTATATTTATCCTTATGTCATTTTAGCTCTAAAGAAAAGAAAAATAACATACCTATTCCCGTCACACACACACACACACACACACAAACACACACATCTAACTTCGCACTGGCTACTTATGAAAAAATATGGGAAAATCTAAAACATTAAATTTTCCTGAATTAACTAGTGAGAGGGAAATATAGGAGCAGGGTCAGGTATAGGTAGATGGGTGCAGGGAATGTAGGGACGTAGGGAGAGAAGCAGGGGGTAAGTAAGAGAGTGAGGTGAGCAGGGGGAAGGGCACAGAGGAAAGGATGTAGGAAGAGAAAGAGGGGGTTACCTTGGATGACGATAGGGGCACATTGGCAGAGTGGACAGATAACAGATAAGGGAGAGTTGAAGGGTCACAAGGAGGATATAAGTGATAGCTGAAAAAACACAGGATTGCAGTAGCTTTGCATTATTTAATATGTTTTACATTATACAGTATACTGTAAAAATGCATCTAAAATTTTACATTATGAAAATCCCCAAAAGCTTCTGGTCTAGGCAACCTCTCTAGCCCAACCTCTCATTTAAAATTTCCATACTTACACTTTTAAATTCTCAGTTCAATCACTGATTAGAAAACTAGCACAACACCAAAAATGTGTGGTGAATCTGGGTGATATAGGAATATATATTCTGTACCAGGGCCAGATTTACCGCTAGGCAACTTAGGCATGTGCCTAGGGCCCAGCGGTTCTCAGGGGGTCGCGGCAAAGCAGATGGGGGGGACAAGGGGAAAAAAACAAAAAACCTACGGCCCCTCCCGCGAGTCGGTGGGGGGGGGGGAGTATTATAGGTAGGTGACAGCACTCCTCCCTCTCTCCTCTGTGTGTGGCCTGCTCTGTGTCACATGGGACGTGCATCACATGATAGGTGCCGTCCCATGTGTAAAGGGAATGAAGACAGCACAGCGCGCGTGGATCGAAAAAGGTAAGTTAAAGAAGGGGTAGTTTATTAATATTATATGTGTGTGAGGGGCCAGTGTATGAATATTATGTGTGTGTGAGAGGTGCCTATGTATGTATATTATGTGTGTGTGAGAGGGGCCAGTGTATGTACATTATGTGTGTGTGAGAGGGGCCAGTGTATGTACATTATGTGTGTGTGAGACGGGCCAGTGTATGTACATTATGTGTGTGTGAGAGAGACCAATGTACGTACATTATGTGTGTGTGCGAGAGGGGCCAATATATGTACATTATGTGTGTGTGCGAGAGGGGCCAGTGTATGTACATTATGTGTGTGGGAGAGGGGCCAATGTATGTACATTATGTGTGTGTGAGAGGGGCCAATGTATGTACATTATGTGTGTGTGAGAGGGGCCAATGTATGCACATTATGTGTGTGTGAGAGGGGCCAATGTATGTGTATTATGTGTTTGTGAGAGGGGCCAATGTATGTGTATTATGTGTGTGTGTGATGGGCCAGTGTATCATAGGCGATGTCTGGGAGAGGGGCATGTCTAGAGGGCTGGAGGGGGTGGTGTGCCTTCAATCGAGGCATTTTGACCCCGCCCCTTGAGTAAAATGCAGGGGCGGGGCCAAAATGCGCGATTCCCGGTGAATGGCGTCATTTCAGCAAGGGCATTTCGGGATGCGGGAGAAATGCCAGCTCTCCCGGGAGTCCGGCAGACTGACCCGAATTTCGGGGAGAGTTGGCAAGTATGGTGTATGTACATTATGTGTGTGTGAGAGGGGCCAGTGTATGCATATTATGTGTGTGTGAGAGGAGCCAGTGTATGCATATTATGTGTGTGTGTGTGAGAGGAGCCAGTGTATGCATATTATGTGTGTGTGTGTGTGTGAGGGGCCTGTGTATGCATATTATGTGTGTGTGTGAGGGGCTGTTTGTGGGAGGGAAATAGTTTTTTTTTTTTAAATGGTAACACTATTAATGTTGGAGGGAAATAGGTCTATTTATTAAATGCGTATTCTATTAATTTAATGTTTTGGTTGGAGGGAGGCATACTTATAAACTGATCTAAAGACACCAGCAGCCACAAGCCCTGAAAGTAACGAGAACAGGTAGGAGAGGGGTTCTTTACAGTAAGGGCAGTCAAGATATGGAATTCATTGCCAGGTAAGGTTGTGATGGCAGATTCAATAGATATGTTTAAGAAAGGGTTAGACAAATTTTTAGCGGAAAGGTGTATCCAGGGGTACGACCGTTAATTTAAAATAAAGGATAGTAGTGGATATAGGGTAAAAATTGGATTGCAATATTGAGTCTGGGGGGATTTTCAAAATTGAAACAGATGGGCGGTTGCCTACTCTGGATTAATTTCAAATATAAGTGCAGGATCGCAGGAGATCCAAAATAGGTTGAACTTGATGGACTGGTGTCTTTTTTCAACCTCATCAACTATGTTACTATGTTACTATGTAGAGCAGCACAGTCTGCCAACTATCCTAAATCTGGTGGGATTTATATTATGAGGAGGTCTGACTTGTTTAAATGTTGCACTATGGGATTCATGCAGAAGACTGACATATTAACATGATTATTACATTCCAGCACTTTTTCATGCTTCTTTAGGTAGAGGGCTGCAGTCAGTAACTGTAGTGGCGGACAGTCTATGACATGGTAGTGATAGGAGACTGCTGTTTTTTTATTACTGGGCTTGCGAACCCTGAACTGCAGTTTCTTGACATATTAATTATGATTAATACCTAAGTTTAGTTAAAGATAAAGTACAATTTCTTTGAATTGAAAGGTAAGCAGTGGTGGAAGAGGGGTGTATATGGTAGTATGGTATGGTAGTATGGTAGTATGCTACTTCTCATACTGCCTTCATTGTAAATTAATAACATTCCATTCACTTGTTTACATTCCCATTACATTTTTCATACTGCCACTTCTAAACTTCCACTTCGACCACTGCGCTTAATATTCATCATATGGAGCATATGACCAGTATAATTCAAAATTGTGCTAGATCCTTTGACAAAATATGGGGTCCATGGTCATTATTCTTTAACTGCTGGGACCACAGTGTGATACAGTGTAATGATAAAGGAGAGCACAGTGTGATGAGAGGGACAGTAATGAGGGGCCACAGTGTTATGCAGTGTAATGATAAAGGAGAGCACAGTGTGATGAAAGGGACAGTAATGAGGGGCCACAGTGTGATGCAGTGTAATGATAAGAGGGCACAGTGTGATGAGAGGGACAATAATGAGGGGCCGCATGGTGATGCAGGAGGAGCAGCGTGATGTGGCACAGTGGCGGATCCAGGGGGGAGCAATCGGGGCAATCGCCCCCCCCCCCTAGCAGGGGCTAGCTGCCGGCGGCTGCACACTATGTGCAGGTCCGCTCAGCAGTGACAATGTGCTGCCTGGCTGCTCTGATTGTGTTTTAAACACAATCAGAGCAGCCAGGCAGCACATTGTCACTGCCGAGTGGACCTGCACATACTGTGCAGCCGCCGGCAGCCTTAAAGGCAGAAAGAGGATGGGGCCTAAATCCCCCCTCCCCCCCTAAATCGCCCGGGGTAGAAAATCATTCTAGATCCGCCCTTGATGTGGCAGCACATATCTTACTCTTCTACTTAACTATAGTATATGCTATGGTAAAAAATATAGTGCTACGGATTGTTTCAGGGAGGGGGTGGGGGCACAAACCAATATCTTACCTATGGCCCTGTGAAGTCTAAATCCGGCTCTGTTCTGTATGATGGGTAAAACGTTCAGAATGTGTTCATTTTCTTTATGTAAGAAAATTGGCTCAATACTTTTTGTGTGCTAAGTGTAATTTTTTAGTATGTTTTCATTTTCTGTAATTATAGGCAACTGAAGCTCGAAATTTGTTTTGTTCTATATGCCTGTTTTAATTCTCAGTATATATTCCTGTTATTTATGTATTTTGAACAGCACAGTACTTTTTCAGTTGTTCTATAGGGTGGATGCAATTTTACACCTTTTAATAGATGTGTTCCTGATTTGTTGGATTGTATGTGTGCTGACTTATGCACCCATATTCAAAAATAAGATTTGTGTTGCGGAAATTATAAAATACATTTAACAAGATAAATGGTGCATTTAGGGTCGAGCTCCCTTATGCTGAAAAAAACAGCATTTCTGCCAGTGATAGAACTTGAATTTTCCATGTCCTTAGTCCTAACTAGCACAAATTTAGCAATCACCTATACTTTGTTTAGGTTGCATTTTGTGGCTTTTAGTTGCCCTTTTACAGAAAAATAGCATTTCTAGTAGGACTTTGACCAATATAATAAAAACATTTAAACACACAAAAGTGACACGTTATAAAAATAGTCTCAATGTACCCTTACTCCCATGATTGTTCATTTTAGAACACATAGGAAGCTAAGGCAAGCAGGCTTTTAGGATAATTTTTTTTAAATTTATTTAATTAAGGATTTGGTCCAAAGTGGTAGTAAAGTGGACTTTAATGTAACATTATAATCATTTCCACCATGTGCGTTTTCCTCAAACTCCCAAAAAGTAGACAGATCTTTTATGGAGGCAGTTGAAAAAGTGAACATTAAAATACTTAAAATCAGCAGTATGCTTGTTTGCAGTTCATAAATTGGTGAAAGCAAATAAAAAATGCAGTCTCCAAGAAATGGGACAACTTTATACTTTGCAGGATATACCGAAGAAATTTATATTCCATAAAATGATTTATAATTCAGAGCTGTAACCCTTAATCCACACATAGACAGAACAGTAATCCACAAGGTAACATTTCAATCCACATAAGCTCTCTCTTTCAGTCTTCAGATTCTGTTGCTGCCTGACAGATTTTTATAGACAATTGCCATGTCCCTATTCTCTTCCTTCTGTCCACAAACACCTGTCACTTTGGTTTCAAGCTCTGAATTGGAGGAGAAAACAACAAAGATAAATGGTCCAACTGGTAGTAGGTCTGGAATAAAGTAGATTTGCTTTAGGGAAGAGAAAAATTGTTAAGGAGTTTGGAGCAGCAAGTTGCACAATTAACCTGATGCAGACATTGCAAACCTTCATGATTACCATAACAAATAAAAATGATACAGTATTACAGCGCCAACCTTTTTTCAAATCAAGAAATATACCTCTAAAGGGAAATTACCAATCAGATACAAGGGACATGAGCCATTCAAATACTCATTAATCCAA
The DNA here is from genome assembly GCF_038048845.1 of Mixophyes fleayi. Lineage (NCBI taxonomy): Eukaryota > Metazoa > Chordata > Amphibia > Anura > Limnodynastidae > Mixophyes > Mixophyes fleayi. Next base: position 98,692,246 of record NC_134410.1, on the reverse strand, counting down.
TAGGGTAGTTAATACCAGTTCTAAATATGAATTTCGATGCAGTCCTTAATCTTCAATGAATCCTCAAATAGTATTTATAGTCACTAAGCAACCTCTTAAGGCGATGTCCAAGAACACATGTAAATATCCTTAAAAAAATTATAAAAGCAATCATGGTGTAGTATATCAAAATGTAACGTGTATACACCCTGTGTAGGCAACACCTTCACGCTGTTAGTCCCAGGAACCATGTGAACGCGACAAGTCCCTTGATAGAAAAGGGTTGAAACAGCCCAATAAAAGAAGTGTACACACCAAAATATGCAATGAGGGGATCTCCTTCACCTGTTATTTGGAGCCCCTCTTGTAAATACACTCACACACTTAAAGACTTTCACAGACTTCAAACCAAAATTCCTCGATTGCTTCCTTCTAAACCTCTCTCCTTGCCTACATCCGATTACATATACGCTCATTCATAGAAGTTAGGGAAAGTCTTTAAGTGTGCAATAATATGATGCACCGTTGGGTAATGTATTGTGTCTTTCATGTCAAGTCCATGCTGCACTGGTATATTTTAAAATTTTAAATATACCTCATAATAGCACACATGTATATGTGACATTTGCTACACAAGTAGCTGGCACCTGATCCTGGCAAGATAACAGGGACATCAACAAAATTCTTCACAGAAGGGGGGAAATAGTCATATGGGTGGAGACCATAATAGCATTCATGATAAAGTGACAGGTATCCTTATAGTTATACAATTTTTATTAATCATTTTGCAAGCAGACCAATTTACACTTTCTGAACTTAAGGTGGATGTGTCATCCACTTATTTAACACACAACCAATCATAACAAGTTAAATGTATGAACTTTTGTTTCACTTAAGGATCTCCTTGCAACATTTTGACCGTAGCCTCACATTACAACTAGAGATGATTGAAATTTGAACATTTATTCTGAGGAATGGTGAATCAGAAATGGATCTCAAAGATTGTACTGTTAGAACTTTGCAGGAAACTTGATTTGTGTTAAACTTTGTGTTGTGCATTTAATGCACTTCCTAAATTAGATCCAATTTGTGTCCATGTACATTGTGTGCTCAGCAGTGACATTGTGTCCTAAACATTGATACATTCTAATGACAGATGTGCAGTACAAAAACCACTAATGTAACCAATATACAATGCAGGGATCATTCCAGTGAATTTCACTAAAGAGCAAAACAGTGAAATTTCACACAAATTGATTTTTGTGGTAAAACAGGCTGGTTTGCAGAGCTGTGAAGTTCTGTCATCAAATTCAGCTTTTGTTCATTACTTATGTATTATTGTTTTGTTTTTTTTAGCTTAAATTAATTGGTGCAGGTACCAGTTGAATCTGTCTACTGTGTCCCTTTTACATGTACCACAGTTTAAGAAACACTGGAACACGAAGAGCAATCTAGTGACCTATAAACAATACACAGAGCATTCTAATGGCCCATATAGAATATAGAGAGCATGCAAAATACAGACAACATTTTTCATCCACTATACAATAAAGGGAGCATTCTAATAACCAATATATAATACAGTTTTTACCAACCACTATACAATATAGACTGATAGCTATACATTGAAAACCCTTAAATCTCTGGTGACTATGCAGTGCAGAACCACAAATATGTGGTGGCTATGTAGACCCCATATCTGTGGAGGTTGTTTGCATGTCTAGCCAAATCATTGGTGGATATGCAAACCACTACATCTCTGGTTGCCATCAAGACCTCAAAATATCTGGCTCCCATGAAGACCCCAAAATCTGATGGTTAAATAGAACCCCTAATCTCTGGTGGTTATGAGACCCCATAATATTTGGTGGTTATGGAGACAACCAAATCTCTTATGGCTTTGCAGACAAAACAGACAATCTGTTGACTATGAAGATTCCCAAATCTCTGGTTACAATGTGGGCCTTCAAATCTGTGAAGATGTTACAATGGAGACACCCGACCTCTGGGGTGACAAAATATCAAATCTCTGGTGGCTACACTGGTACTTAATGCTTTGTGTGCACCTATCTGGGAGAAGTGTTTATAACAACTAATCTGGTCCAGGCACTCTGATCAATGAATGGCCCTGTGCTATCCACCAATAACCATGTCATAAACCATTTATGACTAATTATCAACAAAACCATACTAAAATTAACAGATGTGAGGTAGAGGGTAGAACCTGTACTTCCTCTTGATCATGAATCTAAGGCTGGGTTTTCTAGTCTGATGCTTCTCCTGGTCCCTTCTCTCTAGATGTATTTCACTTGTATAAGAGGCAGGTCCCATCTAAGCCTGGGGCCCACTGAAGGATCCATCATTAAAGGGAAAAAGGTTGCCTTCATTTTGGGAAATATGTAGTGTGTAATGGATCACACAGTATCAAGACCAATACAGGCAATTTTCAAATGTCCTGAATCATTACAATATCTGTGCTGGCCAAATTTAAGCAGCGTTGGTTATCCAGCTTTTAGGGAAGAGATGTAGAGAGATGCTCAAGAGCCAAAAGTTGATTAGATTTAAGGTATTAAATAGTGGTCAAGAAGTCCCCAAGACCAGTTATCACTGTACAACCCTCACAATTGCAAATATTATATATATATATATATATATATATATATATATATATATATATATATATATATATATATAAAACAGATTTCTAATTATTTACTTGTATTTAGGTGGACGTTATTAACTTGTATGTCTCCAGCTGTAAACACCTCAGCAGAGCATGTTAAACTTTTCAGGGAAGCTAGGGCTTGTAGTCCCACAAAAGCCACATATTGCTTGTATGAGGATAATGTATAGTAGTTAAGCAGCTATTGAGACCTTAACAACACAATATAATTGTAATAGGCCAGGTCACAACAAATTGTCATGGCTTTTCCCACATAGGTTACAGTCCTTTCAGTCATTGGGATAATTAGCACTGCTATCAGGTATGACTAGGACTGTTTATTCCTCATCCAGTGGAATGAAGTGCATTTATTATACCATAATATGGCTATAACTCAAATTAATTAATTGAACTATACACTGTAAGCACTAAAATAGTAAAACAGAATTATAGATATACATAAAACTAGGGATGTGCACCGGCGACTTTTGAGGTCTCGTGTTTTGTGTTTTGGATCCGGATTTTCGTTATTTTTGAGGTTCGGATTTGTCTCGCAAAACACTTGACGAAAGGTCTCGGTTCGGATTTAAGGTATTGGATTCGGATTTTTTTTGAAAAAAACATAAAAAGTTTAAAAATCAAGTTTTTGGGCTTATTTTCACTCCTAGGCTATTATTAACCTCAATAACATTCAATAACAAGCATTTCCACTAATTTACAGTGTATTCTGAACACCTCACAATATAGTTATTAGTCCAAAACGTTGCAACAAGGTATCTTTCTGGACTGCGTAGAGGAGTGGGTCACCACAATATATATTAAAAACCCTGAACTTTTATGAATCGCACCAATAAATGTACCTGGACTGCGTATAGGAGTGGGTCACCACAAGATATATTAAAAACCCTGAACTTTTATGAATCGCACCAATAAATGTACCTGGACTGCGTATAGGAGTGGGTCACCACAAGATATCTTAAAAACCCTGAACTTTTATGATTCGCACCAATAAATGTATCTGGACTGCGTAGAGGAGTGGGCACTGGGCACCACAATAAAATATATAAAAAACCTTCAACAGATCTGCATTACACTACACATACGGCTGCTCCTCCATCCTCTCCATCATATACATGTTGGAGTTTTAGCGTGTGACAACCTCTTGTTTTTGATAATGTCAGTGCATTTGGAATATTTTTCAATTTGCCCCACACCACTGAATGTACTTTATCTATGATACGCAATACGCATCTATCTATCTTGACTGCGTAGTGTGGTGGCCCCGGTACACAATTTGGTACCGAGGCCACAATATAATTAAAAAACCCTCCACGTGTCGGAATTCCACCAAACAAGTATCTGGACTGCATAGTGGGGTGGCCCCGGTACCCAATTTGATACCGGGGCCACAATACCTCCTCAAAACATGCTCCAGACAATTCGTCATTGACAGACCCCAGACAGACAGGGTCGTAGTGTTATTGTTTGACTTTGTAAACCCAAAAAAATGTCCCTGTTGCACTTGCACATAGTCGTGCAATGAAGACTGACTTTTTCATTTAAAGGCACGATCTTTAAAGTGTCAGAAAGAGAGAGAAGACACAGGAGAGGAGAGTTGTAGCTGGGGACCTGGGGTGGAAGCTCCCAGGCTCCCCCAGCATTGCCTGGAAGTCTGAGCGTGGTGACTGAGCCAGGGCAAGGAATGTGTGCCCTGGATGAGGGGGAGAACTCCATGCCACTATAGTGAACCCAAGAGAGAGGGGGACACTGCACATGGAAGAGGCCCTGGAGTGAGGGCTGCTACAAGAGGCATGGTAGCTGTAGTGTCAGATCCTGAGGCTGAGAGTACACAGAGTGACGTGTCAGAGCACAGGAGACATTATCCCCGCAGAGGAGGGATGAGCTGCAGTTGAGAGGTCTGCTGTTGAAATAGGACATGCACACTTTAACAAACCAATCATTTCAGCGACAGGGCCTACCAAACAACTTTGACTGAAATGATTGGTTTGTTTGGGCCCCCACACCAAAAAAGCTATTCATCTCTCCCTGTACAGACTAAACAGGCTCTACTGAGGCAAGATGTCGTCCTCATCCTCAACCTCTGATTCCTCTCCCCCTACAGTGTCTACTTCCTCCTCATCACACATTATCAATTCGTCCCCGCTGGACTCCACAACCACAGGTCCCTCTGTAGTATCTGGAGGGCAGTGCTGTACTTCATTGAGGAATTGATTATTCATTTTTATAAACATCATTTTTTCAACGTTGTGAGGAAGCAACCTCCTTCGCCGCTCACTGACCAGGTTCCCCGCTGCACTAAAAACTCTTTCCGAGTACACACTGGAGGGGGGACAACTCAGGTAAAATAGAGCCAGTTTGTACAGGGGCTTCCAAACTGCCTTTTTTTCCTGCCAGTAACAATATGGACTGTCTGACATGTCTACTTGGATGGTGTCAGCAAAGTAATCATCCACAATTTTTTCTATTGTCACAGCATCCAATGCAGCGAGAGTAGACATGTCTGCAATGGTTGGCAGGTCCTTCAGTCCGGACCAGATGTTATCAGCATCCCCGCCAGTGCCTCTTTTGGGAAAACTGAGCTTTTTCCTCGCAGCCATAGATGTGGAAGAAAATGAGGGTGGAGCTGTTGGCATGTCACGGTCCTCTTCAGAGGACAATCTCCTGACCAGCAGGTCTTTGCACCGCTGTAGATTTGTGTCCGCCGGAAACAGAGACACAACATACGCTTTAAACCGAGGATCGAGCACGGTGGCCAGAATGTATTCCTCTGACTTTAAAAGAGTGACCACCCTCGGATCCTGGCAAAGCGTACGAAGGGCTACATCCACAAGAGCTACATGCTTGCTGTAATCGCAATGGCTTACCAGCTCCTCCCTCACTTTCTCCAGCTGCTTCTGCAACAGCCTGATCAGGGGAATGACCTGACTCAAGCTGGCAGTGTCGGAACTGACTTCTCGTGTGGCAAGTTCAAATGGCTGCAGAACCTTGCACAACACGGAAATCAGTCTCCACTGCGCTTGACTCAGGCGCATCCCCACTCCTTTGCCTATGTCGTAGGTGGCTGTGTAGGCCTGAATGGCCTTTTGCTGCTCCTCCATCCTCTGCAGCATATAGAGGGTGGAGTTCCAGCGCGTCACAACCTCTTGTTTGAGGTGATGGCAGGGCAGGTTCAAGCTTTTCTGATGTGCCTCTAGTCTGCGGTAGGCACTGGCTGAATGCCGAAAGTGTCCAGCAATTTTGCGGGCCACCGCAAGCATCTCCTGCACACCCCTGTCACTCTTGAGGTAATGCTGCACCACCAAATTAATGGTGTGGGCAAAACATGGGACGTGCTGGAAATTGCCCATATTTAATGCCCGCACAATGTTACTGGCATTGTCTGACACCACAAATCCCCATGAGAGTCTAAGTGGGGTAAGCCACTGGGAGATAATTTCCCTCATTTTCTCTAATATGTTGGCAGCGTTGTGCCTCTTATTAAAGCCTGTAATGCACAATGTTGCCTGCCTTTGCATGAGCAGCCATTTTGTAGATGCTGCTACTGATGCAGCTGTTGCTGTTGCTGCGGAAGGGGATGCATCTACCCAGTGGGCTGTCACAGTCATATAGTCCTTCGTTTGCCCAGAACCACTTGTCCACATGTCCGTGGTTAAGTGGACAGTGGGTACAACCGCATTTTTAAGAGCACTGAGGACACTTGATCGTACTTCTCTGTACATTTTTGGTATCGCCTGCCTAGTGAAGTGGAATCTCGAGGGGATTTGGTACCGGGGACACAATACCTCCATCAACCCTCTAAATCCCACTCCACTGATGGCGGACACCGGGCGCACGTCTAACACCAACATTGCAGTTACAGCCGCAGTTATACGCTTTGCAATAGGGTGACTACTATCGTATTTGGTGGTCATGGCAAACGACTGTTGGACGGTCAATTGTTTGGTGAAAGACTTAGCGGTCTTACGACTTCCCCTCTGGGAAGATGACCGACTAACAGCAGCAACAGCAGCAGTGGCAGTAGTAGGCGTACCGCTGCAGGATTCCTCGGATGAATCCCGTATTGAGGAGGACTCAGTCTGGCTGGTGACTTGGGCTGCAGGACTGAATCTGATGGAGATTGTGGAGGAAGTTGACGAGGAGGGTGTTGCTGGTGTGTATCCAACTGGACCACGGGATTTAGGTGTCCCTGTACCGATGAGGGTCCTAGCCCCAGTTCCTGAACTAACCACTGAACTATGAAGGTTATTCAGGTGACGTATAAGGGAGGATGTTCCTAGGTGGGCAAGATCCTTACCCCTGCTTATTTGAGCTTTACATAAGCTACATATTGCCATACATTGGTTGTCTGGATTTGGATAAAAATAACTCCAGACCGAAGAGGTGCATTTTTTGGTCTTCTGACCAGGCATGACGATGGGCTTTTTCATCCCATGGACATCAGCTGTTTCCCCCCCTGGTGCCTCATTTACAATAACCACATCACCATCCTCATCATCAAGTTCCTCCACAGCGCCAGCTACATCATCAATAGCCTCCTCCCGAGCCACCTCTTCCCGTACAGTGATGGGAAGGTCAGGCTTGACAACCACCAACACGCTTGGACTCGCCTTGGGGATTTGTGATAATTTCTCTTTAGAAGGCAGAGTTGTTTGCTGTTTTGTTGCTGACAGCATAACTCTCTTCAATTTTTTGTAGGGGGGGGGAGGAGGAGGAGGGCTAAGATCCGTGGGTGAAGCTGAACCACTAGTCATGAACACGGGCCAGGGCCTAAGCCGTTCCTTGCCACTCCGTGTCGTAAATGGCATATTGGCAACTTTACGTTTCTCCTCAGATGATTTTAAGTTTCTCTTTTTGCTACTTTTTCTTAACTTGGGCTTTTTGGATTTTACATGCCCGGTACTACGAGATTGGGCATCGGGCTTGGAAGACGACGTTGATGGCATTTCATCGTCTATGTCATGACTAGTGGCAGCAGCTTCAGCATTAGGAGGAAGTGGGTCTTGATCTTTCCCTACTTTATCCTCCAAATTTTTGGTCTCCATTATATGTAGCACAAGATACTGCAGAATGTGTGAACTTGGTAATATTGCAGTACCAATGGACTTATAATGCTGGATTGGTTTTGCAAATTTGGTTATAATTATTATATATATTTTTTTTTTTTTAAATTTTTTATTTTTTTTTACTTTTTTTTTATTTTTTACAAACTTGGGAATAATGGGGAAATAACTATGCCCTTAGAAGCACAGAGCACAGGACACAGCACCACTGGACTGAACAGGACACGGCACAGGACCCAGCAGCACTACGGAACTCAGCAGGACAGAGCACAGGACACAGCTCCACTGGACTGATACTGCAGAATGTGTAAACTTTGTAATATTGCAGTACCACTGGACTTTTACTGCTGAATGTGTGAACTTGGTAATATTGCAGTACCAATGGACTTATAATGCTGGATTGGTTTTGCAAATTTGGTTATAATTATTATATATATTTTTTTTTTTTTTAATTTTTTATTTTTTTTTACTTTTTTTTTATTTTTTACAAACTTGGGAATAATGGGGAAATAACTATGCCCTTAGAAGCACAGAGCACAGGACACAGCACCACTGGACTGAACAGGACACGGCACAGGACCCAGCAGCACTACGGAACTCAGCAGGACAGAGCACAGGACACAGCACCACTGGACTGATACTGCAGAATGTGTAAACTTTGTAATATTGCAGTACCACTGGACTTTTACTGCTGAATGTGTGAACTTGGTAATATTGCAGTACCAATGGACTTATAATGCTGGATTGGTTTTGCAAATTTGGTTATAATTATTATATATTTTTTTTTTTTTTTAATTTTTTTATTTTTTTTTACTTTTTTTTTATTTTTTACAAACTTGGGAATAATGGGGAAATAACTATGCCCTTAGAAGCACAGAGCACAGGACACAGCACCACTGGACTGAACAGGACACGGCACAGGACCCAGCAGCACTACGGAACTCAGCAGGACAGAGCACAGGACACAGCACCACTGGACTGATACTGCAGAATGTGTAAACTTTGTAATATTGCAGTACCACTGGACTTTTACTGCTGAATGTGTGAACTTGGTAATATTGCAGTACCAATGGGCTTATACTGCAGGATTGGTTGTGAAAATTTTGTGGTAATTAAAAAATATTAAAGTAGTTTTTGGTATTTTATAAAAAAAACTTTTTTTTATTTTTTTAAACACAGGGGAATATTGGGGAAATAACTATGCCCTTAGAAGCACAGAGCACAGGACACAGCACCACTGGACTGAACAGGACACAGCACAGGACCCAGCAGCACCACTGACCTCAGAAGGACAGAGCACAGCACACAGCACCACTGGACTGATACTGCAGAACACAGCACAGCACAGCACAGCACAGCACTAAACAGCACAGCACTAAACAGCACAGAACTAAACAGCACAGAACTAAACAGCACAGAGGACCACCTAACACACCCTCCCTCTACCCTGATCAATGCCCGAGTGAAGATGGCGGCGACTAGCGGGGAATTTATAGGATCCGAGTATCGCGAGATCCGACAACGGGATTATGAGTCAGAGCCTCAGTTTCACTTTTGAATTTGGCGCCAATACCCGGATCTGTCTCGGATCCGACTCGGATCCGCAACGTTCGGGTGGGCTCGGATTTCAGAAATCCGAGCGCGCTCATCCCTACATAAAACTAATTACAGTATAATTTTAATCAGAAATCACTTCTAAACTAATAATTGAATAAACGAAAAATTGCACCTCTATCCTTCATCACTGGAACTAAAATTCTTGAAAAATTTTAGTTCCAAATTTTTGTTATGCCATTAGGATTTTTACCTATGGATACAACAGTACATTTAACAAGTGTTTTTTTTATACCATATCCTCAAATTGTTCCAGAAATAAGCTCATCTGATATTGTCAGACATTAAGATGCAATCGCAACAAAATCTCTGACACATTTTTCAATCAATAAAATCTTTTAATTTTTTTAAGTATAAATATTATCAGTGTCACTTATGAGCACCCTGTGCAAAGAGCTGGAAATTACAGCTATGGAGTCCAGAGTATTGTGAAAACATATAACATTTATTGAGCAGATATGAGCCAGTAAATGGTACAAACCAAATATTGCAAACATTGATCAATGGATCTCTGGGTGAGACTGAAAGCAGATGGCAACAAAGAATACAGCTAGTCCAAGTGAATAGGCTGAGTGGAAAGAAATCAGAATGTCAGCTTGCAGCAGTCCCAGGAAACAGGAGAAGTAACAAGTAAGACCCCCACTCCCCACTCCCAGGAATAAAAACATCAATGACCAGCAAAGGGGGACTGAGGAAGGAAGGCATAAATACGGAGAGAACAGGTGCAGATAATTAGCAGGTGCAGCAGGTTAACCCCTGCTAGTGAGAGAAAAAGCAAGGCACTATAGCAACACCTCTGGTGGATCAGAAGTACTGCAGTGTACATTCAAATAATATCAAGTCCAGAGAAGTCCAATAGACAGGAGATGCCAAGACAAAGCAGCATGCTGAAGCAATGCTGCAGTAGAAGTGAAAAAAGACAATTGGCCACAAGAGGCTCTCTATAAAAAAGCGTCCTCTTTAGAAACGTATCATAATTGATAAAGACCTCACATACAACCAAATTCGTTGGTGAAAGAATACAGAATTGTAACTTCTAGGCACCTGTATTTGGAAGTTAAATCATTATGAGGAAGACCCCAGAAGCAACATACACAGATAGCACTTACAGCATCAGAGACATATATATATATATATATATATTACTAGAACAAAGCACAGACAGGGCACCTCATAGTGTAATACCAGGACAACAAAGGACAAAATATGTATATATATGCGTACCGTTAGGTAAAGATATATGATCTAAACTCGAGTGGATCCTCTTTGAGAACTGTAACACTGGATCTCAACTCGGGAACAATCCAGGAATGTGGAAAAAGGCAAACATAGCATAATATTGTAATGCAAAGGATAATGCACCACGTGAAACACCACAGGATATTCAAAGGGTGTAGAGTTCAAAATTCACCAGGGTATATATATAAAAAAGTAGCCCAGAAAAACCACACACCACTTTATGTGTGAGCAATAATTCATATGTGTACCAGAAATATGAGCATAATAGCCAGAAGATGTTTCCTTGTAGGCAGCTGTATCTAGTACGGTTAGTCCGGTGTTATACATTTCGGTGCTCCTGAGGAAGTCTTGTGATCATCAAGATGAAACGCGTCGAGCCTCACTGTTGATCAGCTGTATCCGGTGAACCATATGTGAGTTCAGTGTTTACTCTGTTTATTAAATTTGTATTGCTTTTTACATTGTATCCTCTTCCATTTATTATACCGCCGTTGGAAGGGTGTCCATGTACTAGATACAGCTGCCTACAAGGAAACATCTTCTGGCTATTATGCTCATATTTCTGGTACGCATATGAATTATTGCTCACACATTAAGTGGTGTGTGGTTTTTCTGGGCTACTTTTTTATATATATACCCTGGTGAATTTTGAACTCTACACCCTTTGAATATCCTGTGGTGTTTCACGTGATGCATTATCCTTTACATTACAATATTATACTATGTTTGCCTTTTTGGAAGAACAGGTCTTAGAGCTTTTAGTTATAATTTGCAATATATACCTAATTATCTCACATGAAGTCTATTTTCAGTCATTTAAGTATTGATATTAGAAAGCATAAAACATCAGGGGATACATTTACCAGACTGTGGGTTTGAAAAAGTGGAGATGTTGCCTATAGCAATCAATCAGATTCTAGTTAGCATTTATTTAGTACATTCTACAAAATGATAGCTAGAGTATAATTGGTTGCTATAGACAACATCTCCACTTTTTCAAACCCGCAGTTTAGTAAATATATCCCCACATGTTGTTTAGATTTTAAGTATACCAGAAGCGACAATGATGGACTATGTCCTAGTGCTTTACATAGTCACAAAAGACTTTGGCATTTTACTTTACACAAGTCATATTAATTTATGTATGCACTTCAGTAAACCATGTCTGTATAAATTAGGTGTTCTGATGTCATTACTTCTATGTTTTTTAAGAAAACATATGCATTATAAGGAATAATTCCCCACTATGTTAAATTATTACAGCTATAAGAAGTCACCTTAGACATCTTGTGCTTTTGTATAGTCACAGAACATATAATATATGGATATTAGAAATCACTGATTTCTAATATCCATATGATTTACAGTAGGAAGTGAATAAATATATATATATATATATATATATATATATATATATATATATATATATATATATATATATATAATCTAAGTACAGGATACATTGCAGTATAGATATATGAGCATACAAACACATGAATCCAAACAGTTAATAGTGCTAATATGCATCTGATGAAAAAAAGGTTTAAGGTGTTCCATAAAGTGGTGGCATACAGAAATGGAATACAATCTGTCCAGCTTTTCCATGCTATGTCATGTGGTCGTTTACTACCATGGCCCTTTCTTGAAACCATTTCATGGGTTTCCTCCCAGTATTCCAGTTTCCTTCACAGGCCAAAAACCTACTAATGAGCTATCAACAAAAATGGACCCTAGTGTGTGTATGTGTGATAGGGAATTTACACTGTGAGCTTCAATAGGGCAGCCTCACCCTCTGCAATAACATGGGTGGAGGATGCTAATTTGATGGGATGAGGGATGTTAATGTAATCATTAGATGAGAGTGGGAGCTGTTCATTTATTGATGGGGAGATGGTAGGCACTATTCATTTTGGGATGGGGCTATTTAATGGTGTGGCCTATTAATTTAAAGTTGTGGAGTGGGACTATTATAAAATGCTGTGTGGCTTTGAGTGGATCATTGTATGTGGGACTTAGTTGGTGGCAATGAGGCCTATACATTTACCGATGGATTGAACTGGGGATGATGAGCCATATTTATTAAATGTGAATGCTATTAATTTAATTTCAATTGTAGGGAGAAGTAAAAATAATTAAACTTGGCAACTATTGATTTATTTTCAGGGCTGGTTGTGGGGAAACAGGACTATTTATTAAATGTGATTTCATTTTGATGTTGGTTGGGGGAAATATGTATATTTATAAAAAAATATGCAATTAATTTAATGTCAGGGCTGGTTCTGGTGAAGGAGACATATGTATTAAATGTGTGTGCTGTTGGTTTAATATAGGGGCTTGTTGGTGTTAGGAAGGCCTATAGTGTTCAATCATTATTTGGCTTTCCAGGAAGTGAATATAATCTATAATTTTTTTCAACCTGGGTACCAACATTTCAAAGCTCAAAGCTACAATAGCATGTAGGAAAGACCAGCACAGTCTCCCAACTGTCCTAATTTTGGGGGGACACAGAGCATTTGCACACACACGCCTAATGTGGGTGCAGCACTCTCTTCTCAAAGCTTGGAAACTCTCAAACATTCTAAAGGTGTTGTGACAGTATCATCCATTTACATCAAACCATTACTTTCAGCCAAGGCACCTTTCAATCACCAAATAGCAGACCCATAACCGAGGCAGAGGAACATTGTACAACTGTGTAGTGGACCGCACCTCCCAACCATGCTGATTTAAGTGACACAGTACTAATTTTAGGTTATTCTGTCATCTAGAAAGTTAGAGCCATTGGCTCAACAGTTGAGAGGTGTGTCGCACACAAAGAAGTGAGTGGTTGCAGTCCGCACATGCCACTAGCTTGTGCAGTTCCAGCAGTATTTTTAGAGGAGAGGAGCAGGGTTGGGAGTACCCTAATGCTTCATAAGAATAAGAGAAGCACCCAATGTGACATGACTTTACATCCAATATGAGGTGACCATGCCCACACATTATACTTGATAGCTTATTTACACTGAAATTCAAAGTTGATATTTGTGTATTACATGAAAAAACAGTCAGTATTTAACTTATGTGCAAAATAATAAACTAATTTACACCCCTTGCATTGCAACAATGGTTTTGTCCAGAAAACTAAGAAAACTTACTCAATTTCTTGCCTAAGTTCCTGAATGAATCGGGCCCAAAAGCTTTTTTTGAAAGCAGAGGATATTCATTTTACATTTGTACCCAAAAGTTGAGCATTGGCTGATAAGTAAATCCATTCACTTGACAATAAGAACAACAGTGCAGCCATTACTATTTTTTTAAGACTAAAATCAGCTGCAATATCAAACAATGGTTCTTGTTCCCTCACGCCAATTGGAATGCTGAGGAGATGTTGACCTCATACAAAGCCAATTATTATCTTCTGATTAGAGATTGTCACTGACCCCTGTGTTTTGGTTTTGGTTTTGGATCTGTATTAACTTCATGTTTTGGCTTTGGTTTTGGCAAAACCGCCCTCGTGTGTATTGGTTTTGGTTTTGCTAAAACATGCTAAAATCACTTATTTTATTTTTTTTATGTCCCTACATTATTATTAACCTCAAGAACACTAATTTTCAGCTATTTTCAGTCAATTTTGACCACCTCACAGGTCACAATATGATTTTCATACAGTTTTGGCCAAAAATTGCAGCAAGCTGGCTGGATGCTAAGCGACAGAGCAATGACACAAGCGCACGGCGATTTATATCACATCTAGGATTCATTGCCACACAGCAGTGGCAGAAAAAAAAGAAAAGTGGTGCAAGATGGTATAGTCTTTGGTCCCACCCACCTACCCATATGTTAAGAAGGTTTAACAAACTCACACAGAAACAGGAGGGGTAGCAGGTACAGTTTAACAAAGAAAGCACTTCAGAGACAAGGAGTGCCACTTTTGTGGCTGAAGTGCTTGGTTTATTTGGGCCCCCACAAAACAAGCTAACAATAGTTTAGCTGCTTTAAGCCCAACAGTGCTGTTAATGAACTCTACAGTGGCAAGATGTTGTTGTCATCATCCTCACCCTCATCAGTGTGTACATCATCCTCACACAATATTAATTAATCCTCGCTGGAATCCACCATTACAGAAGTCTCTGTACTTTGATGTATTTGCCCATAAAGGCCTTCCTCGTGACATTTGTAGTTCATTTTACGGCAGAGCTGTCGCGATTAGTGGGCAATTCTTTTAAACTAGACCAGATGTAAAAATGTTATGCTGACTCATTTGTATCACCAATGGGTCTCTTGGGAAAGCTACATTTTGCAGAGCACACAGCAGTCTATAGCAAATCTATGAAACATTGCCACACAGAGTTAGGTGAAAGGAAAACTGGTGCAAGATGTAATTGTCTCTGGAGCTAACAGAGTGCCTGCATCTTGCCAGTATGCCCATAAACTAGTGTTTTCAGTAGGTCAAAGTGATGACTATAAACTAGTATTTTTGGTGGTTCAAAGTGATTGCCATAAACTAGCATTTTCAGTGGTCCAAAGTATCCACAGAGAACCACATATGTCACTTTCTGATCGCCTTTATTATCTTTAGGCTCCAAGAAAGCAACATGCATGTTAACTATTTGGCCAATGTTATGTTGTGCTCTCAAGTTTTTTACTTTGTGTTTCAATAAATGAAATTTGTATTGAAATTTTGGCAATGAAAGCAAACTAAGATACATACATAATAGTAGGGAAAGTAAGGTGAGGGAGGACTTCAGGTGGGGGGGGGTGCATTGGTTCACTTTAAACAAGTACATCAGACTCAGGCAAGGATTATACATCAGAAGATGGTAGAGCTGCTTTGCTTTTACGAAGAGGAGGATGACTGTGATGGGGCTAGGTGCTCTGAGTAATTGGTATTCCAATCAAACCATTTAATAAGGAGGGATTAAACTGAAAAGTAATAAGGAAGGCCAAGAGTCTCCATAACATAACTCTTCTGAGTTTTGGCTATAACCATTGTAAGAGGGGGGGAGCAGAGACTTCCAGGATTGTGCAATAGATGCTCTAGTAGCAATAATAATGTGACCAGTTTCATATTTCTTATGAGTTTGGAGAGAAGGGCAGCAGAACCATTTCTGGCGATGGGGCTAATGTTACTCAACTGCATTATTCAGATTAAAAACTTCTGTCCAAAGGCCTTGCAGCTTCGGGCATGACCAAAAGAGTGTGTATCAAGCTCCCCACCACACCACAGTTCCTCCAACAAAACTTTGATACATTGGGCAAAAATCTATGTAGTTTCTCAAGAGTCAAATACATTCTGTGTACAATCTTAAGGAGCATTTCTAAATGATTAATGCATTTAGACCTCTTATACACATTTAGAAAAATACTTTCTCAAACCTCATCAGTAATAGATACTTTTACCTCCATCTCCCATTGGGGTTGAATGGGCAATTTGCTAACCTCACTGTATGAAAGGAAGAGTAGGTATCGGGAAGAGATCCCACCAGCTTGATTGGACGAGGATAGCGTCATAGTTTTATAGGGGGGGTGGAGGGGAAGGAGTAGCATGGTGTCTTACTTGGGACTAAAACCAGTGCCTGACCTGTAAACACTTATAAAGATCTCTTGGGGGATCTTAAAGTGGTTACACAGGTATGTAAAGGAACAAAGGGATGTGTTCTCCATGTTAAGGCGTAAGTTAACAATACCCAATTCTTGCCATGATACCAAACTGAGGTTGGGAATTCATTTAGATACGCCCGTCATTGACAGGTTAGAGGAGGGGAGAACAAACTCCAGGGGATAGCTTTACCAATGTATCCCATGCTCCAAATGAGTCACGCTTGTCAGGGTAGAGACCTGTAAAGGTCTTGTTTTAAAATATTTTTAATGGCAACCCAGGGCTTGAGAGGAGAGGGGGCCATCCAGTCTCTAAGTTTGTCAAGGAACCATGCTAATTGATAGAACTCTAGATTGAGAAAGGCTAGGCCTCTTTTTAGTTTAGATCTTTAACATTTAACATAGATTTTAACATTCAATATTGGAGGCCGTTTACCTCTCCAAAAACTCCAAGGACATTTTGTGAAATTTGGCCAATAACTGTTGAGGTTAGAGATATACCTAAAGAGGTATAGGATTTTTGGAAGGTGCGCTTGTCAGGTTTGCACACAAAGAAGTGAGTGGGATCCTGCTGTCTTAACTGGGATTGGCTAGACTCCCCTAGAGGCGCTGAGTCTACCAGGTGGAAGGTATTCACCAGGAATCCCGCAATGGAATTTGGACTTAGCGGCTCCCAACCTGCAGGTCGCGGCCCTCCAGGGAAGTTCCAGTGTGACAGATGGGAGTACAGATCTAAACAGCATACAGAGAGATTCAGTTCAGGTATCGATTGATAATAAAACTATTACCACTTAGAAGTGGAACATGAATGCAAGTTTAATGGAGTACAGAATACACTGCAGATGAGGAACTAGGGCAGTGTGCAGAATGGTAGAACCAATCAATGTAGGCAGAATACATAATGAGTGTAGACAACAGCAAAGGCTCCTAAGAAGTGGAATACAAATACAAAGTTCACTGGAGTGCAGGAAATACTGCAGATAGTGGAGCACGGCTGTTATACAGGAGAATAGACACAGTCAATGGAGTTAACGGTTCAAGCTGATACATAGTGAGCATTAGCAACAGCGAGTACTACTAAAAGCAAAATAGAATGTAAGTTGGATTGTATCCATATATATGCAATAACGAAGAAGGGACACAGACACCACCAAGATGTGAGTCGGCAATGGTCAGCTATCCATGCAGAGTAACTAATGGGGTTTGATACCAGAGATCAGCGGAATCAGAAATACAGCAATGATGAGCTACAGCTTACCACAAGAATGTGGACCAATTCAGCAGTAGACAGCGGTGCATGTAGGAAAGCTAGCGGGCGTAGGCCACATTGATACCACAGATGAATGGAACAGCGAACTCTGAGTATGCAGCAAACGATGACCACGACTTACCACAGGGATGTGGAAAAAGTTAGCAGCAGTCAGTGGTGTATGCAGAGTAGCTTAGCGGGCGTCGATCACAGCGATTACCACAGATGAGTGGAACAGGTGAGCAGAGATCAGCGAACTCCGAGTATGCAGCAAACGATGACCCACGGCTTACCACAAGGATGTGGAAAGAGTAGCAGCAGTCAGCGGTGTATGCAGAGTAGCTTAGCGGGTGTTCATCACATCAATACCACAGATGAATGGAACAAATAAGCAGAATAAATACAATGGGACCAGGCAGCTGAACCAGGCCAGGTGTAGACTTGAAGACCCAGCAAAGGATAGGTGAAAGAAGAAGCCTTATAAAGGAGGACTGGCCAATAGTAGAATTGACTAAAACCACAGGTGAAGTAATCACAGATGTAAAGTGTGGCTGACAGGCTGTACCAAGAAGAGGTTTAATATGAGAATCAGTGCTTTGAGGCTCGAGTGGAGATACCCGGGGAGCAGAGTGTGACAGCACATCATTTTTACAGTCGATGCCATGCCCAGCCACGAGACTTTATAATTAGCCCACATTTTTTGTCAATGACATAAATTGGGTTAAAAGGGAAGAGTAGTTAGTTGTCAGGGAATCAGAAGGAAGTAGAAACATTTGTATACCCAAGTACTTCAATGAAGAATTTTGCCAATTGTAACTGAATTTTGTCTTGAGAACTTTCTGTTGAGCGGGAGGGGGGGAGGGGGTCAATTTCTAGAGCTTCAGTTTTCGGTACATTAAGCTTCTAAAGGAACGCCTTTGAATATTGTTGTAGGATATGATAAATAACTGGTGAAGAGGTCTTGGGGATGGATACGAATAGCAAGATATTGTCAGCAAAAAAAGGCAGAATTTCTGACATATGCCACCTATAACAGGATTTACAACCATAGGACTTTGCCGTAGTTTTTCTGCTAGGGGTTCAATCGCTAGCACAAATATAAGGGGAGATAGAGGACACCTTTTTCTGGTGCCGTTAGATATATCAAATCAAAATGATAAAAAGCCATTACTAAAGATGTACGCCGAAGGATAGCTGAGATAGCATCAAAGAAAGAGCCAGAGAACCCAAATTTGTATAATACTGAAGACATATATCCTCAGTGGAGCCTGTTAAATGCCTTTTCCATGTCTAAAGAGAATAAGGAAAAAGGATGATTTTGGATAGAATGATATTCTGTTACATTAAACACCCGTCTAACATTGTCTGGAGCTTGTCTTCCAAGAACAAATCCCCCTTGGTCAGGGTTAATCAAGATGGGAAGGATCGGGTTTAAATGCAGTGCAATGATTTTAGCAAATATTTTAATGTCTGAATTTAATAACGCGATGGAACGATAATGATGGCGTTTAATGGGGTCTTTTCCCGGTTTAAAGATCGTAAATATTTGGAATTCCAGCATTTCCTTATTGAAAGCAGAAGTCAGAGTGACATGGTTAAGTAGTGCAGTTAGATATAGAGCCAGTTCAGTCCTAAATTTGAGATAAAAATTGTTGGTAAAACCATCTGGGCCTGGAGCCTTATCACTCTTTAAAGTCTTGATGGCTTGCTCTACCTCCTCCTTAGTCCACGGAGAGGACAGGGCATCCAACGCATCAGGGGAAAGAGAGGGGAGATCTAGGAAATTCAAGAAACTACTGATAGAGTCAGGTGTGGGTTGCAGAACGGAGGGGTCTGTGCGTAAATTGTACAGCTTCTCTTAGTAGCAAGCGAATTTGTTTGAAATATCTAAGGGATTTGAGACCCGTTGGCCACAGAGTCAGACAGATGTTTAAAACGGTTAATATCATTTTTACCCCATAATTTACAAGCTAATAGTCTGCTTGCCCTATTCCCAAGTGTACAGAATTTTTGCTGACATCAAGATACAGCAGCTTGCAACGAATTTTGAGTATTTCAGCTTTGAGATGAGAATATCTAGGCGCTCTTTTATGCTGAATCTCTAAAGACGACAATTGATCCTTAAAGGATTTCTGCAATTCTATATTACGGGATTTATGGGCAGTAGCTTTATTTGCCTCACCTCTCATTACAGCCTTCAGAGCACGCCAGTAGTTAGGCAGAGAAGTATCTTCTCGTGAATTAGTTTGCATATAAAGGGATAAACCTTCCAACATAATATGGAGACACTCTGGGTCCAGCAAGACTGACACTGGCAGTCTCCAAGGACGAGGAGGGGGGGGGGGATTACATAGGACCTCTCAGTGCCACATCAAGGGGGCATGATCGGACCAAGTAATTGGAAGAATGTCTATAGAAGTAAAAGATTGCAGAAAACACTTGTATTACAGAAGCAAATCAATGCAACAGTATGAGCTGTGGGCATGGGAAAAAAGGTATAGTCCCTCATAGTTGGGTGTTTGACTCTCCACGCGTCATACAGGTCATACTCAACAATGAGTTGATAGAAAGCAGAGTGAGTGCCAGAGCTAAGAGAGGGGATTGTTGACGAGGTATGAGAGGATCTGTCTAATCTTGGGTCCGGGGCAAAATTAAAATCACCCATTAAAATCAAGGCACCACTTCTAACTTTCTGAATGTCAAGACATAGCGTCCGAAGGAAGAGTATTTGATTGGAATTAGGAGTATATAGCAATACCAGTGTGACTTTCCTACCACCCAAGGAGCCCATCAATATCAGATATCTACGATTTTTATTTGAAATTTTCTGTATCAATTTAAACGGGCATGATTTACTGAAAAGAATGGCAGTTCCATTCCGCTTAAACAGACCAGTAGACAGGTAGTAAGTTGTAAACATGGGGTTAGAAAACTGGGGGTTTGAGGTATTGGAGAAATGAGTCTCTTGGACAGCAACAATGTAAGCTTTGTGAAGAGCAAAATATCGCAGTGCCAACTTTAGGGAAGTTTAAACCCTTAGCATTGAGGGAAACGAAAACAAACCATGATAATGTATATAGAAATGTGCAGGATCTGGTGAAGTCATCACATTAAAGGCTAATGGAGATAGTCTGAGTACCAAATCACGGGATGTGGAGAGGAGGTGTACCCGAAGGAGGAAAAAACAGACAGGGGAGGGCAATGGGGGAAAAAAAAAAAAGAATTAGTTTTCATACTGGAAACTAGAGATTTTGCATCAAGGACAGTGCAGCAAAAAAGTATTTGACAAGGGGGGAGTGGGGTGAAGGGCCCCAACCTACGACCTACTGGGAAAAAGAAATAGAACATAATTACATCATAGATGCATCATAGATGCACCATATGTAAGTAAGTAAACAAGTAAGTAAGTAACCCAAGTGCCATACAAACTATTAATACCAGTGAAAACAATTTCCCAATCTGCTCAGTGCATGTTAACTAAGAGAGTTAACTCTGAAAACATTGAGTATCTCCATCACTTCTGAAAAAGAATTCTCTGAACAGACTTCTATGCTTATAGCATACCAGTCAAACATTAGAAGCTATTAGGGCAGCAACAAATGTGTATAAAATACAATATTATCAATAGCTATAAATGACTAACAGAGCTAGCACAAGGCGGCTGAAGATATCGGCATGTAAGGCATAATCGAGGATCCACACCAACACTTCAAGATGTACCTTTCCGGCTGGTGTCCATACCAACAAGTTTTATAGGTGAGAATCAAAACCTAACTAAACAGCAACATACATAACTGAAAAAGCAGTCTCGAGTCTCAGATCAGTTAACAAACTTAGCCCACTCCTCTTGCCGTTTAGAGTCAAGGTATATCTGGAGAACATGAGCTGTGAGGACCCTGAAAGGAAGAAGGTTATTTATCCAGAACTATACTCTGGTACTGGCATCAGGATTTCGCCAAGGACGAGCTTCAGCTCTACAATCAAGGACTTACATGAGTCCATTCCTTCCGGACTGGTTGAGGAGCAGCGGGGTGCGACCGATCAACCTGTATATTCCAATTTTTTAACAAAGATATAGCAAATTCCGGTGACATATATAATAAATGTATTATAAGACATGTAGCTTGTTGCTTCTCAAATGT
The DNA here is from genome assembly GCF_038048845.1 of Mixophyes fleayi. Taxonomy (NCBI): domain Eukaryota; kingdom Metazoa; phylum Chordata; class Amphibia; order Anura; family Limnodynastidae; genus Mixophyes; species Mixophyes fleayi. The sequence continues at coordinate 98,670,700 of NC_134410.1, read as the reverse complement.
CTAATTAGGTTAATCACTTGACTCAAGCTAACAGTGTCTGCACTCTCTTCACAGGTGAATACTTCGCTGGACTAAAGTACATTTCCCCTCAAATTCTATTCTTCTTGCAGCTGCTGCATTCTCCCACATGCTGTTGCAGAATCCCGAAAATGACCCTAAATATTTCTGGACACAGACAGCATCTCCTGCAAGTCACTGTCATTTTCTGTACCACCAGGTTGATTGTGTGAGCAAAACAGGAAATGTAATGGAATTCCCCCCGCTGTAACGCTCTAACAATATTGGTGACGTTATCAGAAATCACATATCCTCAGGAGAGTCCAAGCAGGATGAGCCATGTTGCAATTACATCCCTTAATTTCTCAAACGGGTTGTCAGCGCTGTTACCTCTGACCTGCGCCTTGTCTCGTCTCTGATAACCACCTCTCACTCCCGCCTTCAAGACTTTTCCCATGCTGCTCCCCACTTCTGGAATTCCTTATCACGCTAAATCAGACTTTCCCACAGCCTTCAAATCTTTAGATGCTCTTTGAAAACCAATCTCTTTTTTAAAGGTGACCTTATCCTAGATAACACTATTCCCACAAATGCAACCTCACAACTATCCCAATCTCCACTCATAGTCACACTCGCTCCTCTTGTTTCAGCTGTGCCCTTTTCCCTTTAAAATGTAAGCTCACTAATGAGAAGGGTCCTCCATAACCTTTGTTTTCATGGCTCCATTCATTTTGTCTGCCTTGTCTGTTCTTGTTTTACGTATGTCTTGTTTTATGTATGTTCTTGTTTTCTCTACTCTACGGCGCTGTGGAGAACTGTGGTGCCTTACAAATCTATGATAATAATAATAATAATAATAATATGCCTCTTATTTAAGCAGATGATACACAGTGTCACGGGCACTAGGAATTTTACCCAGAATTCACCAGGTGTAGCTACACTTACCAGAAGTGCGGACCTCTGGGTAGTGTGGTGAATCAGTGGAACCATACAGTAGAATAGAGAAAAGGAATGTCAATAGTATAAATGCTGAGTCTTGGCACCGTGGAACTGTGATGGTACAGCAGTTTAGTAAACAGGATAAAATGAGGAAAGAGTCCAAGTGCCTTAGCACGCAGGTACCATATAGCAGGCCAGTACTTGATAACTGGATAACGTTAGGCAAAGACCAATCCACAATATAGTAGAAGAGTCAGTGACTTGCAGCTACAATATAGAGGCACTTGTAGACTTTAGTCCAGCTAATGGGTACCATACAGAGTAGTAGCTATATCACAAGGAAACATGAATGGTCTACAGCTGGTAAGTTTCACCAGGGATATGTAGAGAAGACTTGTCCAGTGCAGGTGTGTAACAGAATAGCGTGAGTGGTCTGCAATTGGCAAGTTGTACCACTGATGTGAAGGGAAGACTTGTCCAGGCGCAGGCATGGAACGGAGTAACGTGAGTGGTCTGCAACAGGCAAGTTTTACCACTGATGTGTAGAGAAGACTTGTCCAGATGCAGGCGTGGAACGGAGTAACGTGAGTGGTCTGCAATAGGCAAGTTGTACCACTGATGAGAAGGGAAGACTTGTCCAGGTGCAGGTGTGGAACGGAGTAACGTGAGTGGTCTGCAATAGGCAAGTTGTACCACTGATGTGAAGGGAAGACTTGTCCAGGTGCAGGCAAGTAATGGAGCAACGTGAGTGGTCTGCAATAGGCAAGTTGTACCACTGATGTATAGAGGAGACTTGTCCAGAAGCAGGCAGGTAACGGGGGTAGCGAAATTAGTCTGCAGCGGGTAAGTTCTACTACCGATGTGGAGAGGAGACTTGTCCAGGAGCAGGCAGGTAACGGAGGTAGCGAGAGTAGTCTGCAGCGGGTAAGTTCTACTACCGATGTGGAGAGGAGACTTGTCCAGAAGCAGGCAGGTAACGGAGGTAGGAAGAGTAGTCTGCAGCGGGTAAGTTCTACTACTGATGTGGAGAGGAGACTTGTCCAGAGCAAACGGATAACACGAGCAGAAACAGGAAACACCTCAGAGTCTCAAGGAATGAGAACCAAGAACAGGCAAAGGTAATAGGGCAACAGGTGCCTTAAATACTGAGAGGTGATTAATTAACCAATCAGACTAGAGGCGAGGTATTAACAGTTCTTGGTTTCTGCACATGCGCAATCTTAGTCAAGATGGTGGATGGCCGCGGCTCAGGAGAGGCGCCGGCAGGAGCGAGAGAGACCCATGTCCCAACCTAGAGGCACTAACAGTCCGGTGAGTGACACACAGAGTACATGCTACTGCTGTTCGTGCTGGAGAAGGTGAATCACCAACCCAGTGGGCTGTCAGAGTTATATAATCTTTAGTTTGCCCAGTTTCGCTTGTTCACATATCTGTGGTTAAGTGTACAGTGGGTAGAATGGCATTTTGTAGCCCAATAATTAATTTTTTACGAACCTTCTGGTAGAGGTGAGGAATAGCTTTTCTAGTAAAATGGTGTCGCAATGGAATTTAATAACGGGGACACAAGACCTTAAGTAATTGTCTAACACCAGCTGCATTAATAGTGGATATTGGATGCAGATCTAATACTAGCATAGTCGCCATGGCGTCTTTGCGACTAGGTGACAGCTTTCATACTTGCTAAGGATTGTTTAACAGTCAATTGTTGTAAACTACTAGTAGTCTTCTTCTTGGTCTGCTTCTTGGCTGAAGATACAACCCCATCAGCAGGAGCAGCAGCTGTGGGCTTAGCGCTCAAGGATTCTGCTGAGGAGTCCTGGATAGGGGAGGAGTCATCTCACATTAGCAACTTGAATGCAGGACTAACTCTGATCACTTGTGAGGATATTGATCATGAAGGTGTTGGGGGTGTAGAATGCAGGTGCTGGGATCTAGATGAGAGAAGGGAGGTAGCTGATGCTGGACTGCTTGTTGTTATTTTTTTAGTTTAAGTTTCTGATTTTCTGAAGAGCTTTCCATGAACTTGCTTCAAATGGTGTAACATGGATGAGGATCCTAGATGGTTAAGGTCCCTACATCTACTGACTGTAGCTTTACAAATGGCTAGACAACTGTTTTCAGGATTTGGGCAAAATTAATTCCACACATAAGGGGTATAATTTTTGGTCATATGCCCAGGCATGACAATGACCTTTTTCTTATCACTGGCAAGAACTGCTTCCACTGGTGCAGGAAAACACAAACAACATCATCATCATCAACAGTCTCATTAGCGCCGTCGTCAGCTACATAAATATCCCCCTTATTCTGCTGCAAATACAAAGTGGCATACTCAATTTGTGTATCACCGACTAAACTTGGGCTGCTCATCCACACATTTGCAGAAATGGTGAAAGTAAGCTTCTTTATGAGTACAGTATCAGAAAGGTCAGGCTTAGATATAGTACTCGTGGATAGACTCTACTCAGGAGTTTGTGTCATTTCTGAATATACAGTTTCTTTTACTGTCTTACTGTTTATTTGCAGCTCGGCTTTTACACTTAAAAGGTTTTGGGCACCTCTTTTGGAATCAGAATAAAAAGGTCTTCCATTCTCATCACTGGCCCTAGAAGAAGATGCATCACCGACAGCTGCAGAAGTTGAATTAGCACTCATTTACAAAGGCGAAGGCCGGATGCTTTCCTTGTCACTGCGTGTGTAGGATAGTATGTTGGCAATTTTATGTTTTTCTACAGCTAACTTTGCCTTGATTACAGGTGTCTTTTTTTATATTTCTGTTTCCCTGACTTAAAACCAAGATGCACTTGTTTATATAGAGAAAGATGCAGAGGTTTTTTTCAATCTGTACATCTTGAGCTTTATTGCAGACTGCAAATGTAATGGTCAGCAAACTCAACATGAAAAGTACATGGATGCCATAACAAATATTCCACCTTTTACAGGCAAAACTGCATCTTACTTAAAATAATTGCAACAACATGTATTTCAGTAGCTGTGCAGCAGGACTTAACAAGGAACAACAGTTTTGCTCTCTAAAATGCGTTGTCACTTACTAACAAGCAGTCCAGCATCAGCTAGCTTCCTTCTCTCAGCTACTTCTCAGCACCTGCAATCTACACCACCAACCCCTTTATCATCAATATCATCACTAGTGATCGGAGTTAGTCCTGCATCCAAGTTGCTACGGGAAGATGACTCCTCCCCTATCCAGGATTTCTCTGAAGAATCCTTGAGCGTTAGGCCCCCTGCTGCTGCTGCTGCTGCGGGTGGATCCTCAACCCAGAAGCAAACCAGAAGAAGACTACTAGTAATTTACAACAATTGACTGTTAAATAATCTTTTGCAAGAGGAAGCAAGTATGACAGCTGTCACCCAGTCACACAGTGGATTACAGGCAACATGGCGACTATGCTGGTATTAGTTCTGTGTCCAATATCCACCATTTATGCAGCAGTTTTCAGACATTCAATTAAGGTCCTGAGTCCCCATTACCAAATTCCATCTCAACACCATTTTAGCAGACAAGCAATTCCTCACCTGTACCAGGAGGTTACAAATACAAAATTATTGTGCTACTAAATGCCATTCTACCCACTGTACACTTAACCACAGAAATGTGGACAAGCGGAACTGGCTAAAGTAAAGACTATATGACTGTGACAACGCATTGGGTTGGTGAATCACCTTCAGTAGCAGGAACAGCAGCAGAATCTAACAGACAATGACCGTATTAAAGTCATTTTATCGCTTACCAATAAAACATTGTCCAATGATATTTAATTGCAAAATATAGCAGGATTTACAGCAAGCCATTATTGCACATTAAAGATGTTACAATAAAGCAGGAAAGTATAAAAACACAGACTACATTACATTTTCCTTATAGTGCTCCGCCCGGCCCAAGGGATACAGTCATGGACACATGTAGTCAGGATCAAAGAGACCGAACAATGGGCCAGCATGCTTATATGTAACTTCAGTAAAGAATAAACACTGATAAAGTCACTATGTATACATATAACACTTAGTGTGGTCTTTATTGGTCCAGGGTTAAGAATAATCCAGTTGCCTGCTGGCCATAGGTCAGTACATTTGATGCTTTCAAAGGGTGAGAGGCAACTTCCCCCAAATGTTGTCTATGTTTTTCCACTAAATAACCAGTTCAAACTGACCCACACGCAAAGTACTTTTGAGTATTAATCTCATATTGCTTACAGTCAAGTCCATAAATATTGGGACATGGACACAATTCTCATATTTTGAGCTCTATACACCACCACAATGGATTTGAAATGAAACTAACAAGATGTGCTTTAATTGCAGACTTTCACTTTAATTTGGGGGTATTTACATCCAAATCAGGTGAACGGTTTAGGAATTCCAATGGTGCGATCTTGGGGCTCTCGGAACAGATTCACGAGTGTAATTGGAACCTTCTCCGGGTGTTCACTCCTCTGCAGTGGATGGAATGGGTACAAGTGTCCCTCTGCTACTCCTAGGGATGTGATGCTGGTCATCAGCACTTGTTACCTGTCTGTCAAACAACTCGAGCGTAGGAAATTAAAGTGCAAAACATGCTCTGCCAGTCTAACATCATAACAGTCAGTGTAATGTATCAGGAGACAGTGTTTTGAACGTCCTTTGTTGCTGTCTCACTATTTGCGTTCCTTTTCAGGATCTTGAACAGTCTCTCCATTATAAACTCATCACAGGAAAGGTCAAAAGAATTTCAAAGGGTAACAGGTTTAAGAAGTGGCCTAGGAGTGATTAAAAAAGCAATATATATCAACTGATTTACCCTCTACCAACTCACATGCCCTTCTCAGTCCCACAAGTTTAGCTACTTGGCTAAGTGAGGAGGGCAAAGGGGTCAATCATAAGAATATCCAGTACATGTCTATCTAACTATGAAAAATATAAAACATGAACATTTTACATTTTTTAAAGGGTTTCACTTATGTCAGGTCTTGTGGCAAAAATCTTAATCAAATGTTCTACACAGAAATGCATATCTGTATACCTATCTTATTTCACCTTCAACTAGTCTCCCTCCTTCCACCCTTTGGGCATCTAAAGGCACACTTTGTACACTTTGCTCAAGAGACATATGTAGTTTGGGCAGAATTTAGGAGGGCAGATACCACATGCAATCTATAAAACGAATCATATTTCCACACCAAAACTCCTGCTTAAAATCAGCAGCTTCTATAAACATAAAAACAAACCCTTAGCTACTTCCGTGACTATGTCAGTGTAGTTTGTGTACTCCCAATTCTGTCCGTTGTCAAAAATGTCTTTGTCCCTTGGGTGAGACAATAACTCGAGTATTGAACCTTTGGGACAGTGTCTATATATTTTGTATCTCTTTATAAGAAAAGAATGAGATACTGACAGTTAAAAATGTAAAGAACGGAAAATAAGACAAAGAAGAAGAATAATATTGAAGTGACTTGCAGAACAATAAAATAAAGCAGAAAATCAGAGGAGATTTACAGCAAAATGACAGCTGGATTGGGCACTATGGGGAAATGGCTCTACTATTTCACTTAATCCCTTAGCTATTAACTAATCTATGACCTCTCCCACATTCTTATTAAGTTTAACAGGGAGATACATCACCCATACAATCCAGTGTCGTCCATCGTTCGCTCGTATGGAACTTGGTATCTATGATCACAAAAACTATAAAACCTTGCAATTGACTTTTGGCTATAATTGAGAAGTGCAAAATTAACCCTTTGTGACGCATATTCTGTATCTCCCATGTGTGTTCCTGGAATACATAAAACAACATTAGAAGCAGAGTATATGCACACTTCATTTAAATAATAAATCTCAACCAATCTAGGTCACTGGAGTTATAAGAAAGAATGTTACAATGACCCATTGTTAACTTGTCTTTCAAGGGAAATCTTTGTATTTCTCCTGCAATTCCCTTAATTACTAAATATATATTTCTTTGGCTGTTCTTATCTACAACAGAGAAGTAAAAAACAAAGTTAGTATCAAATAGCAAAGAAAAACAAACATTTTAATTTCTTTACTTTCAATCCTTATCATCGACCAGCGAAAGGAAAATAAACACATGACAACAGAAAACAAACAAACAAAAAAACTCAGTCTGCTTTTATTCATTGGTGACCAGGAAAATTCCCTAGCAGCAGTTATCTACAATCCTCCTATTGTTCTAAGGCTATATAGTTTCATTGCAGTCAGGGTCAAGTAACTAATACCATTTGTCTGGACACAATGGATATCTCTCACCTACTGAATAGCACATACATGTGAAACCTGATTTTTTTTCTTCTAGGATTCCTGAATCTAAGCCATTGCATGGACATAACATATTTATTTTGTAGACTTCTTCTCCCTGGCTGCACTTTATGAATGGACTAAAAACAAACATTTCTTCAGACTGTTTGAAAAACTGGCCTTTTTTTCTATTGCAGGGTTTTTTACTTAAGTTTAATCACACACACCATACACAAATACAAAAGAAAATATACATTTAAGTTACTCATCTTTAGACCTGAATAGTTACACTTAATACAGATTATCAGTTACATTTGCTATTTTTTATACGTTTTTTTAAATTTTATTCAGTTTTATACTTTCCTGCTTTGCGCTCGCTTCTCTTCGCTTGGCAACGCTATTATCCGCTATGCACGTTATCCTGCTACATGCTCCCTTTACTATTGCCACAGTTTCAAACAGTTAGCTCAATTCTCAGTTTTCACAAATATTTTATTTTATTTATCTAACTTTTTATCTCTTGATAAATATTACCAACCATTTAGGGAAAAGGGTTTCACACCTTCATTGGTCATTTTGACCCACTGGTCACAGTATACCCTTGTATACTTACCTTTACTGTATGCCAATACATACATAACTTCACCGTATACTTGACTTTACTGTATACTTAACTTGACTTCACTGTATTCTTACGGTACAATCTCTACTCACAAACACAGACCCTATCGGGCCTACTTTGACCTGTACGTCGGTCTTATCAGCCATCTCACACATTTGTTCAGCACCCATATGGAAACGGAATTTTCCAATGCTTCGCGGTGCAAAACTCCTGTGTGAGATTTGTGGTGGCCGTGGACGAATTACACAAGATCCTTCCTCTCATTCTTCTCAACTGGGTACAACTTAACACCTCATACGAAGCCAAGCGTACACAGCGAGGACCCCTAACACAGAAACAGGGAGAACATAAATATCAACCATGATATATCCTGCCTTTCCAGCACACCTGTTCGAGTACTTTAGAACTGGGAGAACTGAATACTGAAGAATATCAGCCTTTTCAGCTAATTACCTCTCACCGTCTACAATTGGCACAATCGTGCGGTGAGATCGCACAGCTTACAGATACTAAGCTATCTGCAGGCTCTGCGATTGCAATTGGGACTACCTGTTTTCACCGTATACCTTGTATACTACCTATTCACCATATACTACCTATTTTCACCGTATATTACCTATTTTCACCGTATACTACCTATATTACGGCGTCTCTTTATATCCTGCTCTCTTTTCACACAGAACGCCACAAAAGTCTCTTTATACCCTGTTCTCTTTTCAAACAGAACCTTTGTCCCTGTCTCTTTTCAACAGTAAATCAACTTTATCTTCACAATCACACAATTCACATACATATACAACTTTGTTTTCTGTGCAGAAAAATACTTTCCCAAATGGTTGTAATAACTTTTGAGAGGCTTTAACAATTAATTTCACATAAAATACAATAGGACTATCTATCAACACAACTGATTAAACACGTGGCAACAATACAGGAAATGCATACGCGTATGCTAAGCAAACAAACCATGTTTAAATTGAAAAAATTACATGAAAAAGGAACAGTTTTTCTTTCTTGTCCCTAAGTTCTCACTAGCATCTCATAGATTACACAAAGCAGATTTTCGGTTTAACAACACTAGATGATATAAAGGCATAGAAATATTTGCGTTCTCACCCGTATATGACGTCCCACCCTTTGTGCTAAACTACTAATTATTTTGAAAAGGTTGATGGTTATATCCAACTAATTATTAACCTGAAGATGTAAACACGGGCAAAGCTGGGTATATCAGCGCTAGTAAATATTATATATATATATATATATATATATATATATATATGTCAAGAGCCCGCTACTGCTGAAGCACACGCAAACAACTTCTTCTTTTTATGTAACTTTATTGTCAGGATGGTTAAAATGTATTGACACCGTACAGATTTCACAGCAGTTCTTGGAGACCCTAAACTCTAGCTAGACATAGACCAGCTCTCTCAAGACCAGCCAGCTTCCCCAGCGTTGGTCTCAGTGAACAAATGACACTATCAAGCTTTTATACATGATACTCCTCCCCCAGCCTTAGCTTGATGGGCAGGTGACACACTCACCTTCTCTTTAAGAGTAAACGCCCATCACTGACTCTGTTTGCACTAACAGACACACCCTGCCTGTTTGCTGAGAGGAAGAAGCTTTCAAATCATGTAAGTTAAGCAAACTTTAAACTATACATAAGTCTTTACCTGGTTTAATGTTAATCTAGGTGCATAACTGCGCCAATGCTTTATTCTGCTTGTATGCTTTCTCTGCATCTTGTCAGATAAATGCCTCACTTTGTTACATATCCCTCCCCCTAGCGTCTCCAAGTAGGGGGACGCGGACTTTGCGAGGAGCGCATATTTTCATGACAATGCATCTGCATTCTTGTGCAGAATCCCAGGTCTATGTTCTACTGAGAATTAGAAAGGTTGCAGTGCCAAGAACCAGCGGGTTACCTTGGCATTTACCTCCCGGTTGTTCTGCATCCATCTCAATGGTGCATGATCTGTTATTAAGGTGAACTCTCTGCCTAGGAGATAATAGCGCAGAGCTTCTGTAGCCCATTTTATGGCGAGACATTCTTTCTCCACAGTGGCATATTTTTGTTCCCTTGGAAGCAACTTACGACTTAGGTACAGGACAGGATTTTCTACTCCATTCTTCTCCTGTGACAAGACTGCACCTAAGCCAACACCAGAAGCATCAGTTTGGAGGAAGAACCTCTGGGTAAAATCCGGTGCTTGTAGAACTGGAGAGGAACAAAGAGCTAACCGAAGATCAGACCAGGCGGTTTCTTCAGAGTCAGACCAGGTTAAACTATCTTTACAACTATTTTTTAACATGTCCGTAAGTGGAGCAGCTCTAGTGGTGAAGTGGCTTGCAAACCGCCTGTAGTAACCTACTAAGCCTAAAAAAGTTCTTAACTGTGACTTTTTTTCTGGTCTTGCCCAACTTTTGACTGCCACCACTTTGTCTAGCTGGGGTTTTACACGCCCTCGACCAACAACGTACCCCAAATATTTGGCTTCTCTCATGGCTATGGCACATTTCTCTGGGTTAGCTGTTAACCCTGCTGACCTTAATGAAGCTAAGACTGCCTCAACTTTGGCTAAATGTGATCCCCAGTCTGGGGTATAAATCACTATATCGTCCAAGTAAGCGGCTGCATAAGCTGTGTGAGGTCGTAGCAATTTATTCATGGCCCTTTGGAAGGTGGCAGGTGCCCCATGCAACCCAAAGGGTAGGACTTTATATTGATAGAGACCATCAGGGGTGGAAAATGCAGTCTTTGGCTTGGCCGTGGAAGTCAGGGGAACTTGCCAATAGCCCTTTGTTAGATCAAGAGTTGTCAAATAGTTGATACTAGCAAGATTTTCCACCAGTTCATCCACATATGGCATTGGATAGGCATCAAACTGCGAAATACTGTTTAGGCGCCTAAAGTAATTTCAGAACCTAATTGTCCCATTGGGTTTCGGAACAAGCACAATGGGACTATTCCACTCACTAGTGGACTCTTCAATCACATCTAATTGGAGCATCTTCTCGATCTCCTTTCTCACATCCACCCATCTGGCTTCTGCTTTACAATGACTACTGGCAGAGTGACAATGTCATGTTCGATTAATGTAGTGCGCCCAGGGATGGAAGAGAAGACATCCCTATTCCGGCGAATCATTTCTTCAGTCTGTTGTCTTTGCTTAACGGACAATGCTGGCTCTATGGGCACTTCAGTCTTTTCATTGGCAGTATTCACTACCTGAGGAGAGGTTTCCTCATCATGCCAGGCTTTAAGAAGGTTAACATGATATATTTGCTCCTCCCTTCTCCTACCTAACTGGTGGACTCTGTAATTGACAGGACCGACAGCCTCTAGAACATCATATGGACCCTGCCAATGGGCAAAAAGTTTGCTTTCCTGGGTGGGAACCAGGACTAGGACCTTGTAAGAACAACAGCACTTTTGTCATAACTTTTCTTCTGTCATTCCTGAGCCTCTTTTACATGTTGCTGCACAATGGGCCCTATCTTTCCTAGCCTCTCATACATTTGGGACACAAATTGTACCAGATTTGGCTCCCTGGGACCTTGCTGCTTCCACCCTTCTTTTAATATATCCAAGATATCCCTAGGCTGTCTCCCAAACAATGACTCAAATGGACTAAACCCTGTTGACGCTTGAGGTACCTCACGGATGGCAAACATCAAGTAGGGAATAAGAGTGTCCCAATCTTTTTTCTCTTGAGCTACTGCTTTCCTGAGCATGTGCTTTAATGTGCGGTTAAAGAGTTCCACCAGGCCATCTGTTTGTGGATGGTACACAAAGGTATGAAGCGCCGTAACCCCTAGCAACTGGAACATGTCCTTCATCTAGATCCATATAAGCTCGCTGAGCTTCACCAGTCAGATATGGCTCCAGCATCTCAGCCCAATCTTTAGGAGGCCATTTTGCCCTTTTTGCAAGTCTCTCAAAGGACACCAGGGGGTAAATGTATTAAGCTCCGGGTTCTTCAACACCCGCGAGTTCGGCATCTTCAGCGCTTAAATTTAAAGCGGCGCTGCCTTGTAAAGGAATATTTCCCTTTACAAGGCAGCGCCGCTTTAAATTTAAGCGCTGAAGACACCGAACTCGCGGGTGTTGAAGAACCCGGATCTTAATACATTTACCCCCAGATATGCTTCTATGTCAACACCTGGCGACATTTTCTGGAGAACCGGACCAGGTGGTTCATTTCTATCATGCCTCACCTGGCTTAACTCTTCCCTTAAGAGCCTTGTGTTTTCCACCTGTTATTTGGCGACTCCTGGCATCTGAGCTTGCTGCTCTTGCTTCTCAGTGGCCACATTCACGAGGGTTCTCAGTACCTCCTCCATGTTGGCGTCTGAGCGGGTTGGGTAGCGGAAACTTGCTTCCCGGAGCATCCCACTCCTGACACCACTTGTGCCAAGAGCCCGCTACTGCTGAAGCACACGCGAACAACTTCTTCTTTTTATGCAGCTTTATTGTCAGGATGGTTAAAATGTATTGACACCGTTCAGATTTCACAGCAGTTCTTGGAGACCCTAAACGCTAGCTAGACATAGACCAGTTCTCTCAAGACCAGCCAGCTTCCCCAGTGTTGGTCTCAGTGATCAAATGACACAATCAAGCTTTTATACATGATACTCCTCCCCCAGCCATAGCTTGATGGGCAGGCGACACACCCACCTTCTCTTTAAGAGGAAACACCCATCACTGGCTCTGTTTGCACTAACAGACACACCCTGTCTGTTTGCTGAAAGGAAGGAGCTTTCAAATCATGTAAGTTAACCAAACTTTAAACTATACATAAGTCTTTACCTGGTTTAACCTCAATCTAGGTGCATAACTGCGCCAATGTTTTATTCTGCTTGTATGCTTTCTCTGCATCTTGTCAGATAAATACCTCACTTTGTTACAATATATATAGTACAAACACCACCAGCAGCATTAGTAAAATCATCTACTTGCAATGCATAATATGGACTATTTTTAATTCTCTGTAAGAGTGTGCACTCAACATTATCAGACATTTTATGAATTTTCTGTGATACTGTAATATTGGATTAAAACTAGGGATGTGCACCGGCGACTTTTGAGGTCTCGTGTTTTGTGTTTTGGATCCGGATTTTCATTATTTTTGGGGTTCGGATTTGTCTCGCAAAACACTTGACGAAAGGTCTCGGTTCGGATTTAAGGTTTTGGATTCGGATTTTTTTTGGAAAAAACATAAAAAGTTTAAAAATCAAGTTTTTGGGCTTATTTTCACTCCTATGCTATTAGTAACCTCAATAACATTCAATAACAAGCATTTCCACTAATTTACAGTGTATTCTGAACACCTCACAATATAGTTATTAGTCCAAAACGTTGCAACGAGGTATCTTTCTGGACTGCGTAGAGGAGTGGGTCACCACAATATATATTAAAAACCCTGAACTTGTATGATTCGCACCAATAAATGTACCTGGACTGCGTAGAGGAGTGGGTCACCACAATATATATTAAAAACCCTGAACTTGTATGATTCGCACCAATAAATGTACCTGGACTGCGTAGAGGAGTGGGTCACCACAATATATATTAAAAACCCTGAACTTTTATGATTCGCACCAATAATTGTATCTGGACTGCGTAGAGGAGTGGGTCACCACAATATATATAATAAGAAAACCATCAACTTGTATGATTCGCACCAATAAATGTACCTGGACTGCGTAGAGGAGTGGGTCACCACAATATATATTAAAAACCCTGAACTTTTATGATTCGCACCAATAAATGTATCTGGACTGCGTAGAGGAGTGGGTCACCACAATATATATAATAAGAAAATCATCAACTTGTATGATTCGCACCAATAAATATACCTGGACAGCGTAGAGGAGTGGGTCACCACAATATATATTAAAAACCCTGAACTTTTATGATTCGCACCAATAAATGTACCTGGACTGCGTAGAGGAGTGGGTCACCACAATATATATTAAAAACCCTGAACTTGTATGATTCGCACCAATAAATGTACCTGGACTGCGTAGAGGAGTGGGTCACCACAATATATATTAAAAACCCTGAACTTTTATGATTCGCACCACTGGACTGATACTGCAGAATGTGTGAACTTTGTAATATTGCAGTACCAATGGACTTATACTGCTGGATTGGTTTTGCAAATTTGGTTATAATTATATATTTTTTTTTTAATTTTTAATTTTTTATTTTTTTTTACTTTTTTTTTATTTTTTAAAAACTTGGGAATAATGGGGAAATAACTATGCCCTTAGAAGCACAGAGCACAGGACACAGCACCACTGGACTGAACAGGACACGGCACAGGACCCAGCAGCACTACGGAACTCTGCAGGACAGAGCACAGGACACAGCACCACTGGACTGATACTGCAGAATGTGTGAACTTTGTAATATTGCAGTACCACTGGACTTTTACTGCTGAATGTGTGAACTTGGTAATATTGCAGTACCAATGGGCTTATACTGCAGGATTGGTTGTGCAAATTTTGTGGTAATTAAAAAAAATTAAATTAGTTTTTGGTATTTTTTTAAATAACTTTTTTTTATTTTTTTAAACACAGGGGAATATTGGGGAAATAACTATGCCCTTAGAAGCACAGAGCACAGCACACAGCACCACTGGACTGATACTGCAGAACACAGCACAGCACAGCACAGCACAGAACTAAACAGCACAGCACAGAACTAAACAGCACAGCACGAGATCTACCAGGACAGAGGACCACTTAACACACCCTCCCTCTACCCTGATGAAGATGGCGGCGACTAGCGGGGAATTTATAGGATCCGAGTATCGCGAGATCCGACAACGGGATTATGAGTCAGAGCCTCAGTTTCAGATTTGAATTTGGCGCCAATACCCGGATCTGTCTCGGATCCGACTCGGATCGGCAACGTTCGGGTGGGCTCGGATTTCAGAAATCCGAGTGCGCTCATCTCTAATTAAAACCAATAATTTTTCCTCCCAACATGCAATAAACAATATCTTTGACACATGGAGCAATCAAATTCTCTGCTATTGTGTGGGCTTCAGCAGCTTTTGACACATGGTAACTAACTTGATATTATGCCTCATGTGCATTTACATTGTCATGGCTAGAAACTGACACAAACTATGAAGATTACTTTATAGGTCAGCCAATTTATGCTAAAAATAAAATCAATAGGCTTGTCTTTATACATGGCATGTTTCTATGGGGCGCCGAAGTAACAAAGGTTTTAGACTATTGATCGTAAGCACTTCACCACAAACAACATTGTTATTTTGGTTATTCTTGATGCCCAATATCTGTAAAACCAATTATCGCCATATTTTCTTTTCTTGCATTTTTAAAGATTATCTTTTTGTTTGTCATAAAAATGTTTTGGAGGGGGAAATGGCAATTCAGCATATGGCTGATCAGATTCAGAAGTTAATGCTGCTGCATTTTGTGTAAGAGTTTCAAGGCCAACATTTTTACTTCCCTTGTTTAACTAACAATCCATTATCAATTCTAGCCAGAAAGAGGTGATTAGCTCTCTTTGTTTATGCATTGTTATTAACTAGGTAGGAGACATGGTTTTATTCTTGTTGAAAGTGTGCCTTTTTCTGGTTAGTGAAAGCGTACACTTCAGGTGGAGGCAGTGATCTGCAGCCCTCCAGCCAGTGGTGTTTTAAGAAATGAGTGGGCTTGTGTGCAACATTAGTCCTTGGGCCCCCACCCCTGAACAAAATGCAAATAAACATGTACACTGATTCAAGCTAAGCAAAAAGCTATCTAGCCCACTGAAATTTCTGCAAAGAAAATTGAACTACAATGCTACTCTAGTAAAGTTTCATACCTCCATATACAGTAGAACTACAAGTACCTTGCTAGCTACAGAAATCTGTGTCAACCTGCAGCTCTCCGGATGGTGACAGGCCTTTGTGATCATTTTAACTCATCCCTTCCTGGCTGCTCCCTGGCTGGAGTTGATATAATCCAGCCATTACTGATTTTATTCTGAGAACCCCCAGGGAACAGTTCAAGTACCCCTAGGGGTTCCAAATTATCCGGCTGGGAATCACTAAGCTAAGCCATTCTACATATTACAGAGTTAACTGTACCTACTGTTGTTTTAAAATTAATATTTCAACCCTACTGAAAGAAACTGAATTCCTCAGGCATATTCAACATGAAATCTGGAGCTAGCCATGTGTGCAATGGGTAATAAATTTGGAAACCTGAACACACTTATTCATGTTTAATTTAAAATGTAATTTAAAGAGGTCATGCTTCTTATTAATGCATTAAATCCTTATGCTGGCACAATCTTAACAGACAAATAAGTAGCAAAATATTATAACGGAGGAAATGTAAGCCTTTAAAAATGCATAAGACCATTGGATTTTAATTTATTATCAAAAGCTGAATGGTCTTCTATAAAAGATGTCAAATCTCTGAAGATTTGGGCTCTTCACATCCCTTGCCACCCTTCAGCCCCATGCCTGTATCTCCTGCTGCAGGAGGTGCAGGGCGCAGCAGAGCCACCTACTAGAGACTTACACAGGTCAGTGGCTAGGGGTATTGATGCAGGTCAGGGTGCAGTGTGCAACAGTGTGCAATAGTGACTGTTGGAATCAACACTTTCCACAGTTCCTACAATCCTATAGTCACTCAGGCAAATGCAGTTAGAAAGGTACGACGGTACATTTATTGTAGAATTCTATACACAATCAGTAAAAAAATGCCATGGAATTAAACCACAATATCTGTCACTTACCCCACTAGCTTAACAAGTTACAGTCTTCTTGATGTCCTGACTTTCTCAATCCCGGCCACTCCCCATGACAACCTCTCCTCCACTATCGTGGTAAGAGTCAAGCCCTTGGTCTCCCTGCTAAAGCAGGCCTATCAAGTAACCAGACCCACGGAGTTCTCCTGAGCAGCAGATGTATTGGCAGGATGTGCAGTCCAGCAGAAGCCGAAAGTTCAACACTGGAGTTTTTCCCAGGATGAAAAGCAACAACAGCAACACCCTCCCCTGGGTCTCACTCTTTCCTCTATACCTTGTAGCTTTCTCACATTCCAGGGTCTGGGTCAAGGGTGGGATCCCCTGGAATGGCGTTTGTCAAAAGGGTTGTTACAGAGCTGTTCATTCTAATCCCAGTACACCTCTAGGTCTACTGCTGGGTTGACACCAAGGTGTCTAGTTGAGTACAACTTGAGATTAAGGGTACATACTCAGGTTAATTAAGGAGCAAGGCCAAGATGATTAAGTGGTACTCCCAGTAAAACCTTTTTCAGTCAGATCTAGCTCTCAGATGATCAGAACTTCCTGAAGAGAAAGAAGGGTCAAATTAATGCAGCTACACCCCCCTTACCTGTATCATGGAAATGGACCCAACTGGATCCTTACCCATAACCCACCTAGCCTTAATTTAAGAACAATTTATGTCTTCTATATAAGCAAGGCTAGGAAATGTCCCATTATCCCCATGTAATGAGACCCTGCACTTGCACTCTGGAGAACACTAGCAGGGCTATAAAAGTACATATTGTTATACTTAACACTTTGTCAGGCTGGTTAAGGTGATATCAAACTTGTTTCACTACAAGAGGTATACACAGTAATGCACAGTGATAACAGGATAGCTGAAGATAGAGAATGAGGGGCTATGCAGATTATTTGTCATTGGTACAATCCATGGGACAAGCACTGTGCCCTGGAGAAAGACATTTAGGTGTCAATGGACCACAGTGCCAGACTTCTGCATTCAACATTCATCTACAATGCTGTGATATAGGAGAGAGGGCAGCTCTCCCAGGAATGTGATACAGGGATGAGATGTGCACTATAATGTCTACCTATGCACACTGTCTGCACTGCAACATCTTCATGTGCACACTGTCTGCAATACAATGTCTCCACATGCACAGTGTGTTCAATGCAATGATTTCACCTGGAGATTGTGTGCACTGCATCAACTCCACCTGCACACTATATTGTCTGCACCTGCACTCTGTATGCACTATAATGTCTCCATCTGCATACTGCCTGTACTATAATGTCTCCACTGGCATAACACATTTTCATAACTTTTGTTGGCTTGATAATCACATCCACATTAGACAAATCACATCTGTACCATTTTCACCACAATGCATTTTTCTGTGTTTGGAGCATTGGTAGAAAAGCCTAGATCTCTTTCTTCTTTTTGCTCCCCCAGGCCAATAGTTACCAGCTCTCCCCTGATTGTCATCCAGCAACCACATATGTTCCCTGTGATCTTATACAGACTGTGTAATAAATTTATGTTATATGTACTGTGTGAACTGTGCTCACTTATTGTTCGTTTTTGCATATTTCCTGGCAGTGGTGCATGCAGCAATGCAGGGTTTAAATTGTAGTGGGTGCTGAACAGAACTAGCAAGCTATGGGCCCCGGTGCAGGGAAGTGGGGCCCACAGCTCGCTGGTTCCAACCCTCTGCATCTCCATGGGCCCAGGTGCACCACACCTGCCGCACCAATGGTAGTTCCGCCACTGTGTGAACAGCCTAACACTTCTCATGCACTAGGCACACACCCAAAGAGGTGCAGTCATGCCCCCAACACAATGTGACCATGCCCCCTTCGGCGGCACTTAGCTGCTCCACTGTGGAACACAAACTCTGCCCTAAGCATCTATGAAGGAGACCCCAAGGAGTTGCTGCATCTGGGCACCAAATGCCTGCTAGTGGTATAAAATGCAGACCCACTATCTCTGGTGACTGGATGAGGGACAAGTGATAGAAATAGATTGGTGGAGAGTAGGCTATAATGGATAGAGGTGAATAGAGAATAGGTAAGGTGGTCAGGAATGAAAGGATGGCAATAAGTAAATTTTGAATCAAGTACAGTGGAATGAAGTAGGAAGGACTATTACTACTTCATTCCACCATACTTGATATGACTGGCCACTGGTAGTAGTACATGTCACTTTCACATTACCCTATTTTTTTATTTTTTTTAAATCCAGTATTTTTATTGAAATTTTTTAAGATATAAACATACTAAACAACAAAAAGAAAAGAAAAACAATTGCATACATATCGGAATTAAATGATGGAATTTACAAGATTACATTAAAGCATAATAATAATAAATGTGCTATATTCATTTAGGATCATACATCGTAAATGCTTATACATAAGTATGTTACACATGCAGGGTTTATTACATGGACTCAGATACTTATTATAAGAACTGCGGTAGCCATACATTTAAGTAGATAGAGCATCTGTACTAGATGACATAGGATAGAATGGAGACTCTAACCATCTGTACCATATATTCTCAAATTCCTTCAGAGCCTGTCTGCTAGTATAAACAAATCTCTCGTGCCTTATGGTGGTATTGACCAGTGCCATATTCAGCAGGCCAACACACTACCAAAAAAGGTCACCCGCCAACCCGCAAAATACCAGTGTCACGGTCGTCTGAATTTCTTGATCCGATTCGGGACCCTTGGGACTAGCTGGAGCAGGAGTGAAACAGAACTTAGCAGCCTGGATGAACTTCTTGCTCATGTTCGTGCTGATTGTAGAATATAGCAGGGGAATTAGCAGTCTGGAAATGTAGACAGGAACACTGCACTTGTAATGCAGTCAGGAACACTGCACTTGTAATGCAGTCAGGAACACTGCACTTGTAATGCAGTCAGGAACACTGCACTTGTAATGCAGTCAGGAACACTGCACTTGTAATGCAGTCAGGAACACTGCACTTGTAATGCAGTCAGGAACACTGCACTTGTAATGCAGTCAGGAACACTGCACTTGTAATGCAGTCAGGAACACTGGAGCCAAGAACTATCCTCTGGAGAGAAGTGTGTTGTTCTGGCAATGAACAGATCACAGCAGCAGGTTTAAATAGGATGTCCCAAACAACTATTGGCTGATCAGTTCATGTGATCACAGCTTCTGAATCTGGTTGGTTTGGACTGATCACCTGACTGCATCCAAGATGGCCGCGCCCATGCAGCAGGACAGACAGTATGTGTTTGTTTACAAATGAAGGTGTGGAGAACGGGAATGCTGCAGATGACCAGAAGGGACCCAGGTAGCCGTGATATGACAGCGGCGGATGAGGTAAGTGGGGCTAAGATCCCGATTTGTGACAACCAGAAGATAGAGGAAGGAAAAGGAAGGAAGGAAAAGGGGCGAATTGAGACGAGAGGAAAAGAACGGCCTTAAAGCCATGGGCTCTCCAGCCCATTACATTTTTTTATTTTTTTTACAGTGGACCTTTCAATATTAGTTTGAAAATCACAGACCCCACCTGAGCGAAATACTTTTTTTTTTTTTTTTGTACCACAGAAGAGAAATTACATTATGTATAGCAAATACCATGCATAATATCAATGACAAATCAGCAATGTCCAAAGGACTATCAGGAGAGACATAAAAAAGTACTCATCCAGCATCAGCGTCCAGCAGCAGCTAGGCGGTCCAACCAAATTGCAGTCTCTCGGGGAGTATCAAAAAAGGATGTACGACCCTCCGAAACCACTCTCAACTGGGCAGGGAAAATCATGGCATATGGGATCTGTAAATCTCTCAATCTTCTCTTCACCGGAATGAATTGAGCCCTGTTCTTTTGTACATCCAGAGCGAAATCAGGATACATTGCTACTCGCTGACCATTGTATTCCACTGAACCTTTCTGCCTAGCCAAGCGTAGAATGGTATCTCGGTCACGATAGTGCAACAATTTGGCTATGAAGGTGCGTGGGGGGGCTCCAGGAGGGGGTGCTTGAGTTGGAATACGGTGGGCCCGCTCCACTGCGAATTGGGCTGTAAATGAATCTGTACCAAACAGTTGGATTAACCACTTTTCCAAGAAGGATTCTGGGGAGACACCTTTTGCCTTCTCGGGCAATCCAACCAACCGAATGTTGCTGCGACGCAAACGCCCCTCCATATCCGTAAGCTTTTGTTTAAACAGAGAGGCTTGCGACTCCAGACTCTCCAACCGGCCCGCAACTGGTGCAGAAGTGTCCTCCAATGTAGACATATGTGTCTCCACTTCACCCACTCTCTCCCTGATTTTTTGCACGTCTTGCCGGAGAAGAGAGAGGTCCACCTGCACCTCTCCGATTTTATCCGTAACACGCTTTTCAGATGCCCCAATGGCCTGCAGGACCTGCTGTAATGAAACTTCAGGGTTCGCCAATAGAGCCGACAAAGGGGGGGGGGTAACAGGATGTGATGCATCTCCTGAACCAGAGGCTGTAGTGGAGGAGCGAGCAAAGCGGTCCAATTTTCCCGCTGCGGTGGACTGATTATGTTTGCCCATAATTTCACAGGAAAGATGGGATGATATTTATCCTATAAGCTTATATGCAACCCTGTAACCTGTATAGCTTTAATTACATATAGGTGTACAGCTCAGATTGTATTGCTAGCAGTGAATTGCAGCCAGTTATCTTCACAGAGAAAGGTATATCTCCTCCAACAACACTGATAATGATAATCAAATAAGTCCAGAGCCCAATTCAGTTACTCCTCACTTGTACAAGGATATAAATGTACCTGTATCAGATGGATATCACAGGCTGTGTTCACCTAGGCCAGTATGTGGTATTACAGAGGCGCTATGTCCCAGCAGTCATCAACTGCCACAAACTGCCACAGACTGCCTGTAGTATTCCTCTACCCAGATGCTCAACTCTTTCTCTCCCAGTCTCGGGTAAAATGGCAAGAGCACTATCAAAACAGGTACACTTTGTACAGCAACTATTCGGATGCACAGTTTTGGGTCCAAAAGTTTCTTTATTCCACTATAACGGAGATCAACAGGATATCTGGGATGGAGAGCTCGTAACTGTGCTTGCTACTCCATGCTCGTCCAGGCCACGCCCCCACATTACCCTATTTTTACACAATATAATGTAATGAATTCTCATATACACAAGGGAATATAATAATACTTACCAGTCTTCTTAATAACTGTGAAGATCACATTTACACATTCAATAAAATAAAATACAAACACAAATAAAAAATGCAAATCAAATTAAATTCAAATATCTGTTTTATCCCCCTTAACAATAGAATGTGAATCCTTTTATCTGTTGCATTCCAAATTGAAATATCAATTAAGTAATGTGAATAGATGACTGCTATTTCATTTAATAGAGCAGCCATACTAGAGGGGTCAATATGCAATCAGCCAATCAGAAGCAGCTAGCTTTTGCTGCTGATCGTTATCATTATCATTGTGTATCATTGCACCAGCTCTCCAGCAACTCCAAGAGATATGGCTCCTGGCAGGTGTATCTGTGTCTGCGTCTAATTCTACCATAGTTGCAACTGTATTTGGCTTTAGCTCCCCCTGTTTTGTCTCTCCCCACCAATAAGGAGTTATAAGTGTAAGATGCGACCAAATATGTATACGGATGTATGTGTATATTAATTTAATGCACATGCGCATTGCACTCTTCCAGTAAACCTTCAGTGGTGATAGTAAAAGGTAGAGTATATGCGTTGGTTTGTGGCATGATCCTCTGGGGAGAACAATCCTTGACTACTGTCTCTGATAATAGAGTCCTGTACTCATCCCATATACATTAACTAATTTGTGACTGGTAGGTTGACACTCCTTCTTTACAAGACCAATTTTGCAGTGTTTGTGATCCTTTGGTTACCCTGTGAATAATTATTTTATGTCTTAATCTAACAAAATGAACTTAATATTGCTTTAATCCAATATTGCTAAGTGATCCCTGAGGTGGTTAACAATGGGAAGTTGGAGAGTCTATAGCTTAATGTGTTTATACAATAGGTCCAGGGTTAATGTATCAAATCCTTTATAATGATTTCACTGCCAACCTAACTTCACAACTCATCCAGCTGAGAGATTCAGTGTGACTTCTGTACATACACCAATCCTATTTCACTTGATGAGCTACTTTTTTTCAATGCACTTTGAGGTTATTTATAGTACTGTGCCAGTCACCTGGTTTGATTTAATTGTTAATGTGTTCTTTCAGTAGTCATTAAAAGCACTTTGTGTACCGCACCACAATCTTCACTGTATTTTATTTCATTTTAACGTTCAGTTTGGTTATTAAAAGTACTCTGCATCCCAATGATCTTAGCTGGAAATTTATTTTATTTTTAATGTCCTGTCTGATGTTATTAGTTATACTGTGCCTCATCAATTTTTCCTTCAATTTAATATAACTTTTAATGTTCTGCCTAGTTTTTAGAAGTATTGTGTCTTATAGTCTTTAAGGTGTTTTATTTCAACTCCAATGTTGTTCATTTATTTGGAATAAGAAGAGAAAAGAACAGAGAGAAAGCAAAACAAATAAAGATTAATATGTCCAATATCTATGGACGCAAGTCCCTTTGTGTGCCATATCTTGCATGAAATAGCTCTGCGCATCCTCAGAAACTGACTTTATGCCAAAGATGGCAATTGAATGAAATTCAGTGCAAATGACACTTAAATACTGCATATGACTTGAAGGGCAAAACAGGGGAGCGAAGGGGCAGATGAACTTAGGAAATATACAGTAAGGGCATTTTTTTGCTGTATCATTTTCACCAGCTACATGGCAGGTGTAACTGATTGCGATGACTGTCACAGCATAGTCTTAGTATTAAAACTACACATAAGTGGGGGCGTGGCTTGGATTAGTATGGAGTAAGATGTGTTGTTCTTGCTCTCCTCGACAATCCGATATTGCTATCCTGTTTATTACTGGTCCCTGCTGCCTAAGATCTCCTTATTAAACGTGGAAGGCTGCTAGCTGATGGTGACCCTTTTTGAGAAAAATCAGAGTGTTATAAACAGCAGCGGCGCGACCTCTATTTCATACTTACCTACTTTCTGTATTCCTGGGCGTGACTGGAGGGCGGGAGGGGGTCGACGAAAATGACGCTTTGTCGCTGGGGGGGCAAAATGGCGCGATTCTGCCTGAATCGTGTCATTTAGCGGTGGCTGCAGCGGGATGCGGGAGATTTGCCAACTCTCCCAGGAGCCCGGGAGACTGACTCAAATTTCGGGATTCTCCTGGACATTCCGGGAGAGTTGGCAAGTATGCTCTATTTCAGCCTGTATATCGGGGCCTGCTCCTCTGCAGAAGCCGGGGCCTAAATTTGGAATCCGTGCCGGAAATAGCGGAGGGACAGTGCGATATTCGCGTGAATGTTGCCAGTCGGAGGAGGGGGAGCCTTTTTAAGTGGAACAGAGTTAATACTCCCTGCAGCTCACTACTATTATCTGCTGTGTCCTCTGATATCAGGTGAGCGCCGCAATCTCCTGGAAGCAGGGGTCAATTCTGTCCTAACACTACCCCTGGTACCGAGGTAAAAGGAGTTTGTTTATTTTTAAGCACTCGTACTGGTCTGATCCCAGGAGCTATATATGCCGTGAAGACCTAGTTCTGCTGGCGCCAGATTTTGCAGGCTCCTGTGGTGGAGTGACCACCATTTTATTACTCGGCTGCATATGCTGTGGATGCTGTTGGATGTTCATTTGATCTGTTTTGTTCTACAGCTTTTCAAAGATTGCAGAAATATAATTGCCTGTCAAAATCTAGCATCATTGACACTTTGAAGTAAAAACAAAGCACGATAATATAAGGTGCTCGTTTTAAAGAACCTCTGCAAAAAGCATTTCTGTATAATACTGGCTTGGCATTTTGCAGAGAACTTTGTGGAACAGGATTTTAATAAGTCTGGGAATATCCTATCCAGACCTAGCAAGGTGATACTCTTTCATAATACACTCTGCTGCCAATCTGAAATATGGGAAAGCATGGGCAGACACCTGCTACCAGCCTTGAACGCTTAGCCCGTCATTTATCTTCCTCTTCATCAGGGGACGTGCAAATCCCCATGACTAGAGCTCAACTCCCTTCTGATACCACCCAGCAGGCTCAAGCTGACTTATCTTCTATCTAACAAGTGCTATCTGCCATTACAGCTTCGGAAAAAAGAGTCACAGATAAGATTGGCGAAGTCCAAGCTGATATTTCTTTGCTGAGGCATGAATTGCAAAAAATACGTGAAAGGGTGGGTGAAACTGAAAATCGTGTTTCTACTCTGGAAGATGCATCTGCACCAGTGAAGGGAGAGCTACAGAACCTAGCTGCCCAGGTCTCTCAATGTAAAACCAAGCTGGTGAATATGGAGGGCCGCTTGAGGCAAAGCAATCTCCGTTTTGTGGGCTGTCGGAGCAAGCAGAGGGATCGGCCCCGGAACAATTCTTAGAGAAGTGGCTGATTGAACAGTTTGGTAAAGATGCCTTTTCACCCCAGTTTGTAGTGGAGAGAGTGCATCGTATACCATTTCAAGCTCCCCCACCTGGGTCACCATCTAGGACATTTATTGCAAAGCTCCTTCATTTCAGAAATAGAGATGCAGTCCTTAGATTGATTCATCAAAAAGGCTCTCTGAAATATAATAACATTAATATTTCAGTGTTTCCGGACTTTGCACTGGACGTCCAGAAATCCAGAGCTCAGTTCTCCACAGTTAAACAGAAGTTGAGAGATCTTGGATTGCTGTACTCTATGATGTTCCCAGCCAGGCTCAAGGTGGAGGCACAGGGCAGATTTCATTTCTTCATTTCACCACAGGAGGCGATGACATGGCTGGACAGACTTCCACGGGAGAGAGAAAGAAATGTGCCTTAATTGTATATGCTGATGTTCGCGATTTTTGCCTTACAGGTCTGGCAGGCCAGCTATTACTTTTTCCAAAGGAGGTTTCGTGCTATTTATAGCTAAGTTTGTGTCGCTCCCAAGTTTGCTATAGTTTAGAGAGCTTGTTTAGGGAAAAGTGTACCAGAGCATGAAGAAAGGGGGTATACGGGGGTTGGGGGTTGAGGAGTTAAAATGTTACAAAAAGTATTTTTGTATTATGTCTTTTTATGTATTGTTTTTACCACAATGTCTTTACATTTGTCTAAACCTCAGGAAGTGGTTATTGCCATGGTGTGCGCAGAACGGGTCTCCATGGTCTTCCTTCCAAATAAGTGCTCCATCTTTTTGATGTATATTCAATGTTTTCCAGTGGGGTATGGCGTACCGTACATGGCCATAAGTAGTTTTGGTGGGGAGGGGCTCTGGTTACTAACATGGAATGTTAGGGGGTTGAATGAAAAGAACAAAAGCTCCCTGGTGTTAAACCAACTTTGAAAGTACAATGTAGATATAGTATGTTTGGCCGAGACACATCTCTACGGCAGTAAAGTTTTAGCCTTAAAGCGTCAGTAGGTAGGGTGGGCATATCATTCAACGCACAATGCTAACGCTAGAGGAGTTACTATCTTGATTAGGAAATCCTTGACCTTTACCTTAGAACATGTGGAAATCGATCCTTATGGTAGATATGTGTTCCTAAGGGCGGTTATTAGCTATAAAATATATATATATATATATATATATATATATATATATATATATATATATAAGCCTCCTCGTTCATGGCATTATCTCTGGCTACCCCAATGGTATGTCTGGGTGATTTTAACAATGTTCTACATGCAAGTTTAGATAGGTGACGTGAGTCAGGTGTACCTTTACAAGGTGGTCCCACCCCTTTCTCTCGTGTAGTTGAAGAGATGGGTCTAGTAGATGTATGGAGATGTAGGAATCCCAATAAACAGCAATTTTCATGCCATTCCACTAGCTATAACACTCTGTCCAGGTTAGATTTGATCTTACTCTCCCTTTCATTGTTCCCATATGTAATTTCGATTGAATATTTGTCCAGAGGTATTTTGGATCATTCCCCGGTCCTTGTTGGTATAGACTTGTCAAATAATAGAGGAGTGAGATTTTAGACGCTAAACCCATGCTGGCTGTATACGATGGGTACGAGAGTAAGTCTTACAGTTCCTTGGGAAGGTTTTTTTACCGACAATAAGGGGTCAACGTCTATGAATATTCTTTGGGATGCATTCAAGGCCTTCTTAAGGGGAACCTTAATTAGAAATATTGCTGAAGTTAAGAATTCAAAGTAGGAAAAAAGAGTCTGATCTGGAACAGCGCTGTAGAGATTTGGAATGTTTATATATAGGTTCACATACTCCTGGTGATCATCTACACTGGTTGAGGGCTCAGGTAGAATGGAGAGATCTCTTAGACAAATCTCTAAACGTCGGCTTTTATTCTCGCAACTTAGGCAATACTCAGAGGCGGATATGGGTGGAAGCTACTTGGCCTGCCTTGCAAGGGATCAACAGTCTAGTAGACTAATTTCAGCTATTTATAATATTCAAAGCGAAAAACTTTTTAGAGGTGGTGAAATTGTTGATACATTTTATCAATATTATAAGGAGGCATATGCCTCGAGGGCCAAATATTCTCATACTCAGCTGTCGGGTTACCTGGACTCTTTTAAACTCCCCTCTCTTTCTCAGGACTCAGCATCTCCGGTAGAGGAAATAGAAGCTGCTATATCCTCGTTTCCTGGTCATAAGGCTCAGCGAATTGATGGCCTCCATATAGAGTTGTATTAAAAATTTAAAAACTGTTTTGTTCCCCAGTTGCTGGAACTGTACAATGGTTTATTTGAATTAACCTCATTACCTCCATCTATGTCAGAGGTGCTAATAATGGTCTTGCAGAAACCTGGAAAAGATCCTTTATATCCCGAGTCTTATAGACCCATTTCTTTACTCTGTACTGATGTTAAGATAATGGCTAAGATTCTTGCCTCTAGGCCTAAATTTAGTTATTTCCAAAATAATTCACCCTGATCAAACAGGTTTTATGCCCAGTAAATCTACCGTTTCAAATCTAAGACGTCTCTCTACTCACATACAGTTGCCCATCAGGCTGAGGAGGGGGCAGTGGTGGTGTCTTTGGAAGCTGCCAAGGCCTTTGACTCGGTCGAATGGGAGTATCTATGGGAGGTACTGCATAGATTCGGGTTAGGGGCAGAGTTTATTAAATGAATACAGCTATTGTATTCCGAACCAACAGCAAGAGTTTCTGTAAATGGCTACACATCTTCCTCCTTTAGTTTGGAGTGAGGAACTAGGCAAGGCTGTCCCTTGTCTCCAGTATTATTTGCGTTGGCCATAGAGCCCCTTGCCTGTTTAATTAGGGATCATACATTAATTGTTGAGCTCCCAGTGGGAGAGGTATGTGATCATATAGCTCTTTATGCAGACAACATGTTGCTGTTTTTGTCAGACTCGGATTCCTCATTGCACTGCCTTTTGAAAGTGGTTAATAAATTTGGAAGATTTTCAGGTTTACTGATTAACTGGGATAAATCTTATATATGTCCCCTTCATGGTGTAATTCCCCCTGAGGACAGGATTAGATATTCCCTTAAATGGACTAAAAGGTTTAAGTATCTTGGAGTCTGGATTTCCAATGTGGTTAGTGAATTTGTTTCTCTTAATATTGATTCGGCTATAGAATATTTTAAATTAAAATCCCATATTTGGAAAAGACTTCCCCTTACGGTAACGGGAAGGATTAACCTTTTTAAGATGGTTGTACAGCCTAATTCCTATACATTCTTCAACACTCTCCTATATATCTCCCTCGAGCACTGCTTAATAAAATAGACAGGCTTATTTCCTCGTTTGTTTGGGGCGAAGGTAGAGCACGTATTCGATTGTCTATTTTGTGCAGATCTAAGGCTGATGGTGGATTAGCGCTTCCGAATTTGAGAATATATTACTATGCAGTGCAACTTGCCCATTTGGTTAATTGGGCGGGAGATCAGATTCCTCTGGATTTGTTGGGCTTTCTGGGTGAGCAGGCTGAGGCATATGCTTCGGGTGGTGCACTCTTTTTACCTATGGGGATATTACTTAGGGGGAAATATCGGAATAGGGTTGCCCCAATAGTTAAGCAGGCTGTACAAATCTGGCGTATTTCTCAAAATATAGTGGGAAATCAAGTTATGATCCTTTTATTCCTTTATGGTATAATCTCTCCTTCCCGGAACTTAATAAATTGCAAGAGTATAATGTTTGGCAAAAATATGGTATAGTAAATATTGGACAATTATATCAGTCTGGTACACTGAAATCCTTTGCACAATTGTCAAGCAATAGGGGGATACCTAACTCAGCGTTTTACTGTTACCTTCAGCTTCGGCATTCTCTGAATGCTCAATTTCCAGCTTCTACTCCATTAATACAAACATATTCCCTTAAAACCCTTTTATTAAACATGGGTACAAGTAAAACTATTTAGCAGCTCTATTCAACTATTAATGGTTCTTTGACCCCTAGAGATTTAGAATCATTGAAAGCAAAATGGCAGGTGAATCTGGGTCCGTTAATGGAGGATGAATGGACTCACATGCTTAAATCTCTTCGTAATGCTGCCTCCTGTCTCCGCTACCAACAAATACATTTATATATACTTCACAGAGTATATCTTACTCCATTAGGTTTGCATCATATGGGTCGGAGAAGGGATTCATCTTGTCCAAAATGCAGTTTTTCCCCTGCAAATTTCTGGCATATGTTATTATTATTATTATCTTTTATTTGTTAGGCGCCACAAGGTTTCTGCAGCGCCGCACATAGTACAAACAGTAGACTATACAGTGTATAACAGTACAGAACAATAATCAAAAAGTACCAATACTTCAGAAACTCCAGGCAGGCAGATGCAATAGACACGGAGCAGAAGAACGGGTAAGGAGACAGGAGGGAAGAGGGCCCTGCTCATACGAGCTTACATCCTAAGGGAGGGTAAAACAGACCAGGCACAATAGGAGCCAGTTGAGGGAATGGGAGAGAGGGGAGAATGAGCGGAGGAGATGGGGGTTAAGTGGATGTTTGGTAGGCTTTGAGAAAGAGGTGAGTTTTGAGTGCACATTTGAAGGGGAACACAGTAGGAGAGAGATGGATGGAGCGAGGGAGGTCATTACAGTGAAAGGGGGCTGCATGGGAAAAGTCCTTGATTTCTGGAATGGGAAGAGGTGATCAAAGTGGAGGAGAGGCGGCAGTCATTGGCCAAGCACAGGGAGCGGGCGGGAGTGTGAATGGAGAGGAGGTTAGAGATATAAGGGGCAGAAGAGTGGGAGAGAGCCTTGTAAGTGGTGGTGAGGGAGTTTGAAAATAATTCTTTAGGGGAAAGGGAGCCAGTGTAGGGTGAGGCAGAGAGGGGAGGCAAAGGAGAAGCGGCATGAGAGGTAGATGAGTCTTGCGGCCGCATTGAGTATAGAGCAGAGGGGGGAGAGACGGGAGTGGGGGAGGCCGGTGAGGAGGAGGTTGCAGTAATCCAGGCGGGAGATGATGAGTGCGTGTATGATGGTTTTGGTGGCCTCCTGAGAGAGAAAGGGACGGATGTGGGCAATGTTGCGTAGTTGGAAGCGACAGGCTTGGGCAAGAGAATGAATGTGGGGGGCAAAAGAGAGAGCGGAGTCAAGGGTGACACCCAAGCAGCGGAGTTGGGTGACAGAGGAGATGGCAGTGTTGTTAACGACAATGGAGAGGTCATGGTGGGATGGGAGGCTGGGAGGAGGAAAGACAATGAGTTCAGTTTTGGAAATGTTTATTTTGAGAAAGCGCTTCGACATCCAGGAGGAGATGGCGGCGAGGCAGTCAGATACCTGAGCGGGGAGGGCGGAGGAAAGATCAGGTGAAGAGATGTAAAGTTGAATGTCATTAGCATAAAGGTGATACTGAAGGCCAAAGGAGGAGATGAGAGCACCAAGGGAGGAAGTATAGAGCGAAAAGAGTAGAGGGTTGAGAACGGAGCCCTGTGGGACTCCTACAGCGAGAGGGTAGGGGAGGAGGAAGAACCAGACATGGATACAGAGAAGGAGCGGTTAGCGAGGTATGAGGTGAACCAGGCGTGGACAGAACCAGGGAGGCCGAGAGAGAGAAGAGTTTGCAGCAGGAGGGGGTGGTCCACTGTGTCAAAGGCTGCGGAGAGGTCAAGGAGGATGAGTAGGGAGAAATGACCCTTGGATTTGGCCAATAGGAGATCATTAGTAACCTTGGCCAGGGCAGTTTTGGTAGAGTGGAGGGGGCGGTAGCCGTATTGGAGAGGGTCAAGAAGGGAATTGTCTGGGAGGTGCCTGGTTAGGCGGCTGCAGACAATCCGCTCAAGTAATTTAGAGGCATAGGGGAGAAGAGAGATAGGGCGATAGTTGGCAAGAGATGTGGGGTCGAGATTGGGTTTCTTGAGGATAGGAGAGATGAGAGTGTGTTTAAATGAGAAGGGTACTACACCAGAGGAGAGTGATAGGTTGAAAAGGTGTGCGAGGTAAGAGCAGGCAGTGGGAGAAAGAGAGCGAAGGAGGTGAGAGGGGATGGGATCGAGAGGGCAGGTAGAGGGTGGAGAGGAAAGAATGAGAGAGCGAACTTCTTCACCTGTTGTAGGGCAGAAGGAGCACCAGAGTTGGTGGTCGGTGGGAGGTGAAGCGAAGTGGGAGGCGGGAGAAGGGGAGGAGGAGATGTTCAGTCTGATGGCCTCAATTTTGGAAGAGGAAAAGGTGGCAAAGTCAGAAGCGGAGAGGGAAGGCGGGACAGAAGGGGGTGGGGGGGAGAGTAGGGAGCTGAAGGTGGCAAAGAGGCGGCGGGGATTGGAGGACTGAGAAGAAATGAGGGACTTAAAGAAGGATTGTTTAGCGAGGGAGAGGGTGGAGCAGAAATAAGAGTGGATGAATTCAAAGTGAATGAAGTCGGCCAGGGAACGAGATTTGCTCCAGAGGCGTTCAGCAGTGCGAGAGCACTTTTGGAGGAAGCGGGTGAGTTTTGAGTGCCAGGGCTGGGGAATAATGCGGCGTCTGCTGACAGTAGAGGCCAGGGCGACAGCGTCCAGGGCAGTAGTGAGGGAGAGATTGTAGAGGGAGGACGCCTGGTCAGGACAGACCAGGGAGGGAAGGGGTGATAGGAGAGTTTCAAGAGAGGAGGAGAAGGAGGTAGGGTCAATAGCGTCAAGGTTGCGTCTGGTGAGAGTGGCTTTGGGCGAGGCAGGAGCAGGGGAGGAGGACAGAGTGAAGGAGAGAGGATGGTGGTCAGAGAGTGGGAATGGAGAGTTGGAGAAGTCAGAGAGATCACAGAGATGAGAGAAGACAAGGTCAAGGGAGTGACCAAGACAGTGGGTGGGGGAAGAGGTCCACTGAGTGAGGCCTAGGGAGGAGGAGAGGGCGAGAAGTTTGATGGTGGCGGGGTCAGAACAGCTGTCAATAGGAATATTAAAGTCACCAGTATGATGGAGGGAACGTCAGAGGAAATGTAGTGGGGGAGCCGTGAAGCGAAGTTGTCAAAGAAAAGGGAGGAGGGGCCTGGGGGACGGTAGTTGACGGAGACACAGAGGTAGATGGGGAGAAGAGCCGGACGGAGTGTACTTCAAAGGAAGAGAAGGAGAGGGAAGGTAAAGTAGGAATGACCCGAAAAGTGCAGTTAGGGGAAAGGAGGAGACCCACTCCACCTCCTGGACGCTCATCCGGTCTGGTGGAGTGGGTGAAGGAGAGACCCCCATAGGAGAGGGCGGCAGGTGAGGCAGTGTCAGAAGAAGTAAGCCAGGTTTCAGTGATGGCAAGAAGATTTAGAGAGTTGGAGATGAAGAGGTCATCGATGGAGGTCAGTTTGTTATGGATGGACCTGGAGTTCCAGAGGGCACATGAGAAGGGGAGGGAGGGAAGAGGGGAGATGCGGATGTGATTGTCAGGGTTGATGGGGCGAGGGGGAGGGTGAGGGGTGGGGCAGCGAGAGATGGGCGAGAGAAGGGGGCTGGGTGAGAGGATGGGTATAGGAAAGGAGCGGGGCGGCATGGTGAGGGACAGGGATGGACGGGGAATAAGAGAAGGGGCAAGGGTAATTAACACAGAGGTGAGGGCAGCAAAGGGAGACTGAAATGAACCAGAGCAGATAAGAGGCTTAGTTAGATCAAGGATAGACGGAGTAAAGTAAGACAAAGACTTAGTTAGATTAAACTAGTTAGATTAAGCTTAATTAGATTAGGGATTGACAGAACAAAGTAAGACAAAGACTGTAAGGGACAAAGGAATGGAGCAAGAACAAAAGGGGGTCGCAGAAGCGATTTAAAGTGCCGTAAAGAATTAAAATAAAATGGAGAAAGTTAAAAATGCAAATAAAATACAATAATTAAGCTAAAGTACAATAATTAAGATAAAATAGTTAATATAAAATACAGTACAATACAATAAAAAAATTGCAGTAAGATAAGGTTAAACTAAGGTTAAAATGAGCTTAAGGTAAGTTAGAAATGAAAACACAAGGTGGCAAAAATTATGTAGGGCTGCAGAGAGCCAGTACCGGGACCAGGGCAGGAAAGTCCAGGGAGACCGGGAGTCCAGGGAGGTACCGGTTCCAGGGCGGGAAAGTCCAGGGAGACCAGAGTTCTGGGCAGGCGAGTCCAGGGTGGGTCAGATAGTCGCTGGAGCAGAGTACATGAACAGGTGAGACAGGAGTCCGGAGGGCCACAGAGACAGGGCAGATCCAGGGACTCTCAGCGGAGGGCGAGCTGCAGGCGAAGACAACAAAGCAGCACGAGGTGTAGTGGTGCCAGATGAGGCCGGCAACCCGGAGGGTAGGCGTCGGGCAGTGTTAGTCACAATGTATCCGAAGCAGGCGGGAGTGAGGAGCTGTGTGGAGTCAGAGACAGGGTTCCGGCAGCAGCAGGAGGCTGCAGCGGGGCGAACAGAAATATAGACCGGGGATGGTCTTGGAGGACCAGGACCCGGCAGCCGGAGTCAAGAGAACAAGGCAGGCGGACCAGACGGCGGGAGTCCAGGCAGCGGGGGACAAGTGTACAGGCAGACCGGCATCAGGTAAGCGGGGTCCGAGTAGGCAGGAGAAGTTGGCCCATGCTTGGATAATAATTTAAGACTTCCGTCACAGTCCGTCGGCATGAAGAAAGTGGCACAAAAAAGTTTGCTGTGAGTATCCAATAATGAATGTGCTGAAGAAATCAATGATAGCAAGCGCTCTCTTTCATCACTTCGTGAAATGAGCTTATCATACACAAACGAGAATCCTGACCTCTCTGTCCCACAAATATTAATGTTTCACATAGAAAAACCCGTGTTAGCAAATAGTATCAAATGCAGTATAGGAAAAAAGAGCAAAAGTACTTTCCTGGTTTGTGAATGATGTCCAGGTGTAGTGGATACAGAAGTCTGTTTGTTTGTAAAACATAGTGTCTCTCTTCGGTCCGTCCGCTGATATTGCACTGAATAGGTTTAATGCCAAAAACCTTCTGAGGGCATAGAACGTGGAACGAACCGGTAAATCCCATCACTGGTATCCTGTGATGATCTGCTTTCTATACGGGGTTCTTACAGGGTTACTACTACTTGGAAAAATCATTCCCTTGTTGTGTCCCTGGGTGCGCTCCGGGGACACAACCATTAATCCTTATCCTGCATTTGGCCTTGGGATTTCAGAGCTTTAATTGCACAACTATTCCCTGGGAGTGTCCAGTAGTAAGTGCTTTCTGGAGGAAGGTGTGGAAGTGTGTGATTGATACGGTTCCAATGGCTCCCCATATGAACCCCAAAAGCTGTCTTTATGGGATATCATTAGAAGATCTAATTGATAAATATCCAGCTGTTTATATGTTCAATTTAATGACACTTGCTTAAGTGGTGATTTCCCCGACATGGTTGGCACCGGATCCACCTGATTTCCATAAGTGGAGAACCTTGGTTAATAACACAGTGCAACATGAAAGATATGTATATACTAGTAGAAATGCTAAAGTTAAATACCATAAAATTTGGTCTATGTGGTATACATCTAAATACCAGGTTTGTTCAAATGATCCTGTGTCCTTGGATTGATGTTTGAGGTATGGGTGGAGGGGCTGGATGTCTGAGAGGGGGAGACTCGTTCAGCGCAAAAAAAAAAATATAAAAAAATTATACAAATTATAAAAATGTATAATGTGGGGGTGTTGGGTGCAAATTATGCATAAATATGTTGTTAACACGCAATGTCTAACTGTCAGATCACTCTATAATATTTCTATCTCTATTGTTATAAAGTTATGGATGGTAGAAGCTATAAAATTTACCTCACTAATGTCCTGTTCCTAATGATTGGAGGGAGCTTAAATTCCAAATACTGAGTGTTGCAATTATTGTATTTATTTTGCTCCATGTGTAACTATGTAAGAAAAGAACAAATGTATCTGAGAAACACTTCATGGTTGTCACGGTTACATACAGGAGTACAGCTAGGAGCCACGAATATGGTGAAAACACTCTGTTTATTTGCAGAAAAGTATAAATAGCAGGTAATCAAGAGTAGTAGTAAATACCAGGTGCAAGCTGATGCAGAAAGTAATATGAATGTTCAGAAACCAGCAGGTACACAGCTAATGCAGGGGAGCATGAGGTATGAACAGATTCCAAGCAGCATGTAACCAGAGGAGCAAGGCAGGAGGAAGAATCCACAGGGTGCAACAACAGGATATGACATCACTAACCAGCAATGTGTGCTGGGAGTGACAGGTATAAATAAGGAAAATGAGACCACACACAGGTGCATTGGATAATTAGTGAACAGAAAGGTTAACCCCTAAAGCAAATTCACAATAGCAGCACCTCTGGACATCAGAGGTACTGCTGCAAACGCATAAAAAGAACAAATACAAATAAAGTCCAAAAGGTAGGAGCTGCCAGGTGGATCGTGACAATGGTTAATTGTGGTGTATGTTTGTTTCAGTTTATTCTCTTTTTTGTTATTTGTGCCTGAAACTTCAATAAAAAAGTATCTGATTTAATAAAAAAAACTACACATAAGTATGCCACTTGATAGCAAAGAAAATGAGTGTGCAATGAAGATTGACTATATAAATGGATTGTATGTACAGTACACATTAGTACATTCTGATTTATGTATTTACTGTTTAAAAAAATAAAAAAACATTTTTTACATATTTTTATTGATTATAACAATAAGAATTGTTAATTTATTTTATAATTTTTTTATTATTCCTGCATTCTGATGTGCCTTTATAGTCTATATATGAGTGTGCATATCCTGCTCTCTGATTTGTCTGTCTACATATGGCAAGTAACATTTAGGCAGCGTGTACTTATACCCGGATTCGAATGGAAACTTATCTTGAGATCCGCTTGTATTTAAATACGGTCAGAAATACTCTCAGGTTCCGTGCTCATTTTTTAAATGCAAGTTGCGTGCAGGTTGCATCTGAGGATGAATCAGGCTCTCAGTTGTTAGACATTGTGGGCCTGATTCATTAAGTAATACGTAAAAAATGGATGTTCAGCGCTCCTAATTGTGTCGTGTCAGTGGGTAAGCGGCCACCTGGGAATGGGGGGATAAAGGGATAGCTCAACCCTATTGGACGATTGGATCAATGTAACTCCCTGGCGCTTGAAATGAAGGTGATAGTGGGTGAATAACAGGAGGGGATAGACGGATGGCACCATCAAGTATACATTTATATTACTCCCTGGGCGGTTTAACAAAAAGTCAGATAGAAAATAAATATACAGATTTATTGATAGGCAGTATATGTGGGTGGCAACCCTCAGCGTGAATCACACTGACATAATAAGGTAAAATAAACAGGGTACATTAGCAAAATTGCGTATCATGAAAGCAGGCACAGATTGCTAGTTGCAGGAAAAGTCCATGTTGGCCACAGAAACACGGTTCTCTGATAGGGCTGGTAAAGTCCACTGGGTGACAGAGATAGCAACACAATCAATAATATGTAGACGTGACAAATATGAATATCCTTATAACTTGTTAGGCCACAAAACCACGGTCCTCTGATATGGCTAATGTAGGCCACTGAATATCAGAGATGTGGCAAAGTCAATCCTATGTGGAAAGGGCAAATATAGATTCTCCGTTAAGCTTGTCAGCCGACAATAGATTCCAAACGAGAACGCCTAAGATAGGCTGGGATGATAGAGGACTTACCCTCACTTCTGACGGGCAGATGTGTCCTTTCACCAAGTCCTACTTGGTATCAAAAAGCTGGAAGCGATGAACACGCTTGTGCCGTCCCACTGGATTGCTGTAATGCAAATCCGGAAGTCGCGGGCGGTATCGTGGTGTTGGTTAAGTTGCGCATGCGCATGCCTGAGGTGGATCCGTTTGCTTCCCAAAGCGGCGGTCTCTATTCCGTTATGCTGTGCCCGTGATGGGTAAGAACTGGGTCAATCCAACGCGTTTCGCCGCTTTGGGAAACAAACGGATCCACCTCAGGCATGCGCAACTTAACCAACACCACGATACCGCCCGCGACTTCCGGATTTGCATTACAGCAATCCAGCGGGACGACACAAGCGTGTTCATCGCTTCCAGCTTTTTGATACCAAGTAGGACTTGGTGAAAGGACACATCAGCCCGTCGGAAGTGAGGGTAAGTCCTCTATCATCCCAGCCTATCTTAGGCGTTCTCGTTTGGAATCTATTGTCGGCTGAGAAGCTTAACGGAGAATCTATATTTGCTCTTTCCACATAGGATTGACTTTGCCACATCTCTGATATTCAGTGGCCTGCATTAGCCATATCAGAGGACCGTGGTTTTGTGGCCTAACTGTTAGGGTTCTGTTCACAACCACTTCCTTAATTACAGCCATGGAGCCAGACACGTGATATAAACGTTTAAACTGTTTATTGCAGTAAAGTAAAGTCCAGGTAAGGCAAAAATAAACAGTAACAGTTCAGGCTGAATGGAACAATGGATTTCCAGATCTTGGCAAACAAGCAGTAAATAATAAAGAAATGCAGCAGTTGACTTAACTGAAACCAGTTTGTAGTAGCAGCCAGAAACATGCAGGTAATCCAGGAACAGAGAGACACATGAACAGGCTAGGAACATCACATGAACAGGCTAGGAACATCACATGAACAGGCAAGAAAACTTCAATGACCAGCAAAGGATACAGGAATCAGCAGGCACATATAGGCCACAGACAGGTGTGGAGTGATTAACTAGCAGTGCAAGTTAACCCCTGACCGGCAAGGCTGAACAGCAGTACCCCAGGAGAATCACAGGCACTGCAGGGTAATATGCACACAGGGAAACTAGGCAAATAATAACACAGGGCAAAATGCATACAACGATACAAGGCAGATCATAACAGCAGGGTAATATGCACACAGGAAAACAAGGCAAATAATAACACAGGGCAAAATGCACACAAAGAAACAGGGCAGATCATAACATAGCCCCCCCTTTAAGGAGCGGATTCCAGACGCTCCATACATGCTCCTTTCAGGTTTTTCTCCTCTTCTTTTTATAAGATCTCCCTGGAGACACAATTGGGCTCTTCTCTAATGGAGTACAGAGAAAACCCCATTCTTCAGAAGCAGAAGAATTGGCAAGTTCGTCCACTAACACTCTAGTATCCTCCAAAAATTCGCTTTCAGAGTCTGAGTCCCAGCCTAGAGTCGGAACAGAACTGTTAATTTTATGAGAAGATGGTGAAATGCCCATGAAGCCGGTAACCAAGGTTTGTTGTTTGTGATTGTTCATTTTATTTTTTGAAGATATAGGCTGACCAATGGAAGCAACAGACATCGATGACTTGTGAATAAGCTTAGGTGCAGAAACACAGGCTGGAATGGAAACAAAAGAACTATGACCAGGAAACTCAACTGTTGATGGAGAGTACTTCTTGCACTCAGCGTTAACAAAGTCCATGGTATTATGGATAATGGGGTTATCGGAATTTAAAAGGGAGAAGGCCCAGGTCTGTGGCTCCCCTCTAAAATTCATGATCATAAAACCCACTTGGTTAAATTGGCTGGCAAAGTAATCTGGCGAGTCTTGAAACAGTTTCGTGGTAAGCTGAAGAACCGAAATAAACTGTTTGATGTCTCCATCAAAGAAGACTGGAGGAGGATCTGATGACTCGGAAGAGGCATCTAGGCATTCTGGCTCACTAGGAAACTCTGGGGAGTCTTCAACTTGAGCAGCAGTCTCTGGAGAATCCCTCACTGGGATGGCAGAGCAGGAGTCCCCCACTGGGACGGCAGAGCACGAGTCCCCCACTGGGACGGCAAGCTGGGCACATTGGATGGATTGCCCAAACTGAGCACACCACTCAGACTGGACAGCACTATGGGGAGCCGCAGAGCAGACGGCACTGTGAGGAGCCGCAGAGCAGACGGCACTGTGAGGAGCCGCAGAGCAGACGGCACTGTGAGGAGCCGCAGAGCAGACGGCACTGTGAGGAGCCGCAGAGCAGACGGCACTGTGAGGAGCCGCAGAGCAGACGGCACCAAGTGGTAACTCGGGCTGAACCGCATGCACTGGCAACTCGGGCTGAACCGCATGCACTGGCAACTCGGGCTGAACCGCATGCACTGGCAACTCGGGCTGAACCGCATGGACCCGGGCCCTCTCTGTAGCGGACTGGAGGGACAGGGCCCTCTCTGGGGCGGACTGGAGGGACAGGGCCCTCTCTGGGGCGGACTGGAGGGACAGGGCCCTCTCTGGGGCGGACTGGAGGGACAGGGCCCTCTCTGGGGCGGACTGGAGGGACAGGGCCCTCTCTGGGGCGGACTGGAGGGACAGGGCCCTCTCTGGGGCGGACTGTAAGGGCAGCGCCCCCTCTGGAACGGACTGTAAGGGCAGCGCCCCCTCTGGAACGGACTGTAAGGGCAGCGCCCCCTCTGGAACGGACTGTAAGGGCAGCGCCCCCTCTGGAACGGACTGTAAGGGCAGCGCCCCCTCTGGAACGGACTGTAAGGGCAGCGCCCCCTCTGGAATGGACTGTAGCTCAGGAACAACGACAGCAGCTTGTGACTCGGAACTGGAGGCCACGGCTGAAGACTCGGGTGCAACAGCTGCAGCAGGAGACTCAGGACCGGACACAGTGACAGCAGGCTCAGGACCGGACACAGTGACAGCAGGCTCCAAGCTGGAGGCAGATGATGTGACCTCAGAGCTGGAGGCAGATGATGTGACCTCGGAACAGGAGACAGAGGCTGGCACCTCGGAACAGGAGACAGAGGCTGGCACCTCGGAACAGGAGACAGAGGCTGGCACCTCCGAACAGGAGACAGAGGCTGGCACCTCCGAACAGGAGACAGAGGCTGGCACCTCCGAACAGGAGACAGAGGCTGGCACCTCCGAACAGGCGGCTGGAGCTGGCACCTCAGAGCTGGTAACTGGGGTTGGCAAATTGGGTCTCATGCCAGGGAGCAGAATAGGTGAAGTATAAACAAATCCAGAATGCGGAGAAGTAACAACAGAAGATGGTTTGGTAGGCTGTCGTGGTCTGCGGAGAGGATAGGCTTGTAAGAAGTGTATATTACTTGCACAGTAGAGACACAGTTTGTTGGTTATTCTGCGCCGTCGCTCCGCTTCAGTCAGGTGGGGGCGTGGACCACCTGTGAACCGGGCATCTGTTACACTGTAGTTAGTTAAATGCAAATTTGTCCTAGTACTATTAAGATGTGCTGGCAGCACAGTTTCAGCAGCAGACAGAGTTGGCTGAAGCAAATCAACAGTATTGGATTTCAGAGAAACAGATTCTGATAGTCTTCTGAGTGGGTCCAAAAGTATAGCAGAAAATTGAGCCAGCTGAGAGCGTAACAAAATTATGTCAGTTTGCAGACACTGAAGCAGAGGCTGTTCAGCCATTTGTAGAGCAGACATGTTTGCAGGGAGAAAACAAATGAAATCAATTGCAATGAGAGTTCCAGGTGAAATCTGAAGCAGGGTTTTTCCACAGGACTCCAAGGCTTTCTTTTTGGCTGGTCATTCTGTTAGGGTTCTGTTCACAACCACTTCCTTAATTACAGCCATGGAGCCAGACACGTGATATAAACGTTTAAACTGTTTATTGCAGTAAAGTAAAGTCCAGGTAAGGCAAAAATAAACAGTAACAGTTCAGGCTGAATGGAACAATGGATTTCCAGATCTTGGCAAACAAGCAGTAAATAATAAAGAAATGCAGCAGATGACTTAACTGAAACCAGTTTGTAGTAGCAGCCAGAAACATGCAGGTAATCCAGGAACAGAGAGACACATGAACAGGCTAGGAACATCACATGAACAGGCAAGAAAACTTCAATGACCAGCAAAGGATACAGGAATCAGCAGGCACATATAGGCCACAGACAGGTGTGGAGTGATTAACTAGCAGTGCAAGTTAACCCCTGACCGGCAAGGCTGAACAGCAGTACCCCAGGAGAATCACAGGCACTGCAGGGTAATATGCACACAGGGAAACTAGGCAAATAATAACACAGGGCAAAATGCACACAAAGAAACAGGGCAGATCATAACACTAACAAGTTATAAGGATATTCATATTTGTCACGTCTACATATTATTGATTGTGTTGCTATCTCTGTCACCCAGTGGACTTTACCAGCCCTATCAGAGAACCGTGTTTCTGTGGCCAACATGGACTTTTCCTGCAACTAGCAATCTGTGCCTGCTTTCATGATACGCAATTTTGCTAATGTACCCTGTTTATTTTACCTTATTATGTCAGTGTGATTCACGCTGAGGGTTGCCACCCACATATACTGCCTATCAATAAATCTGTATATTTATTTTCTATATGACTTTTTTTTAAACCGCCCAGGGAGTGATATAAATGTATATTTAATGGTGCCATCCGTCTATCCCCTCCCGTTATTCACCCACTATCACCTTCATTTCAAGCGCCACTGATTCATTAAGTAGCGTAAATGGAAATAAGGTGTGTATTTTACTCTGTGCATGCCCAGAACAGGACCATATGACAGAGAACACAGCAAAGTCAAATTCATCTTCAAGCACAAAGGACCCTTAATACAGCCTACGATTTCAGGTATGGGACGGGGAGAGAAATGGGCGTATGCATGTAGGCAATGTACAGTAAGGGTGTGCCATCGCAAGCACACATAGCAGTGTCACATTCAAGCTTTGGACGTCTCAAACTTACTTGTTTTTCAGTCGTATCATTTGCACCAGTTACATGTATTTTATGGAGAAAGAAAAAATAAAACAATAAAAACTTGTTTTTATGTTTTGTCGTTAATCAACAGGTGACATTATTTGAAATTTAATTTTCTTTCTGTGGATTCTTTTGTGGCTTTATATTCCACATATGTATTGAACATACCCTGCAGTGTCTTGTCTAGCTTGCCTAGACCCGTATTCATCATTAGACATATCTTAAGATCCGCTCCTAGTTGAATACAGATGTGCGTCTACCCAATGTACATGCATTTTTTTTTAAAAAAACACACATTACGTTCGTTTTTCAAAACAAATTTGAACTTAGGAAATGTACAAATTTGTTAATGAATCAGGCCCTGTGAGAATATGTGAAAAAATATGTGAAAATACAGCAGCTTAATGTCCTACAATTGACCTGTCTTGATTTGGTGTACCAGAAGAATTACTGCTGGCTACTAGTGGCTTAAAGCCTATTGATTACAACGAGACTTCCTTTGTCCTATTGCATTTATTTTACAACATATAACGTAAACACAATTGCAAAACTGCACAAAATACAATGGGGAAAAATAAAATTAAAATAGTAAATGTTGGGGCGTGGCTAAACAGCCATACTGGTTGGACGGAAATTTCTTGAGCTTCTCACCAGCTGAACACTTATGCCTCACCATCAAAGCCTGTTCGCCTCACAGTCAGCTCATTAAAATAGCTGTCAACGTGGTTCTTTCACCCCATATATTTGTGGGCTCGAATTTTGCTTATGGCTGCCTTGTACTCCAAGATCTGGAATGGGGCCTAACTGAGCTTGGACCCACTAGCAGGCATGATCGGCACCTCAGAAATCTGCCCTGTATATCACGGAATTCTTACCCTTGACGTGCGATATCTTGAACCTCACATCGGATGCCTGGAACCCCCAGTGTTTTGGAGCAGATTTATAATGCACTCCAAGGCCACTGATAGGTACCGCCGATCATCTTGGTCAGTCTTCTGCCTGAGAAAACTCCCACCAGCACTCATTCGGACTCTCTGTATCCAGGCTTCCTTCAGATACTCGTGCGACACCCCTGTTTGTGACCGAGGTACCTGCAGCGCACATTCCCTTCGTGCGCCGAACCGGAAATTCACGGCCTGACATTTCCACTGCACTTTCGCCCACTTTTCTCCCCACTCACACTGTTAGCGCACAGTCCAGGTGACCTCTCTGGGATATACCCGCTGTAGCACCTATGAGCTTGGTTGGCTGAATTATACCACTGTCTCTCACTTGACTACAGGGGATCAGGTCTTTGCACCGGCTTTTGCTACTCGAGAGTTGCCTCAAAACAACACAGCTCTGGGGACCCCCTAAGAGTGTTTGCGGATGAAGAGAGGAGAGTCCAAAACACACTCCACACTGCAGAGGTTGGCTCAAATTACAGGTGAGTGAAGCTGGGGATCCTTTTTACCATCCTGACAGGGGGCTGCACTTCCATATATAGCCAAACAGGCTCTGAATATTCCCCTTACCCTTACAAACTCACTAATATCAGTGGACTGCTGTCCAAGAGGGCATATCTACACCTTTATAAAAAAAACACCATGGCTGCGCACTTCCATAACACTATCTCTGGAATTATAGCCTATACCCTGTTAAGCTTGCTAAGGTTATTTGTGCCCCTCCCAGTGGCAGTCAAGACAAGCTGAAGGCCCACCTGGGGTCTTTGAAGATTACGAGTTTGCATAGGCCTCTGCCTTATCTTGAGGCTACAGTCCAACAATAATGTATCTGACCTAAAATGTAACTACAGCTGCCATCCGCATGCATCTCTCTAACATCCTCTAGGAGAAGCTGATCCACTCCACATGTTATCAATGTGCTGAATACAATTCCTTCGGCTTCTCCTGTAATGGGCTATCCGAACAAAGCTGATCGAGAGCTGTAATCACTCTGTTGGAACATAAACGTTAACATGGCCTCTAAAAAGATCAAACCGACCAAACCAGCTGAACAATTACCCTTCTTTAAACCTCAAAAGTTGAATGCCTCCTCACCCTCCCCTAAAGGAGCTGATAACCGTGGCGACTCATTGCCTCTAGCCAGAAATGCTTCGCTAGTCCTCCTACAACCCGGGGATTCCT
The DNA here is from genome assembly GCF_038048845.1 of Mixophyes fleayi. Lineage (NCBI taxonomy): Eukaryota > Metazoa > Chordata > Amphibia > Anura > Limnodynastidae > Mixophyes > Mixophyes fleayi. Next base: position 98,626,886 of record NC_134410.1, on the reverse strand, counting down.
CAGCTCCAATTGATCCAGATTCCCTGACGACCTTTTAAATGATTCAGCATCTGTTCTCTACCTTTAAAACAGACATACTTGCTGAAATGCGTTCTTCTCTCAACACACTTCACGTGGAGGTGGTTGAGATTGAGAATAGGATGGACCATCTGGAGAACAATAAGGAGGGGATGATGGCCTCCCAGAACAAGCTGATAACCTCACATGAACAACTCGAAGCTGAGGTGTCTATTTTGAGAGATAATTTAGCAAATGTGGAGGATAGATCCTGTCAGAACAATATTAAAATGCGTGGTATTCCAGAGCAAGTTTCCAATGCCGACCTTCTGTCCTTCACAACAGATCTGTTTCGGAAGCTCTAGCCAACTGCCTCCACTCAGGACTTACTTATTGATCGAATACACAGACTACCTAAAGCCAGAAATGCGTCAGAAGTCTGCCCAGAGACACCCACATTTCTTACATATAAAGGAGCATATCTTGAGAGCAGCAAGGGAAGCAGAGGACTCAGACACTTTGCGAAACCTACAGCTGTTTCCAGACTTCTCACAAGCTACAGTAGTCAAAAGTCGCTCGTTCCAGCCAGTCACCAAAATACTGAAAGCGAATGACATTCCCTACAGATGGGGATTCCCAGTTAAACTCCTGGTTCACAGAAACAATAGGATGCATGTCATCTCCACAGTGGAAGAGGGATCAAAGATCTTGGGGTCCTGGAACATCCAATCTTCACAGCCTGATCCTAAACCCAGGGATCAATCCAGCGGTGATTAGATCACATAAGGGAAATCTGGTGTCAGGAAAATGACTTTCTCTTAGCAAATCATTGTCTTACCTCGACAGAGCTCGAGATGGACACTTTTTTCAGGGATTACAACCTTACGATTGAGGGACGACTCCACTAGACTTTTTCTCTAAAACACTGGACAATCTAGCCAGGACACTATATGGAGAGTCAAGCAAATCTAGTCTCTTTATACAATTGTGTTGGTTGTTCAGTTGGGCCTGCCTCAAGTAAAAGAATCCTTATGTTTACATCACCGTTATATCCTTTGGCATAGTACTTGTTGGGGTAACCTCCCCCACTATGTTGTTGTTTTTGGTTTTTTCTCTCATGTTCTCTCCCTAGGTTGTGGAGACGACAGTCGACATCAACAATTCGTTCCAGACAGCTCATTGGTTATCCTGGACTGCTCTACGATTATAGGCGCTTTAATTCTGTTAGTAAACCAGGGGCTGACATATGTGGGAGGGGGCAAAGTTTACCTTGTCCAATGCAAACATAGATGTGCTACTCGCTAGCGTAAAGTTTTATAATAAGTCTGTATTAAGTAGTGGCCATTGAATTCATACTGTTACTCTGAGAAGTGGGGCTGACTGAGGTTTTTAACTCAAATGTCTCTTGCTCCAGTCTTGTTATTGTTATAATATTTTTCATGTGTTCAGTTATGCCTATCCATGTGTGCGGGTGTTGGCGCATTGTGGCCCTAGCCATGCACCCCAAGTTAAGTATTTTGCCGGCTCCCATGCCTTGACCCTATGAATAGGGTTATTTTAATTTCCCTATCCTATAGGGGGGTTCTTACCCCCCTCCCTTTTTTCCCTTTTCTTTTGTTCCCTAACCCCTTCTTTCCCACCGGAACATAACATCTTCTGCAACACTCTCCTTCTATTTTGTTTGAAAATGGATCTTTCTAGTAGTACTATGTATCTATTGTGTCATCTCTACCATTCTGTATATATCACCTTAAACAATGGTTAAGTTTCTATCTCTAAATGTCAGGGGGTTGAATTCCCCCAACAAGTGTAGATTTGCATTATCCTCTTTCCATAAACATAAAGCAAACATTGTAGCCCTACAGGGAACACATTTTGCAGCCAGGGCCCATCCGGTCTTTAAAAGCCAACACTACCCGATATGTTTCACTGCTAATGGACTCCATAAAAGATGCAGAGTAGCTATCTTAGTTAGCTCCAAATGTACCTTTACATTATCCTCAAAAGTAGAGGACAAGAATGGGAGATTTCTGATAATTACTGGCCAGCTGGAGGGTAAATGGGTCACATTCGTGTCCTTTTATGCCCCAACTCTAGAACTCTAGACAAGTACCATTCCTGAAGTCGATGCTGGCATTAATAGATAGGATTAAACGTGGAAGTGTGATAATATTGGGAGACTACAACCTAGTCATAGATCCTAGACTTGACAGATCGCTCCGTTCTAGGCTCCCCAACTCTGGGCAACCCGTCATTAGCGTTTGGGAGGCTCCTGGCAGAACGGGGCCTATTTGATGTTTTTAGGGTAGCAAATCCAAATGTAAGGGGTTTCACGTACTTCTCCTCAGTGCACAACACATACTCCCGAATAGATCTTATCCTATCCGATAAATGGTCACTGCAGAACACATGTGTGATCTCAAAGCTGTAGTGAGAGGTACAGCTATTCAGGTGGTAGCTAGGTTGCAGAAAGCAAATCTACATAGACAGACAGAGCTGGAAACTAAACTTAAACACCTAGAAGCACAAGACAAACAGCACCCCACCATATGCATTGGTTCAGAGATCTATCTGGTAAAGGCTGAATTGCAAAAGTTTCCCATGGCCCGCACTTCATTAGCATTGTCTAGACTGCATCAGAAATTTAATGTGACAAGCAATAGATTGGGCAGGTTATTGTCAAATAAACTAAAGGGACTTCTGGCCCACAACCGGATTAAGTACATAGTAAAATCTAAGGGCACCAAATGCTCTAACCCCCCGGGACATAGCAAATACTTTTGCATCATTTTACTCAAGCCTATATAACCTCCAACTAGAGCCCTCTGCCCACCATCTGACTGAGTATGATATATCCTCCTTTTGGAGGGACTCTCCCCTCCCTTCAATAGACCCCACAGTAGGAAATGAACTCAATGTTCTGTGGTCTCAGGAGAAAATTAGACAAGCTATTAAATCTCCCCAAAGACAAGGCAACTGGGCCAGATGGCTACTTTAATAACTTTTTCATCACCTATCATGAGGAGTTGGTGCCCATATTGGAGCAATTATATAATGCGGGCACAACAGCAGGGAAAATCTGTGCTGATATGCTGGAATCCCATATTATAGTAATCCCTAAGCCAGGAAAGAACCGCACAGACTGTAAAAACTATAGGGTAATAGCCCTATTCAATTTGGACATTAACATTTTCACGAAACTCTTCGCTAACAGGCTCTCCCCAGCTATCCCTATCCTGATTCACCTGGACCAAGTGGGGTTTGTCACAGGCAGACAAGCGCCTGACAATTCAAGGCGTATCTTCCACCTCATAGAACAGATTCACAAAAAGGAACGTTCACTGCTCTTGCTCTCACTGGATGCTGAAAAAGCATTTCACAGACTCCACTGGTTATATATGACAAGGGTTCTGGAGCGTATGGGGTTGGCTGGGGGCGATTCTATGTGCTATCCTGCGCTATATACTAAACCCTCTGCGCAGGTATTTAGCAACAGGTTTTTGTCCCACAATTTTCCAATCTCAAATGGCACCCGACAGGGTTGCCCTTTGTCTCCTCTCACATACCTCATGGCAATTGAACCGCTGGCACCTAGGGTGAGGCTTAGCTCGGAGGGAGTGATTGTAGGAGGAGAAGCCCACAAGCTTTGCTTGTTCACGGATGATGTTTTATTATTTGTTTCCAGCCCGGAGACCTCGCTGCCTACAATCCATGGACTTCTAGCCCAGTTTAGTGAAGCCTCTCTGTACAAACTTAATACATCTAAAACAGAGGCTATTCCCATTAACATTCCGCAGGAGAGATTACAGAACCTGAAAGACAAATATACCTATACTTGGAAATCCACAGAAATTTCTTACTTAGGTATTCAGATAATACCGTATCTAGATACTCTAATAGACAAGAATTTCTGTTTGCTGCTAGACCAACTCCAGTCCTTAACTGCTTCATGGATGTGCTGCAAGATCTCCTGGCTGGGTAGAATCTCAGCTTTCAAAATGATGCTCCTCCCAATGATGATGTATTTATTCCACATGCTTCCATTCCGATTCCCCGCTTGCCTGGTAAATAATCTAGCTAAGGTTGTGAGGACATATATATGGAAGGCTAGGCCTTCACAGATTGCCCTACAACGTATGACTAGGACAAAAGCATAGGGGGGTCTATCCCTCCCTGACCTAGGGAGGAACCACAAAGCATGTCTGCTTTCGCAGATGCGTGATTGGTTCCTTCCAGGAGAAAGGAAGCCTTGGGTCGAACTAGAAAAGGCTTGTAATCCTGACTTTCCATTGATTGATTTAGTGTGGGTTCCTCGAGACTGGAGACCACAAGCCCATAACCTGGCCACTCTTACTAGGGATGATTTGATAGTGTGGCACTGAGTGTGTGAAGGCCCTGAGGGATTTGCCAGACCCACGACAAATGTTGCAATACAAGTTGTTGCCAGACAGATCACTGATTTAAACCTTTCAGGATGGGCATCTAGAGGAATGTTCACCCCCATAATCGGCATTAGGAGTGGGATGTGCTGTATTCGGCCAGGAGTTTTGCCTACATTCTGGACCATCTATCTCGGTTTATGAAGGAGGACGGATAAGCCGTTATAATTTATAATGCATGTACGGGTATGTAACCGAAGACCGAAACGCTCACCTGTTCCTCAATGATTCGTGCTTCGGCTGCTGGTGTCCTAGATTTGCGCATGAGCTGACTCTGTCTTTCATGTCCTCTGCATGTTCCCTATTGGTTAATCATTCTGGCTCCAAACTTTAAAAGGCACTTCTCCTTCTCCTCAGTGCATGTTAATCGAGTTACCTACCTGGTTAAGACCTATCGTCTTATTCCCTGTGTGTTCCACTTTGGTCTTCAGTGCTCCACCTGTCTCTGCTGTACCGCTGGTTAAGAGCTCACGCTTCATCTGTCTCCACTGTGCCGCTGGCTAAAGAGCTTACGCTCCATCTGTCTCCACTGTGCCGCTGGCTAAAGAGCTTACACTCCATCTTTCTCCACTGTGCCACTGGATAAAGAGCGTACACTCCATCTGTCTCCACTGTGCAGCTGGCTAAAGAGCTTACGCTTCATCTGTCTCCACTGTGTCGCTGGCAAAGAGCTTACGCTCCATCTATCTACAATGTGCCGCTGGCTAAAGAGCTTACACTCCATCTGTCTCCACTGTGCCACTGGATAAAGAGCGTACACTCCATCTGTCTCCACTGTGCAGCTGGCTAAAGAGCTTACGCTTCATCTGTCCCCACTGTGCCGCTGGCTAAAGAGCTTAAGCTCCATCTATCTCCACTGTGCCGCTGGCTCAAGAGCTTACACTCCACCTGACTCCACTGTGCCACTGGCTACAGGCCTTGTGCTTCATCTCCTCTGCAGCATCCTGTCCCTCTTATTCAACTTGCTCCCCTAAAGGGTTTCGCATGACACTCCTGGTAAGGGCCACGACCTGCGGGCGGATGCAGCTAAGTCCAAATCACCTTGGGGTGGTCCCTGGTGAAAACCATATGTTCGTTAGACTCCGTGCCTTGCTAGGAGTAGCGTCAAGTTGGGCAGATCAAGGAGTCCAATTTACCAAACAGAGTATATGTTTGCTCCGTGTTGTTTTTAAATGTTTTTAAGCACTTTTGTTTTAAATTCTGTTTTTTTTATATCAGCCTAAGTATCGTTGAGAGATAAGAACATACTATACTATTTTGGCCATTTTCAGAGTTGCAGTTCTGGATTGGACGCACTATTTGGACGATAAGAAGAAGGGGTATTGGAATATCGTATTCTATACATCTATTTACCAGATAAGCTGACTAATATTTACACTTAATTGTCACCTATTTTATATTATCATCTATTTAAATAAATTACACTATCTGTGGCGCTTCTCTTTCTTTTTGTTTTGAATTTTAGGTTTGGCACTTGCAGATATGTGTAATTTGATTAAGGAGTTGCATTCTGTGAATATAAGTATACATATTTTTTCTGATTTTGTCACAAATTGATCACCTTTAGCACCTGTATAGCTTATTTTCTTTTGATATCACTTAATAAGTCATGTCTAAAGAGGCACAGCCACACCCCATGTTGGCCACGCCCCAACACTATATTTTCACAGCCGCCCACCGGGGGCACACAACCCTTTATCTGCTCATCTGCGAAGGGGGTCCCACAAAGTACCTGTACCTTAGCCCAAAATTTCTCTTAGCTGCCCTGGGTGTAAGTTAAAGATAATAGTAGATCCTGGTGCCATCTCTTCCCCAGGTAAACGACACACATGTACCCTGCTGTCCATATAATGTAAAAGAAAACGTGATTCATCAGACCAGACCACCTTTTTCCATTCCTACATGGGCCAGTTCTGGCGGTCACATGCTCATTGTACACGCTTTCGGCATATGTACCTATACATTTTCCAAACAGAACCAGGAGCCATGCAAGAATCCAGAACCAGGTTGTAAAGGGACGGTTCTCCATTCACATGCCAAATGTCAGCTTAATAGTGTTAATACTTTTTTTAAAAATAAATAAATAAGTCATTTATATATATATATATATATATATATATATATATATTTAGGGGCAAGTATGATAGATATATATATATATATATATATATATATATATATATATATATATACATACATACACACACATTGTAACACTTAGAGTAGAATAGGCCTGCCACAGCATACATACCCCACCACTGCCTGCCACAGCATGCATCCCTACCCCACCACTGCCTGCCACAGCATTCATACATACCCCACCACCAGGGCCATCTTAACAACATTATGGGCCCCCGGGCAAAGCTGTGCACCAGGGCCCCTAGATATAGATATATAGATGTATACAGATACAGATATAGATATACAGGGTGATTCAAAAGTCGCAGTACACCCTTTTATTTCAAAAACTCTACAGGAAATTGGGAAACCTGAATACTCCAGTAAGGTATGGGTGACTTGGTCTATCTTTTACGGTATGTACCAAACATGGGCGCCATCTTGAAATCGGCCAATCGGCCCAATTCCTGTAGAGTTTTTGAAATAAAAGGGTGTACTGCGACTTTTGAAACACCCTGTAGATATATAGAGATAGATAGATGTACTTGCTCAGTGACCCTGGTAGGTTTTTTTTGCAGGTTTTTTTCTTTTGCAGTATTATTTATTCTCATTAAGAGCCGTGCCTATGGGGGCCCCTTGCCTGTGGGGCCCCTGCCCATCGTGCCCAATGGAAAAGATGGCCCTGCCCACCACTGCCTGCCACAGCATACATGCATACCCCAATGCTGCTTACCAATACATACATACTATACCCCACTACTGCCTACCAGAACATACATACCTACATTCATACTGCACCCTATCATTGCCTACAAGAACATGCATACATACTGCACCCAAACACTGCATGCCAGAACATGCATACATAGCTTGGTTTTGGATCTGTATTTTTTAGAAAAATAGTTAAAATCACATAATTTTGCTCTTTTTATGTTCCTATATTATTATTAACCTCAATAACAATAATTTCCAGTCATTTACAGTCAATTTTGCCCAACTCACAGTTCACAATATATTATTTTCATCTACTTTCCGACAAAGACTGCAGTGACTTGGCTGGATGCTAAGCGACAGAGCAACAACACAAACATATGGCAGTTCATAGCACATCTAGGAAACAGTGCCACACAGCAGTGGCAGAAAAGAAAAGAAAAGTGGTGCAGGATGAAATTGTCCTTAGGCCCTCCCATCCACCCTTATGTAAGATATTGAAAAGGACATGTACAGTTTAACAAAGCAAGCACTTCATCGACAAGCAGTGCCACATTTGTGGCTGAAGTGCTTGGTTTGTTTGGGCCCCCACAAAACAGGCTACCAATAGCTTAGCTGCCTTAAGCCCAACAGTGCTGTAAATTAACTCTACATTATTAAACCATGTCTGTTCGTGCTACATCTTTAATCTCTTTATTCTCTCTGGATACCTCCCTCTAATCCCTGAAGGACTGCCAAATTTATGTAGACACAGGAATGGATATTACAACTGGAGTGGCATTACATCTGCGACACGGAACATGTGGGCAGCATGGAATCCGTCATTTTGGAATACGCTGCATTGAACAGAGATTTAAACCAATATATAGATGCAGTTGAGGAGACCGTACTTAAATTAAAATGTGACCCACTGGATGAGATCTCAGATTTAATAGAGCTTGTGCACGAGAGATATACCCCCCACTTCGACCGAGTAGGCCCTGAGGCAGCATAATAAATATGTCCAGTTTAAAGAACAGCTAAAACACCTGAGAAAATAAATAGATGTGTGCCCGGCCCCTGCAGATGAAGATTTGGAAGATGAAGGCGAGGAGATCGCTGTCACCCAGAGCACCCAGCCGGTACAGTAAAACTGTTAATGGCTCATTAAATCAGTTATGGTTCCTATGATCGCTCCATCCATTACTTGGATAACTGTGGCAATTCTACAGCTAATATATGGCGACAGGCGGTGAACCCCCGGGATGTGTGCATTTATCAGACCAAGACCAATCCGGGGTGCCCCGGCAGGTTGGGGATGGTGAAACTAGTGATAAACAAAGTATGTGATCACATGTACGAGAGGGAAGCAATTAAAAGGATGATTGAAAACAAACTTCAGCACTTATAGCACATGTAGGTAACATTGGCACACAGCGGTAGCTGAAAGGAAAAGTGGTGCAAGATGAAATTGTCCATGGGACTCTCCCACCCACCCTTATATGGATCTTAGAAAGGACATGCACACTTTAACAAACCAAAAACTTCAGCGACAAGGAGTGACACTTTTGTGGCTGAAGTGCTTGGTTTGTTTGGCCCCCCCGTAAAACAAGGTAAAAAGGGGCTTAAGGCAGCTAATATAACAGTGCTGTCAATGATTGTCATCATCCTCACCCTCATCAGTGTGTACATCATCATTACCCAATACTAATTAATCCAGGCTGGAATCCACCATTACGAAAATCTCTGTACATTGATCTAAATGCCAGTAAAGGCCTACCTCTTGGAATTTGGAATTTATTTTACGGCAGAGCTGTCACGGTTTTTGGGCAATTCTTTTAGACCAGACCAATTGTCAAAATGTTCTGCTGAATCATGTGCATCATCCTTGGGTCTCTTACAAAAGCTTAGTTTTTTCCTTGCAGCAGTAGCCTGAGAAACTGAAAAAGGGGGAATGCCGTTGTCTCAGGTATCACTTGAGCTGCCAACTTGCTCACCAGGAGCTCATTGCATTGAGAGCTGGGAAAGTGGGAAATAAAGAGAAGACATAGCTCTTAAACCTAGGATAAAGCATAGTCATCAAAATGTAGTGATACGATTTCCAGGAGTTGATAGCTCTTGGATCCTGGCAAAGCGAATAAAGTACTCGATCTACAAGTCCTACATACTTAGCGTAATTTCTTTGTTTCATCTCCTTCAATTTTTCAAGGTGCTTTTCTACAAGTAATAATAATTAATTAAGTAAATAATTAAGGGAATCACTTTGTTCAAGCTATCAGTGTCTGAAATCAGTTCACAGATGACTACTTCGAATGGTTTCAGCACCTTGCACAACACGGAAAATATTCTCCACTGCGCTGGACTAAAACACATTCCCCCTCCTTTCCCAATGTCATGGCTTTTCACTGTTCCTCCATCCTCACAAGCATATAAAGTGTGGAATTCCATCTTGTTACCACCTCTTGCTTTAGTTGGTGGAAGGGCAAAATAAATTGTACTTGCAGCTGCTGCAATCTCCTACATGCTATTGCAGGATCATCATCATCATCACCATTTATTTATATAATGCCAATGATTCCACAGCGCTGTACAGAGAACTCACTCACATCAGTCCCTGCCCCATTGGAGCTTACAATCTAAATTCCCTAACATATACACAGACAGACAGAGAGAGACTAGGGTCAATTTTGATAGCAGTCAATTAACCTACCAGTTTTTGGAGTGTGGGAGGAAACCGGAGCACCCGGAGGAAACCCACACAAACACGGGAGGAACATACAAACTCCCGTAAATGTCCCGAAACTTTTTGGGCCACAGACTGCATCTCCTGCACGTCCCTGTCATTTTTCAAAAAGCTCTGTACCACTAAGTAGATTGTGTGAACAAAACAGGGAATGTGATGGATTTCACCCAGCACTAATGCTCTCACAATATTGGTGGCGTTATCATAAATGACATATCCTCAGGAGAGTCAAAATGGTATAAGCAATGTTCCAATGAGATCCCTTCATTTTTCAAACATGTTTTCATCACTATCATCATCACCATTTATTTATATAGCGCACTAATTCCGCAGCGCTGTACAGAGAACTCACTCACATCAGTCCCTGCCCCATTGGGGCTTACATTCTAAATTCCCTAACACACACAAACAGACGGACAGAAAGAGACTTTTTTGGAGTGTGGGAGGAAACCGGAGCACCCGGAGGAAACCCACGCAAACACAGGGAGAACATACAAACAACTCACAGATAAGGCCATGGTCAGGAATTGACCCTAGTGCTGTAAGGCAGAAGTGCTAACCACTACGCCACCGTGCTGCCCCACTATGCCTCTTAGTAAAGCTGCTGAAACACAGAGGAGCCTGCCTCGGAATAATCTGGCGTTGCTGGGTACATGCTGCTGCTGTTACTGCTGCTGAAGGCAAATCACCAACTCAGTGGGCAATCACAGTCATATAAACATTAGTTTGTCCAGTTCGACTTGTCCATATATCTGTGGTTATGTGTACAGTGGGTAGAATGGCATTTTGTAATCCAATTAATACATTTTATGGAACCTTTTGGTAGAGGTGAGGAATTGCTTTTACAGTAAAATTGTGTCGTGGTAGGATTTGGTAATGGGGACACAGGACCTCAATTAGCTGTCTAAAACCAACTGCATTAATTGTGAATATTGGCGCAGATCTAATACTAGCATAGTCGCCATGGTGTCTGTGATCCGCTTTGCATCTGGGAGACAGCTTTCATACTTGCTTCTTCTTACAAAGGATTGTTTAACAGTCAATTGTTGTAACTACTAGTAGTCTTCTTCTTGGACTACTTCTGGGTTGAAGATCTATCCCCAGCAGCAGCAGCAGCTTGACTAATGCTCAAGAATTCTTTAGAGTAGTCCTGGATAGTAGAGAAGTCATCTAGCCTTAGCAACTTGGATGCAGGACTAACTACAATCACAAGTGAGGATATTGATGAGGAAGGTGTTGTCAGTGTGGCTTTACAAATGCTACAAAGGGCTAGACAACTGTTGTCAAGATTGGGTCAAAATAATTGCACACATAAGAGGTGGATTTTTTGGTCTTATGGCCAGGCATGACAATGGCCTTCTTCTTATCACTGGCAAGAACTGCTTCCACTGGTGCAGGACTTACACAAACAACATCATCCTCATCCGTGTCGTCAGCTACACAAATATCCCCCTCATCCTGTTGCAAATACAAAGTGGTATCCTACATTTGTGTATCACTGGCTACACTAAGAGGCATACCGCTGACAACCTGTTTGAAAAACTAAGGGATGTCATTGCAACATGGCTTATCCCACTTGGACTCCCCTGAGGATATGTCATTTGTGATAACGCCACCAATATTGTGAGAGCATTACAGCGGGGAGAATTCCATCACATTCCCTGTTTTACTCCCACAATCAACTTGGTGGTAACAAGCTTTTTAAAAAATGACAGTGACATGCAGGAGATGCTGTCTGTGTCCAGAAATAATTTGGGGCATTTTCGGCATCCTGAAACTGCATGTACGAGATTGCAGCTGCTACAAGAAGAATCAAATTTGATGGGGAATGTACTTTAGTCCAGCGTAGTGGAGAATACTTTCCGTGTTTTGCATGGTGCTGAAACCATTCGAAGTAGTCACCTGTGAAGTGAGTTCAGACACTGTTAGCTTGAATCAAGTGACTCCCTTAGTTAGACTTTTGGAAAAGCAGCTAGAGAAATTGAAGGAGAAGATGAAGCTAAGTAATTCCGCTAACTATGTAGGATATGTAGGTCAAGTACTTTATTCGCTTCGCCAGGATCTGAGAGTTATCAACATCTTGAAATCACATCACTACATTTTGGCCACTGTGCATGATCCTAGGTTAAGAGCTATGTCTTCTCTTTCTTTCCAGGTGACCCAGATCTCAAGATCTGCAATGAGCTCCTGGTCAGCAAGCTGACAGCTCAAGTGGTACATGACATGATGACTCATCCTTCCTTAGTTTCTTTGGCAACTGCTGCTAGGAAAAAACATAGTTTTCCCAAGACACCCAGTGGTGATGCAGATGAGTCAGCACACCATTTTGACATTTGTTCTGGTGTAAAAGAATTGCCCAAAAATCATGATAGCTCTGTCGTAAAATGTGCTACATATTCCATGGGGAAGGCCATTAACAGAAATTACATCAAAGTACAAAAACTTCTGTAGTGGTGGATTCCAGCGGGGATGAATTAGTATTGTGTGAGGATGTTGCGCACACTGATGAGGTTGAGGATGATGACAGTGTAGATTGCAGGTGCTAGGATCTGGCTTAGAGAAGGGAGCTAGTTGATACTGTTAGCAATAGAGCAATAGACCGATTACAGTGGTAACTCCTCACTAAATCGCTCAAAACTGATAATATGTATGCTCTGGAATCCTTGAGGCCACTGTCCATCAAATGCACCCCATCCAGTCTATAAAGGACTGGGTCTTGAAAGCGAATACCCGGGTGTTCGATTCTACTACCTCCAATGAACTGCATATAGTGTGCTGCAACAGCATTAACTTTTTACAGACCCTGTCTGCTTTCCTCCCATCTGAAAAGGATCTCCACTGTAACTGCAATAGACCTCTCCTATTTCTGTGTGAGCTATAGCACAGTAGAATGTCACTGGAGACTTTTAAGAAAACTGCCACCCCTCCTCTTTCTGTTTTAGATATGACGCCTGCCAACTGCATGTTAATATTATGGGTAGAATGGCAAGTTGGCAATGTTTTTCTACAGTAAACTATCACTTTTATTACAGAGGTGTTTTTTTCTTTTTTTACATTTTTGTTTCCCTGACTTAAATCCACTGTACACTTGAACATAGGCTTGAGCACATAATGTAGAGGCATTAGTATCATCATTACTGATATTGGAGAGTGACAAGAACAATGTTACTGAAGAGTGACAAGGACACTGCCACCCCTCATGTTTCTGTGTGAGCTATGGTACAGTAGAATGTCACTGGAGACTTTTAAAAACACTGCCAGCCCTAATATTTGAATTTCTGTTTCAGCACTAAACACTGCCACCTATCCTATTTCTGGGTGAGCTATGGCACAGTACAATGTGACTAAAAATTTTGAAGAACACTGACAGCCCTATTATTTCTTTTTCAGCAATGACAATTAGCAATGGTGCAATGGACCTCTCCTGTTTCTGTGTGAGCTATAATAACACAGTACAATGTGACTGCAGATTTTGAAGAACACTGACAGCCCTATTATTTCTAATTCAGCAATGACAATTAGCAATGGAGCAATGCCACGTAGACTGTAGACTGGCAACAAAAGTGGAATCTCTCCTGTTTCTGTGTGAGTTATGATAACACAGTACAATGTGACTGCAGATTTTATAGAACACTGACTTCCCTATTATTTATATTTCATCAATGACAGTTAACAATAGAGCAATAGACCTCTCCTGTTTCTGTGTGAGCTATAGCACAGTAGAATGTCACTGGAGACTTTTAAGAAAACTGCCACCCCTCCTCTTTCTGTTTTAGATATGACGCTGGCCAACTGCACTAGAGACTGCCAAGAACCGTGCTACCCCTTCTGTGTCTCTCTGTAAAATGGCGCTGTGGAAAGCGGTACTTATAGAATCCAAAACTCGCAATAATGACGTTTTGCCTTGTTTTCACTCCTGAGGTCGCGCAAAAGACTTGGCTCGGTACTCGGATCGGTGAAGTTTGGGTGAGCTCGGTTCTCGGAGAACTGAGCCCAAACATCTCTAGCTCAAACTCGAGTTATGCACTAGTAAATGCTACAACTTTAATATGGGGTTCTGTTCAGCCAAATCTCGGTACATTCACAAACCAGGCTCTATTATGTAGCTCCAAATTTGCATATATACGTTTATAAATTACAACCAATAAATCAGGACTAACTGGGGTGGCTGTGGCGATTATCATCTGTGTATTCCAGTGAACACATAAATCTGTGAATTAGCAGCTCCACCATTTTGTGAGTGACAGCAATCTCACTCCATGATAGTGCTGAATCTGCAGCTGACCACAGGATGTGATGACATACCATGTCTGTATTTCGCAAGGAACACGCACATTAAGACTTCTGTCTTAATCGTCGTAATTTCATTGCTTTTTGGAGTTTGAGTGGAAGAGTTTCAATAGTTTAAATTTTTAATTCTGTATAAGTGCAATAAACCTTAATTGGACATGTTAAACCGTATGGTTTTTTGTCTATGGAATTCATAATAAGTCATGTCTAAAAAGGCACAGCCACACACCATGTTGGTTACGCGCTAACACTATGTAGTTTGTTTATTGTGGCACTTAAAAAATACCTAAATAAAAAACACCTAATGAATTCTCATCTTGCATTGTTTCAAATGTTTAGACATAGTTGCATACGTTGGGCAAGGTTTTATATTTTCAATTGTTATGATTATTGTATATGTGAGGCAGCTTATGTATGATTGCATATATTATCATGTTTTTATTTTGACAGGTTTCAAAAACACAAAATTAAAAATATCATATATTTGTACGGCCCAAGTTTTGTTATTCAGGAAGTATGTTTTGTCTATAATATGTAGACCTCAAAGCTGTCCCCCAAATCTACAATGCATGAGGGAAATTTTTCATAATGTTGCAAGAGACACAGGTTGCTGGCCAGAAGGAAGATGATCCTAGTTCTCCAGATTCCAAAGATTATTCTGCCTTCAATGCATATGGGATTTCATCTTACTTTACATATAAGTACCTTTTGGGTTGGCTTAAAAAGTAATATTTACAAAATATGGATAAAAAAACAAGGAAACCTTGGTGGATAGCTGCCAGGAAGTATGGTGCAACCTGTCCAACATCTGCACAAGGATTTACATCTTGCGTTGGGAAAATTGGGTTGTTAACGCTTGGTGGAGGTAGATTCGTTTTGCCCAGTCATCTCTATATCAAAAAACATCTCAAATAGCTATCAATAACAGAATACAGGCAGAACACAGATACACAAAGCTGCAACTTGAATTACAAAATGACAAAGCACTTGAAAGAGGTTTTACTTAAATTTGGTATTCAGGGCAACATCTTACATGCTATATTAGCTCTATATCAGGGCCCTTCTGCAAGAGTATTCAGTAACGGTTTTCTATCCGCTCCTTTCTCCATTACTAATGGAACAAGGCAGGGGTGTCCCCTTTCCCCCCTGATGTTTGTCATGGCTATAGAGCCTTTAGCGTATACAATTAGACAGACTTCCCATTTTCCAGGCATTACTTTTCACTCCTATACACACAAACTATGTTTATTTGCGGATGACGTATTTTTATTTGTTACCAGTCCGGAGACCTCATTGACAGCCTTGAAACGCATCCTAGATGACTATAGCTCGGCCTCGCTATATAAATTAAATATTATTAAATCTGAGGCCTTACCTATTAATATACCGCAATCCTTACTATCATTTTTGCAAAAAATATTTCCGTTTGCCTGGGTAAAGGATTCTTTACCGTACCTGGGTATACATATTCCCCCTACCTTGTCCACTGTATTTGAAACTAATTTCACTCCAATTTTTTTGCAACTTTCTTCCCTAAGAATTGGCTTAACTTTGAGGTCTCTTGGCTGGGTCGCATAGCTGTTTTTAAAATGATGTTACTACCTAAACTGATGTATATTTTTCACACTATTCCCTATATTGTACCTAAAAGATTGATGGCCCGATTTCATACGCTAATGATGTTATATGTGTGGTGGCAGAAACGCCCCCTTCTCTCCCATAAACGTATGGCCCTATCTAAACAATGTGGGGGACTGATGCTTCCTAACTTAACTTATTACCAAGACACTTGCATATTGAGCTACCTGCGGGATTGGGTACTCCCTCTTACCTCTAAGCCATGGGTGGATTTGGAGAGAGCCTTGTGCCCTAGCTACCCATTGTTGGACCTTCTCTGGACACCCAGGCCGGTCCGCCCATCTGTTGTATATAGGTTATGGTCCATCTCGGATGCCATGCAGGTGTGGGATAGAATCATTGGGCTGCATGCCAATTTTGTACTCCCATCTCGTAATCTCTCTCTCCAGGCAGTGGGTCAACTCATCTCAGATCTAAACCTTGCTGTTTGGAAAGCCAGAGGGATTTCTTCAGTATCAGATTTGTTTGCCCAAGGCCTTTTTCTTTCCTTTTCTCAGCTCCAAGATCGCTTTAGCTTGCCATCCTCAGAAACATATAGGTACTTGCAAATCAGACACTGGGTCAGAACTGTCTCTAGGACCCCCTACTCTCTCATTTTGCTTCCATCATCTGTTATAGATAGACTGACGAAGAGTAGTAGTAGAGGTGGAATAACGTTTTGGTATCCCTACATTTACTCTCTGATCCCCCCCAACTAAAACTCCTGCACAAACCCAGTGGGAAACAAATGTGAATTTAATGCTCACTGAGCAACAATGGGAAAGAATTTATGTAGCTTCCTACCGTTTGTCCAAATGCATTAATCATACAGAGATGCAGGTCAAACTTCTCAACCGGCTGTACCTTACCCCGGAGCAGTTACACAGATTCTGGCCAAGTCAATCAAAATTTTGCTGGCGCCAATGTACCCAAATAGCCGATATTTTCCATGTTGTCTGGTCATGCCCAGTGATTCAACCGCTGTGGGGCGAGGTATTTGCTTTGATCTCAACTGTCTTAAAGAGTCCTGTTGCCCTAGACCCAGCCCTGGCTCTTCTCCATGTCTACCCGACTTCCATTCCGAAGCACGATCGCTACCTCTTGGGCCATATATTGATAGCTGCTAGAGCAGCAATAGCACAAAACTGGAAGTCTCAGGCCCCCCCCACCACTACCCGAATCAATAAGATACAATATAGCTTTGAGATGGAAACAACAGATACGCCCTATTCCTCATCTGCATC
Organism: Mixophyes fleayi; assembly: GCF_038048845.1. NCBI lineage: Eukaryota > Metazoa > Chordata > Amphibia > Anura > Limnodynastidae > Mixophyes > Mixophyes fleayi. The sequence goes on along the minus strand of NC_134410.1, from coordinate 98,609,748 downwards.
AGCTCCCATCATAAGATGGTTTAGGTGGCATGAATACATCACAGATGGCCCTGGGGCTCCTCAAGATACTCCCGACTTCCCAGCAGTATCATTAAAGAAGCAGCTTCATTACTTTAGAGTAAAACTATGAAAGGACATTTAAACATGGGATTATTATATGTATATATTCTCAAGAGATACAAAAGTTAAAAAGTATTAAGAAATTCTAAGATATAACTTGTAGCCCATTGAGGTTTTAGGCAACAAAATCAGAACATGCTATTTAATTTTAAATACATGTGTTCATTAAAGAATCCGGTATCTTTCATGGACACATTCCATAAGTATAGCTTAAACACACTAGCCACATATGTCTCTTTACAAAATGACACAACGAGGATAAGTAAATTCTGAAAATCAAAGGGGCATAATTCTCTTATGCATGTCCTATTGACGCAATGTCAGAAGCACAAATGACAGCATTATTTAGTCAAAAAGCTATTTACTTATGGTACTAATGTAGCAAACTATACTTGTCAACAATTACCAAGAGTTGAACACATTGACAGCTAAAAGTATAAAATTAATCAATATTGATGAGCTAATGTAAGATTCTAATTCTGAAGATAATATAGCTGATTTTGAAAGTCAAAGCAAAAGAGATACAAAGCATGGCAATGATTGTGTCCTTCTAATTGTTGTAATAGGAATAGAGAGTTTACTTACATAAAGGATCAGATTGCAATTTCTTTCCCAATCATTATTTCAAAAGTTAACATATTCCCATGTTCCCCCAGTCTACAGCCTATCATTATCACTAGTGCTTTTAGTGATGATGATATTATTACTGCTGTTACATTGCTTGCCATAACGATTACAATGATTAATTAGCTAGTCTTAAAATTGGTCTTTCTATGTCTTATACTGAAAAGTCAAGTAATATAGATTGACATTTTTACCGGAAGCTCCCAAGAGAGAACAACTTAGCCAGGATAGCTATCAGAGACACACGGTCACGAATCCAGATGATATTTAGTGGATCCATTGTATCTGCCAAAGGGTAGAGCTCATTCAGGGGCGCAGAGTCTTACGAGTAGGAGGTTTTCACCAGTGACCCCCGAAAGAGAGTATGGATTTCGCTACTTCTATCCCGCAGGTTGCGGTTCCTGAATGAGTGTTGGCAGAGTAAATAGTGGAGCTTGAGACAGCGGGTTGGTAACGGCCAGTCAGAGAGACACTGAAGGTAATGATGATAGGGTCAGTCTCATAGGAATGCAAATTAACAATGGTGTAGCGGGAAGTAACAATGGAGTGGCAAAACTGTAAGTAGTAACTGAAAAAAAGAGCTGGAGAGTCCTTGGTTCAGCGATAGTACAAATGGGAGAAATGCTGAAATAGAATAGCTGAGATGTAGATGGCACGTCAGGACAACTGCAGGTGGATACTGATCAGGGCTGTAACTAGGGCTGTGCAACAGGGGGCGACCGCCCAGGGCGCAACACTGAAGGGGGGCGCAATTTAGGAATATTTTAGGTTAATTTGGTTAAAATTTAGGGCTAGGGGGGCGGCATTTGTCTTTCTCGCCCAGGGCACTAGAATTCTAAGTTACGGCTCCGATACTGATACAGCGGCAGTTGAATGAGAGCAATAGCGGAGTAGAACTAGCTGATCTGTAGTTGGTAACTCAGAGCAACAGCAGGTGAATTACTGGTACAGCAACAGTTCCAGTAGGAGTGATGATGAAGAAGAACTAGCTGATCCGTAGTTGGTAACTCAGAGCAACAGCAGATGAATTACTGGTACAGCAACAGTTCCAATAGTAGTGATGATGAAAGAGAACTAGCTGATCCACAAGTGGTAACTCAGAGCAACAGCAGGTGAATTACTGGTACAGCCACAGTTCAAATACAGGCAGCAATGGCGTGGAACTTAGCTGATCCATAGATGGAAACTCAGAGCCAGTGCAGGTGAATTACTGGTACAGCGACAGTTCAACAAAAGAAGTAACGGAGTAGAACTAGCTGATCCGAGGATGGTAACTCAGAGCACAGCAGGTGAATCACTGATACACCGGTAGTTCAGACAGAGATAGTAGGGGATTCATCATCATCATCATAGTAGTAGGAAATTAAGAGCCAGTGCAGGTGAATTACTGGTACAGCGACAGTTCAACAAAAGAAGTAACGGAGTAGAACTTAGCTGATCTGTAGATGGTAACTCAGAGCATAGCAGGAGAATCACTGACACAGCGGCAGTTCAAACAGAGGCAGTAATGTAATAGAACTTAGCTGATCCGTGGATGGTGATTTAGAGCAGCGGGTGAGTCACTGGTACAGCGGCTGTTCAAATATAGAAGCAGTAGTGGAGTTGAACTAGCTGATCTGTGGATGGTGATTCAGAGCAGCAGCAGGTTAGTACAGGTGCAGCAAGCAGTTCTATTAGCGGCAGCGGCAGAGAGGAGTTCAGCTGATCCAGGACGTTCGTACAAAGCAAAAACAGTTAAGTCAGACCGAGGGAAGCCAGATCCTTACTGAGAGCGAGTAACTCGAAGAACAGGCATCGGACAGAGGGAAATTGGAGGTTTAAAAAGCGCTCCAAAATGCTAGAACTAATGGGAACAGATAGGAGGTCATAAGAGACGGTAATAGGTAGCACATGCGCAGAACAAGATACTAGATAGTTGATGTTGATCCAATAATGAAGTTAGTACACCCTGATCACCGCTTACAGGAGGAAGATAACAACGTCGGTACCCATCCGCGGGGCCGGCGTGCGACACACACCATGTGGTTAGTACTGAGAGCAGTGGTAGTGAGGTACAAGTTACAGTCAAAGGATTGTAAAGATAGAATTGTAATGACAAAGCCATTGTTAAAGGACTCTGGAGAGTAAGAATTATGATGTTCAGTCCAACACAATAAGTCTTTTTTAAAGCACAAGCAGCGAGATAAAAAAAACAAAACTTTGCTCCTGTTATACTATAAATTGTAGCCATTTAAGCACAAACAAGCAATATTTCATAGCTTATTTTAGCGTCTTTTGTTTTAACTGAGCACAGAACTCAAACTTCAAATACAAACTTGAAATTCGATCCACAATTGTCCATCACTTTTAAACCAAAATTGAACCAGCTCAAAAATCACAATTGGCCAAAAATAATGATGAGGCCTTCAAACTGGCTAAATTTGAAACTGGCTAAATTTGATTGAATTTCAAAAGCTTTGGATAAATCTATTTTCTCTCATCTCAACTTGAGTGTTAGTGATAGGTAGGATTTAATAAGCATAAAGTAAAGCAAATTCTTCTAAATAAATAGTATAGTCAGCTGTTCAATGGCACATTTTAAAAAAACGAAAGTAAGTACTTCCAAATCAATAGCAAAGTCATTTGTTCAATGACACATACTTAGAAATGGGTCACCACACAAAGTCTGCCCTCACTTTAATAAAAAAAACCACAATCATACATTTCAGGTTTAGGAAGAAATTGCCATTTAAGGTGTGCTTAAAAACTGGATGATCCTATTGCTCCTTTAGTAGTACATTTATTAAACTGCAGGTCTGATTCTAGTTATCATTTTGTAGAATGTACTAAATAAATGATAGCTATCTGATTGGTTGCTATAAGCAACATCTCTGTTTTTCAAACCCGCCAGAAACTCACAGGTTACCCCTTAGTGTTTATTATGTCTACCAGTGCCCCCATCTCTGAGCACCAGCCATCACAAGAATTTAAATGAAGCACACACTCTTTCATTGGCTGACAATGGGGAAGATGAGGTGTTTCATTTTGTAAATTAACTTAAACGCACTTGTGAAGCTGCTGGCTGCTGCTCCTCCAGTGCCATGTTCCAAGAATATCTTCTCAGTGATAGGCTGGGAGCATGGCGCTGTGCAGTGATGTCACAGCTCAGAGCCCTGCTCTCAGCCTGACACAGTAGAACAGAAGCCAGGAGGTTTACAACAATAAAACCACCATCATTTGCTCTACACAATGTAAGAAGTACCTGGGGTGAGACTGGATCGCAGTCTTGTATGTAAAAAAATCTGCTGCAGTCAACAAGCCATGATAAACAGGGGTCCCTAGGCTTGAAAATCTCTTCAGGTGAAATAATTTGCCAAGCATAAAAATAGCCCGTATATACCAGTGCATACACACATTGGTCAATCAAGGGTAAGCAAAATTGCCTACCGCTGACTCCTTTTGTCACTACCTATCTGCTTCTGGCACCGTATTCAGTGTGCTGGTCATGATGGAAACTGTTGAGGGTTTATTAGCCACATGGAGACCTGCAAAATCCACAGAGGTGAGTGCAATGCTTGGTAGGTAGGAGCTCACACTCTTCTGAGGTGCGACTGGAGAGGTACTGACTTTGTTACTTGCATGCTCTACAGAAGCAGAGGTGTCAGGGTCATACCCTTTTTGTGACTCAATAGCATATTTGAGTGCATCCTGAGCAAATGTACCAGGTAGCTACTAGTGCCTAGGTGACTTTCTGAGCTCTTCTGTGACACTGGATATTACAGATGAGGCAAGTGACAATCACAGTGTAATGTTCTGTTATTTGGTATTTTAAAGCACTCCCATGCAATGCACACAACATGCTGCACACTCAGTCTTAGGAACAAGATCAGCTAGGGCAGCTGGAGAAGCTACATATACACATCTGTGCTGAGAAGTTAGACAGAGGGAATAAGTGCTTCAACCACTTCTGCAACATCTTTAATGGTTATGGCTCCTTCACTAACCAGTGTGTCAATAGGCACAGTAGCAACATCACCAGGACAGCCTCATCCCTGAGAGTCAAAACTTCTTGGTCTAGAATGCCTCCATACAATGCACACATCATCACTCTCTGTCTCAAAAACAAGGACTAATATTTTAAGTGCATAACAGCATGAGGCAGAATTGAAAGTGGCACAGTAAATTAGCTTATTAAGCTAAAAAAATGCTTTGTTAGTTCGTCATCCTGTGGTGCTCTTACTTTCTCCATAACAGATCTGCCTCCAGATGCAGTAACTATTTCGCGGTAGGTTGAATCAAGGAAGACCTTCCCAAGCTGCACTGTGGCTCAAGCTGTTGTCTAAATAAGCAAAGTTATCCTTTAACTTGCAACACGAAGGCTGTACTGGTCCACCGACTACCAGCTAAAACAGCTAGAGGGACTGCCTTGAAAATATTCCTTCTGCACATCTGCAAAAAATCCCACTCAATCTTAAACCCCCTACTAGGATTGCCCATTTTAAAATTTGGGGGATAAGTATTTATTTTAAAGCATTTTTTTGTGGTTGGTTTTCTCTCCTACTTTTCTATTTCCTGCTCTCATTCTCACTCCTCATTCTTTTTCTCAATCATTTTCACTCTATTTTCATGCTTTATCTCTTATTTTCTCTCTCTTTATTCTTACTCTCTTTGTCACTTATTTCCTGTAACTCAGTGGTGGAAGTGAGAGTGTATGTGGTGGCATGCCATACCGCCACTTCTTCTACTGCTTTCATTGTAAATCTATCACATTCTGTTCACTTACACTCCCATTACATTTTCCATACTGCCACGTCTAAAACTCCACTTCGAACACTGCTGTAACTCCTTTTTGCTCTGTTTTTCTCTTTTTTCCTCTCATTTTTTTGTCTCATTTTCACAATTCTTTCACTATATATATTCTCTTTTCTCTATATTTTTCTCTTAGTCTTTTCCTCTCTCTTCGCACAGCATATGTAAAAAAGATGTTAAGACATATATACATTGTGACAGAGACACTGGGTTGAGACTGATTGGCAGGTATCCATGTGCCGGGCTGTCTATCTTACAAGCTTTTAAACCCAGGGAGATTGCTTTGTATAGGAAAGAGATTCTAAAAGAGTCCAGGATGGGCTCCATACATAAAGCCCAGTCTTCTGGCCTTCCTGTCTCACAGCAGGCTAATCAGGATTTGCACCTGGGGAGTTAGGGGCTGGTAGCGTGTACTCATCAGTTCGTCTGCAGCCACACTTTTGTAGGTCATGACCTAGTTTACCTTTATGTTGGGCCACTGTCTTTGCAGTTACCAGAACTTTTTCATGCTCTGTATTCAAACTATCTTGTAGCTTGTTTATTTCTCTTTCCATGTGTTCTATACGCTGTTGGTAACTTAAACATTCCTCTTGTGCAGCTTCAAATCTTGTTTCAGAAATTTCTTTTTCTCATCTCACACATATGAGCAGTTTTATGACTTGCACCTGAGACTTTCCTTCCTCACTGAAAGAGACATTGAGTGCTCCCTCTTGAACAGAGATCACCATTTTGCGGAAGGCTTCATTGTCTCGTTGATGTGGCCTTCAGGACAGGGCCGTCTCTTCCATTGGGAATGATGGGCAGGTGCCCGGGGGCCCTGCAGGCAAGGGGGCCCCGTCCGAATCCTAAAAAAATAAATATATATATATTTTTTTTTTTAATACTTACCTTGCGGTCACATCAGCGATGATCCGGCTCTCTCCCTGGTACCCTCTACCGCTCTGTGCTAATCTTCTTTTATTGATTCTGCTTTGCTTCTCTTGTTCCTGGCTCCCGGGAACAAGAGAAGCAAAGCAGAATCAATAAAAGAAGATTAGGAGAAGAGTTTCACCATCTGGATGTGGTTGTGACTGTGAAGTCATTGGTGTTGCACACGTTTTAATATCCTTCAGAAGTGGGACACTTCATGATATCTGGTACGCAGATTCTGACGTTTTTTTCTGCACTCATATGGGTGTCCTGTAATCAGTAATTTGGGACATCAATCCCACACACCCCATAGGATTGTGGGGAATTTGGTGATATTGCCCTTATTAAGAATATTACAGTGTTATACTATGTCCGTTTTTTCTGCATTATTGTACTGATCTGTGGAGATCTGGAGGACTACAAGCACAGCAAAGACTACTCCACTATCTCCTAAAGACCCATCGCTGTCTACCTCACGGTACGCATGTTATTGCTCTATTCCACATTGTATATTTGATATTACACTCAGAGGCGCCCTGCTTGTTCTTTTGTTACAGCATATATATATATATATATATATATATATATATATATATATATATATATATATATAAATTTTAGGGGCCCGGTACACTGCATTGCCCGGGGGCCCATAAAGTAGTTAAGGTGGCCCTGCTTCAGGATTCCTCAATAGCTAACCACTGAAATGACTTGACCATATCTTCCATGCTAGGGCACTGTAACAGTCTTTTTCCCAAACCCAAGATAAATGGGTACCTGGCCCTTTAAATTCTTCTGTCCACCTTGAGACTCTGATATACTTGTATGCAATCTTATTGGTTTTAAAACAGTAATCTGCTGATTTTTCTTTGCCAATGTAGCTTGAAAAGCAGACAATTTTTCCTTCATATTCATGAAGCACTTTCTTTATAGAAAAATAATTTTACTTGACTTAGGATGCATGGTACTACAATAACCAGCACATGTCTGAATAAATTTTTCTTTTAAACTCTTGTGACTCTTTGATTTTGCACAGGTCCAGGCCACACCCAGCTTGTGTCTTGCAGATTCATACACCTGTTTTTCAGCAGTTAACAAAACTCAGTCCATGAAAACACTTGATTTCTTTGCAGAGTAGAAAATCTTTTCCTTTAAACTGCTGCTGAATGGTTTTGCAAACACATTTGCTCACTTCTGTTATTCCAACACTGAATTATCCACTTTACATTGACAAAGTTTAACTCCTCTTGAGTCTTCATATTAGAGATGGGCGGGTCCGGTTCTCCGAGAACCGAACCCACCCGAACTTTGGGTATCCGAGTACCGAGCTGAGCAGCTCGGTACTCTCCCACCCATTCCGAATCCAAATCGAGGCCGAACGTCATTGTGACGTCGTCGGATCTCGGGGCTCGGTTCTCGCGATACTTCAACTTTATAAATACACGCCTCCACAGCAATCCATTGCCATTTGACAGAGGGAGAGAGCAGGGTGTAGTCATAGGCTAATTAGAGCAGGGACAGAGAATACAATATTGTTCTTGCAATTGCTCTAACCAAAATCGCTAGTGCAGAGAGAAGGATAGAGGTTTATTATTTTTTCTTCATATTTGGCACTCCCCAGCGCTTTTGGAGTGTCCCCCATAATTGTGCATAAATATTTCTGGCTGTCAAAAGTCATATATGTCAGCAGTATCTACGTAATAATTTTTAGCACTCCTCAGTGCTTTTGGGGTGTCCTCCCTAATTGTGCATTAATATTTCTGGCTGTCAAAAGTCATATCTGTCAGCAGTATCTACTAAATAATTTTTAGCACTCCTCAGTGCTTTTGGGGTGTCCTCTCTAATTGTGCATTAATATTTCTGGCTGTCAAAAGTCATATCTGTCAGCAGTATCTACTAAATAATTTTTAGCACTCCTCAGTGCTTTTGGGGTGTCCTCCCTAATTGTGCATTAATATTTCTGGCTGTCAAAAGTCATATCTGTCAGCAGTATCTACTAAATAATTTTTAGCACACCTCAGTGCTTTTGGGGTGTCCTCCTTAATTGTGCATTAATATTTCTGGCTGTCAAAAGTCATATCTGTCAGCAGTATCTACTAAATAATTTTTAGCACTCCTCAGTGCTTTTGGGGTGTCCTCCCTAATTGTGCATTAATATTTCTGGCTGTCAAAAGTCATATCTGTCAGCAGTATCTACCAAATAATTTTTAGCACTCCTCAGTGCTTTTGGGGTGTCCTCCCTAATTGTGCATTAATATTTCTGGCTGTCAAAAGTCATTTCTGTCAGCAGTATCTACTAAATAATTTTTAGCACACCTCAGTGCTTTTGGGGTGTCCTCCCTAATTGTGCATTAATATTTCTGGCTGTCAAAAGTCATATCTGTCAGCAGTATCTACTAAATAATTTTTAGCACACCTCAGTGCTTTTGGGGTGTCCTCCCTAATTGTGCATTAATATTTCTGGCTGTCAAAAGTCATATCTGTCAGCAGTATCTACTAAATAATTTTTAGCACTCCTCAGTGCTTTTGGGGTGTCCTCCCTAATTGTGCATTAATATTTCTGGCTGTCAAAAGTCATATCTGTCAGCAGTATCTACTAAATAATTTTTAGCACTCCTCAGTGCTTTTGGGGTGTCCTCCCTAATTGTGCATTAATATTTCTGGCTGTCAAAAGTCATATCTGTCAGCAGTATCTACTAAATAATTTTTAGCACTCCTCAGTGCTTTTGGGGTGTCCTCCCTAATTGTGCATTAATATTTCTGGCTGTCAAAAGTCATATCTGTCAGCAGTATCTACTAAATAATTGTTAGCACTCCTCAGTGCTTTTGGGGTGTCCTCCCTAATTGTGCATTAATATTTCTGGCTGTCAAAAGTCATTTCTGTCAGCAGTATCTACTAAATAATTTTTAGCACACCTCAGTGCTTTTGGGGTGTCCTCCCTAATTGTGCATTAATATTTCTGGCTGTCAAAAGTCATATCTGTCAGCAGTATCTACTAAATAATTTTTAGCACACCTCAGTGCTTTTGGGGTGTCCTCCCTAATTGTGCATTAATATTTCTGGCTGTCAAAAGTCATATCTGTCAGCAGTATCTACTAAATAATTGTTAGCACACCTCAGTGCTTTTAGGGTGTCCTCCCTAATTGTGCATTAATATTTCTGGCTGTCAAAAGTCATATCTGTCAGCAGTATCTACTAAATAATTTTTAGCACTCCTCAGTGCTTTTGGGGTGTCCTCCCTAATTGTGCATTAATATTTCTGGCTGTCAAAAGTCATATCTGTCAGCAGTATCTACTAAATAATTTTTAGCACTCCTCAGTGCTTTTGGGGTGTCCTCCTTAATTGTGCATTAATATTTCTGGCTGTCAAAAGTCATATCTGTCAGCAGTATCTACTAAATAATTTTTAGCACTCCTCAGTGCTTTTGGGGTGTCCTCCCTAATTGTGCATTAATATTTCTGGCTGTCAAAAGTCATATCTGTCAGCAGTATCTACCAAATAATTTTTAGCACTCCTCAGTGCTTTTGGGGTGTCCTCCCTAATTGTGCATTAATATTTCTGGCTGTCAAAAGTCATTTCTGTCAGCAGTATCTACTAAATAATTTTTAGCACACCTCAGTGCTTTTGGGGTGTCCTCCCTAATTGTGCATTAATATTTCTGGCTGTCAAAAGTCATATCTGTCAGCAGTATCTACTAAATAATTTTTAGCACACCTCAGTGCTTTTGGGGTGTCCTCCCTAATTGTGCATTAATATTTCTGGCTGTCAAAAGTCATATCTGTCAGCAGTATCTACTAAATAATTTTTAGCACTCCTCAGTGCTTTTGGGGTGTCCTTTCTAATTGTGCATTAATATTTCTGGCTGTCAAAAGTCATATCTGTCAGCAGTATCTACTAAATAATTTTTAGCACTCCTCAGTGCTTTTGGGGTGTCCTCCCTAATTGTGCATTAATATTTCTGGCTGTCAAAAGTCATATCTGTCAGCAGTATCTACTAAATAATTGTTAGCACCCCTCAGTGCTTTTGGGGTGTCCTCCCTAATTGTGCATTAATATTTCTGGCTGTCAAAAGTCATTTCTGTCAGCAGTATCTACTAAATAATTTTTAGCACACCTCAGTGCTTTTGGGGTGTCCTCCCTAATTGTGCATTAATATTTCTGGCTGTCAAAAGTCATATCTGTTAGCAGTATCTACTAAATAATTTTTAGCACACCTCAGTGCTTTTGGGGTGTCCTCCCTAATTGTGCATTAATATTTCTGGCTGTCAAAAGTCATATCTGTCAGCAGTATCTACTAAATAATTTTTAGCACTCCTCAGTGCTTTTGGGGTGTCCTCCCTAATTGTGCATTAATATTTCTGGCTGTCAAAAGTCATTTCTGTCAGCAGTATCTACTAAATAATTTTTAGCACACCTCAGTGCTTTTGGGGTGTCCTCCCTAATTGTGCATTAATATTTCTGGCTGTCAAAAGTCATATCTGTCAGCAGTATCTACCAAATAATTTTTAGCACTCCTCAGTGCTTTTGGGGTGTCCTCCCTAATTGTGCATTAATATTTCTGGCTGTCAAAAGTCATTTCTGTCAGCAGTATCTACTAAATAATTTTTAGCACACCTCAGTGCTTTTGGGGTGTCCTCCCTAATTGTGCATTAATATTTCTGGCTGTCAAAAGTCATATCTGTCAGCAGTATCTACTAAATAATTTTTAGCACACCTCAGTGCTTTTGGGGTGTCCTCCCTAATTGTGCATTAATATTTCTGGCTGTCAAAAGTCATATCTGTCAGCAGTATCTACTAAATAATTTTTAGCACTCCTCAGTGCTTTTGGGGTGTCCTCCCTAATTGTGCATTAATATTTCTGGCTGTCAAAAGTCATTTCTGTCAGCAGTATCTACTAAATAATTTTTAGCACACCTCAGTGCTTTTGGGGTGTCCTCCCTAATTGTGCATTAATATTTCTGGCTGTCAAAAGTCATATCTGTCAGCAGTATCTACTAAATAATTTTTAGCACTCCCCAGTGGTTTGCGCTCAGAATGGATTCAAAGCAGTCCACATATGATCTGAATGAGCAACCAGGTCCTGTCACCAGTCCTGATGTTAGTGTTCCCAGTACGTCATCTGGCCAAGGCGATGTCAAACAACAGAGTGTTTTCAAATTAGTGCAAAAAACAAAAACCAAAAAAAAATTTACTGTATTGAAGCGAAAAAGAAGTGTAACTGAGCAAAAGTTAAGTGACGATAAAAAAAAATATTGCAAGCATGCCATTCTACACACGCAGTGGAAAAGAGAGAATGAGGCCTTCACCTTTGGCTATTAGTGGCAGATCCCAAAAAGTTACCCAGCCTACAATTGGTGCACAACTACTGTTACGCGTCAAAGCCGAGCTGCAAGATAACAGTGAGGCATTACAGGAGAATATTTGCTCTGATTCACAAATGACAACAATCCCTGTGGAGAGTCCATCCAACAGTGGGATGTCTAATCGTGAGCATTCTGCTGATGTGTGCCTTAATAGCCCGAGTGTAGCCGGTGATACCCAAATTGAGGATGCCACTTTGGAATTAGAAGAGGATGAGGGGGAGATTTGTGTAGGCGACGAGGGCGCTAATGAGGATGTTGATGAGGATGAGGTTGTTTGTGTAAGTCCTGCACCAGTGGCAGCAGTTCTGGCACGTGACAAGAAAAAGGCCATTGACATGCCTGGGCATAAAACAAAAAAATCCACTTCTTATGTGTGGAATTATTTCTACCCAAATCCAGACAACAATTGTATAGCCATTTCTAGTGTATGTCAAGCCACAGTCAGTCGAGGGAGGGACCTTAACCATCTTGGAACCTCGTCTATGTTACGCCATTTAACGAGAGTTCATGGCAAAGTGTTGGGAAAAGCTGAAAGTTCTTCCCAAAAGAATACAAGCACTCCCTCATCAGCTAAGACCCTCCGCTCACCGACATACCGACGGCTACAAAATACACCCACCACACCATCCTCATCAATATCCTCAGTAGCGCTCGGAGTTAGCCCGGCATCCCACTTAAGGCTGGATGACTCCGGCACTATTATTGATTCCTCTGAAGAAAGTGTTAGTCCTGCTGCTGCTGTTGCTGCTGCTGGGGGTGAATCATCATCCCAGAGGCAGGTTAATAAAATGAGCAGTCCTACATTTCAGCAATTAACTGTGAAACAATCATTTGCGAGGGGAAGCAAATATGACAGCAGTCACCCAGTCGCCAAGCGAATCACAGACGCCATGGCTGCAATGTTAGTGTTAGATCTGCGTCCAATCTCCACAATAAACGCAGCTGGTTTTTCACAGTTAATTGAGGTTTTGTGTCCGCGTTACAGAATTCCATCGCGACACCATTTCTCCCATAAAGCTATTCCACAACTATACCAAAAAGTGTGTAAAAATTAGAGATGGGCGGGTCCGGTTCTCCGAGAACCGAACCCACCCGAACTTTGGGTATCCGAGTACCGAGCTGAGCAGCTCGGTACTCTCCCGCCCATTCCGAATCCAAATCGAGGCCGAACGTCATTGTGACGTCGTCGGATCTCGGGACTCGGTTCTCGCGATACTTCAACTTTATAAATACACGCCTCCACAGCAATCCATCGCCATTTGACAGAGGGAGAGAGCAGGGTGTAGTCATAGGCTAATTAGAGCAGGGACAGAGAATACCATATTGTTCTTGCAATTGCTCTAACCAAAATCGCTAGTGCAGAGAGGAGGATAGAGGTTTATTATTTTTTCTTCATATTTGGCACTCCCCAGCGCTTTTGGGGTGTCCCCCATAATTGTGCATTAATATTTCTGGCTGTCAAAAGTCATATCTGTCAGCAGTATCTACTCAATAATTTGTAGCACTCCTCAGTGTTTTTGGGGTGTCCTCCCTAATTGTGCATTAATATTTCTGGCTGTCAAAAGTCATATCTGTCAGCAGTATCTACTCAATAATTTTTAGCACTCCTCAGTGTTTTTGGGGTGTCCTCCCTAATTGTGCATTAATATTTCTGGCTGTCAAAAGTCATATCTGTCAGCAGTATCTACTCAATAATTTTTAGCACTCCTCAGTGTTTTTGGGGTGTCCTCCCTAATTGTGCATTAATATTTCTGGCTGTCAAAAGTCATATCTGTCAGCAGTATCTACTCAATAATTTGTAGCACTCCTCAGTGTTTTTGGGGTGTCCTCCCTAATTGTGCATTAATATTTCTGGCTGTCAAAAGTCATATCTGTCAGCAGTATCTACTCAATAATTTTTAGCACTCCTCAGTGTTTTTGGGGTGTCCTCCCTAATTGTGCATTAATATTTCTGGCTGTCAAAAGTCATATCTGTCAGCAGTATCTACTCAATAATTTGTAGCACTCCTCAGTGTTTTTGGGGTGTCCTCCCTAATTGTGCATTAATATTTCTGGCTGTCAAAAGTCATATCTGTCAGCAGTATCTACTCAATAATTTTTAGCACTCCTCAGTGTTTTTGGGGTGTCCTCCCTAATTGTGCATTAATATTTCTGGCTGTCAAAAGTCATATCTGTCAGCAGTATCTACTCAATAATTTGTAGCACTCCTCAGTGTTTTTGGGGTGTCCTCCCTAATTGTGCATTAATATTTCTGGCTGTCAAAAGTCATATCTGTCAGCAGTATCTACTCAATAATTTTTAGCACTCCTCAGTGTTTTTGGGGTGTCCTCCCTAATTGTGCATTAATATTTCTGGCTGTCAAAAGTCATATCTGTCAGCAGTATCTACTCAATAATTTGTAGCACTCCTCATTGTTTTTGGGGTGTCCTCCCTAATTGTGCATTAATATTTCTGGCTGTCAAAAGTCATATCTGTCAGCAGTATCTACTCAATAATTTTTAGCACTTCTCAGTGTTTTTGGGGTGTCCTCCCTAATTGTGCATTAATATTTCTGGCTGTCAAAAGTCATATCTGTCAGCAGTATCTACTCAATAATTTGTAGCACTCCTCAGTGTTTTTGGGGTGTCCTCCCTAATTGTGCATTAATATTTCTGGCTGTCAAAAGTCATATCTGTCAGCAGTATCTACTCAATAATTTTTAGCACTCCTCAGTGTTTTTGGGGTGTCCTCCCTAATTGTGCATTAATATTTCTGGCTGTCAAAAGTCATATCTGTCAGCAGTATCTACTCAATAATTTTTAGCACTCCTCAGTGGTTTGCGCTCAGAATGGATTCAAAGCAGTCCACATATGATCTAAATGAGCAACCAGGTTCTGTCACCAGTCCTGATGTTAGTGTTCCCAGTACGTCATCTGGCCAAGGCGATGTCAAACAACAGAGTGTTTTCAAATTAGTGCAAAAAACAAAAACCAAAAAAAAATTTACTGTATTGAAGCGAAAAAGAAGTGTAACTGAGCAAAAGTTAAGTGACGATAAAAAAAAAATTGCAAGCATGCCATTCTACACACGCAGTGGCAAAGAGAGAATGAGGCCTTCACCTTTGGCTATTAGTGGCAGATCCCAAAAAGTTACCCAGGCTACAATTGGTGCACAACTACTGTTACGCGTCAAAGCTGAGCTGCAAGATACCAGTGAGGCATTACAGGAGAATATTTGCTCTGATTCACAAATGACAACAATCCCTGTGGAGAGTCCATCCAACAGTGGGATGTCTAATCGTGAGCATTCTGCTGATGTGTGCCTTAATAGCCCGAGTGTAGCCGGTGATACCCAAATTGAGGATGCCACTTTGGAATTAGAAGAGGATGAGGGGGAGATTTGTGTAGGCGACGAGGGCGCTAATGAGGATGTTGATGAGGATGAGGTTGTTTGTGTAAGTCCTGCACCAGTGGCAGCAGTTCTGGCACGTGACAAGAAAAAGGCCATTGTCATGCCTGGGCATAAAACAAAAAAATCCACTTCTTATGTGTGGAATTATTTCTACCCAAATCCAGACAACAATTGTATAGCCATTTGTAGTGTATGTGAAGCCACAGTCAGTCGAGGGAGGGACCTTAACCATCTTGGAACCTCGTCTATGTTACGCCATTTAACGAGAGTTCATGGCAAAGTGTTGGGAAAAGCTGAAAGTTCTTCCCAAAAGAATACAAGCACTCCCTCATCAGCTAAGACCCTCCGCTCACCGACATACCGACGGCTACAAAATACACCCACCACACCATCCTCATCAATATCCTCAGTAGCGCTCGGAGTTAGCCCGGCATCCCACTTAAGGCTGGATGACTCCGGCACTATTATTGATTCCTCTGAAGAAAGCGTTAGTCCTGCTGCTGCTGTTGCTGCTGCTGGGGGTGAATCGTCATCCCAGAGGCAGGTGAATAAAATGAGCAGTCCTACATTTCAGCAATTAACTGTGAAACAATCATTTGCGAGGGGAAGCAAATATGACAGCAGTCACCCAGTCGCCAAGCGAATCACAGACGCCATGGCTGCAATGTTAGTGTTAGATCTGCGTCCAATCTCCACAATAAACGCAGCTGGTTTTTCACAGTTAATTGAGGTTTTGTGTCCGCGTTACAGAATTCCATCGCGACACCATTTCTCCCGTAAAGCTATTCCACAACTATACCAAAAAGTGTGTAAAAATGTAGAGATTGCGCTGAAAAATGCCATTCTGCCCACTGTTCACTTAACCACAGATATGTGGACAAGTGGAAGTGGCCAAACCAAAGACTATATGACTGTGACAGCCCACTGGGTTGGTCATTCACCTTCACCAGCAGGAACAGCAGCAGCATGTACACCACTACGTAACATTTGTCACAGGCAGGCCACTCTTTGTATCACCGGCTTCACTAACAGGCATACGGCTGACAATTTGTTACGCAAACTGAGAGATGTGATTGATGCATGGCTTATACCACTCGGACTCTCCCCAGGGTATGTCATTTCAGATAACGCCAACAATATAGTGCGAGCATTACAGCTGGGTGATTTCCAACATATTCCCTGTTTTGCTCACACCATCAACTTGGTGGTGCAGAGCTTCCTACGAAATAACCGTGAGGTGCAGGAGATGCTTTCGGTGGCCCGTAAAATTTCAGGCCATTTCAGGCATTCAGCCACAGCATGTAGGAGATTACAGCAGCTCCAAGAGCAGTTTAACTTGCCCTGCCACCAACTTAAGCAAGAGGTGGTAACTCGGTGGAATTCCACCCTGTACATGCTTCAGAGGATGGAGGAACAGCGCAAAGCCATCCAAGCATATTGCACAAGTCATGACATTGGGAAAGGAGGGGGGATGTATTTCACTCTTGCACAGTGGGGAATCCTTTCAGTGCTGTGCAAGGTGCTGAAACCATTTGAAGTTGTGACATGTGAGGTCAGTGCAGACTCTGCTAGTTTGAGCCAAGTCATTCCTTTAATTAGACTATTGGAAAAGCAGCTTGAGAAAATGAAGGAGGAGCTGAAAGCAAGCAATTCAGCAAAGTATGTTGTCCTTGTCGATCAAGTACTTAATTCGCTTCACAATGATCCTCGCGTTATTAAGATCTTGAACTCGGATCAGTACGTTTTGGCCACTGTGCTTGATCCAAGGTTTAAAACCTACATTGAGTCTTTACTTGTAAATGAGCGAGATGTGAACTTTTGCAAGGAGCTATTGCTCAGCAAGTTGGCCGCTGAACTGGGCCTCGGCTTGACGACGTGTCCTCCTTCACTTTCTCAAGCTGTTGCTCGTAAAAAATTAAATTTCCAAAAAAGAAGCAGGGAAGACACAGGGGGCAGACGAGAACAATTTAACATCTGGGCTGGTTTGAAGGATTTTTCAAAAAAAAGTGTCACTTTGCCCATAAGTCCATCCAATATGAGTATAAACATGCAAAGGATGGTGGAGGATTACTTTCAAGAGGTAGTTGATATGGAAATGTCAGACAGTCCCTTTCCTTACTGGGAAGAAAAGCAAGCCATTTGGAAACCCATGTACAAACTTGCTTTGCAATACCTAAGCTGCCCACCCTCCAGTGTGTACTCTGAACGAGTGTTCAGCACAGCAGGGAACTTAGTCAGTGATCGCCGTAGAAGGTTACTTCCCAAAAATGTGGAGAAAATGATGTTTATAAAAATGAACTACATCTTCCACGAGGAAGGCCTTCACCATCCAAGACATCCAAGCACTGACTGTTCTCTAATGGCGGATTCAAGCGGCGATGAATTGATAGTCTGTGATGATGACGTACACACTGATGAGGGTGAGGATGAAGCTGAAGATGATGCCGATAACATCTTTTTAAAACTTTCTATGTAAGTGTAGGGTGCAATCTACCCCCAAAGAGGAAAGGGACTTGTGGCATTTCCATATCACATACCATCTTGAAAGGCTGCTGTTAGGGCAATTTATCCTTAAGGGTAGGGTGTCATAGACAGAGTGACCCTAAACTGGCTTTGTCCATTTTTCATAATATTGTACAGTCTATAATGGCTGAATTTTTTAGTATTTTATACAAGTGGAGGGGGGCCTAGAGAGACAGAAACCAAACTGGCTTTCTCCATGTCAATTAATATTGTACAGTCTATAATGGCTGAATTTTTTGGTATTTTATACAAGTGGAGGGGGGCCTAGAGAGACAGAGTGACCCCAAACTGTCTTTCTCCATGTCAATTAATATTGTACAGTCTATAATGGCTGAATTTTTTAGTATTTTATACAAGTGGAGGGGGGCCTAGAGAGACAGAAACCAAACTGGCTTTCTCCATGTCAATTAATATTGTACAGTCTATAATGGCTGAATTTTTTGGTATTTTATACAAGTGGAGGGGGGCCTAGAGAGACAGAGTGACCCCAAACTGTCTTTCTCCATGTCAATTAATATTGTACAGTCTATAATGGCTGAATTTTTTAGTATTTTATACAAGTGGAGGGGGGGCTAGAGAGACAGAAACCAAACTGGCTTTCTCCATGTCAATTAATATTGTACAGTCTATAATGGCTGAATTTTTTGGTATTTTATACAAGTGGAGGGGGGCCTAGAGAGACAGAGTGACCCCAAACTGTCTTTCTCCATGTCAATTAATATTGTACAGTCTATAATGGCTGAATTTTTTAGTATTTTATACAAGTGGAGGGGGGCCTAGAGAGACAGAAACCAAACTGGCTTTCTCCATGTCAATTAATATTGTACAGTCTATAATGGCTGAATTTTTTGCTATTTTATACAAGTGGAGGGGGGCCTTGAGAGACAGAAAGCAAACTGGCTTTTTCCATTTCTTTACATATTTAACTATAAGTGTAGGGTGTAATATACATTCAAAGACGATGGCTGCATTGCCAATATGCATAGATGGAGAGGAAGACAATCTGTTTTGTGTGTAGAATAGGCCTACCAACGAAGAATTAAACTGTTTTTTTGGATGATTTATTACCTCAACAATTAGATTACTTGTCTCTAAAACAGTTGGAGCACTAAATTGGGTTAATTTAGGCCCAAAAACATGGATTTTCCCAAAAAATAGCAAAACAAAACCAAACAAAACCAAAACCAAAACCAAAACACGCAATGGCGGTTTTGCAAAACCAAAACCAAAACCAAAACACGACGGTAATCCAGATCCAAAACCGAATCCAAAACCAAAACACGGGGGTCAGTGACCATCTCTAGTAAAAATGTAGAGATTGCGCTGAAAAATGCCATTCTGCCCACTGTTCACTTAACCACAGATATGTGGACAAGTGGAAGTGGCCAAACCAAAGACTATATGACTGTGACAGCCCACTGGGTTGGTCATTCACCTTCACCAGCAGGAACAGCAGCAGCATGTACACCACTACGTAACATTTGTCACAGGCAGGCCACTCTTTGTATCACCGGCTTCACTAACAGGCATACGGCTGACAATTTGTTACGCAAACTGAGAGATGTGATTGATGCATGGCTTATACCACTCGGACTCTCCCCAGGGTATGTCATTTCAGATAACGCCAACAATATAGTGCGAGCATTACAGCTGGGTGATTTCCAACATATTCCCTGTTTTGCTCACACCATCAACTTGGTGGTGCAGAGCTTCCTACGAAATAACCGTGAGGTGCAGGAGATGCTTTCGGTGGCCCGTAAAATTTCAGGCCATTTCAGGCATTCAGCCACAGCATGTAGGAGATTACAGCAGCTCCAAGAGCAGTTTAACTTGCCCTGCCACCAACTTAAGCAAGAGGTGGTAACTCGTGGAATTCCACCCTGTACATGCTTCAGAGGATGGAGGAACAGCGCAAAGCCATCCAAGCATATTGCACAAGTCATGACATTGGGAAAGGAGGGGGGATGTATTTCACTCTTGCACAGTGGGGAATCCTTTCAGTGCTGTGCAAGGTGCTGAAACCATTTGAAGTTGTGACATGTGAGGTCAGTGCAGAATCTGCTAGTTTGAGCCAAGTCATTCCTTTAATTAGACTATTGAAAAAGCAGCTTGAGAAAATGAAGGAGGAGCTGAAAGCAAGCAATTCAGCAAAGTATGTTGGCCTTGTCGATCAAGTACTTAATTCGCTTCACAATGATCCTCGAGTTATTAAGATCTTGAACTCGGATCAGTACGTTTTGGCCACTGTGCTTGATCCAAGGTTTAAAACCTACATTGAGTCTTTACTTGTAAATGAGCGAGATGTGAACTTTTGCAAGGAGCTATTGCTCAGCAAGTTGGCCGCTGAACTGGGCCTCGGCTTGACGACGTGTCCTCCTTCACTTTCTCAAACTGTTGCTCGTAAAAAATTAAATTTCCAAAAAGGAAGCAGGGAAGACACAGGGGGCAGACCAGAACAATTTAACATCTGGGCTGGTTTGAAGGATTTTTCAAAAAAATGTGTCACTTTGCCCATAACTCCATCCAATATGAGTATAAACATGCAAAGGATGGTGGAGGATTACTTTCAAGAGGTAGTTGAAATGGAAATGTCAGACAGTCCCTTTCCTTACTGGGAAGAAAAGCAGGCCATTTGGAAACCCATGTACAAACTTGCTTTGCAATACCTAAGCTGCCCACCCTCCAGTGTGTACTCTGAACGAGTGTTCAGCACAGCAGGGAACTTAGTCAGTGATCGCCGTAGAAGGTTACTTCCCAAAAATGTGGAGAAAATGATGTTTATAAAAATGAACTACATCTTCCACGAGGAAGGCCTTCACCATCCAAGACATCCAAGCACTGACTGTTCTCTAATGGCGGATTCAAGCGGCGATGAATTGATAGTCTGTGATGATGACGTACACACTGATGAGGGTGAGGATTAAGCTGAAGATGATGCCGATAACATCTTTTTAAAACTTTCTATGTAAGTGTAGGGTGCAATCTACCCCCAAAGAGGAAAGGGACTTGTGGCATTTCCATATCACATACCATCTTGAAAGGCTGCTGTTAGGGCAATTTATCCTTAAGGGTAGGGTGTCATAGACAGAGTGACCCTAAACTGGCTTTGTCCATTTTTCATAATATTGTACAGTCTATAATGGCTGAATTTTTGGGTATTTTATACAAGTGGAGGGGGGCCTAGAGAGACAGAAACCAAACTGGCTTTTTCCATGTCAATTAATATTGTACAGTCTATAATGGCTGAATTTTTTGGTATTTTATACAAGTGGAGGGGGGCCTAGAGAGACAGAGTGACCCCAAACTGTCTTTCTCCATGTCAATTAACATTGTACAGTCTATAATGGCTGAATTTTTTAGTATTTTATACAAGTGGAGGGGGGCCTAGAGAGACAGAAACCAAACTGGCTTTCTCCATGTCAATTAATATTGTACAGTCTATAATGGCTGAATTTTTTGGTATTTTATACAAGTGGAGGGGGGCCTTGAGAGACAGAAACCAAACTGGCTTTTTCCATTTCTTTACATATTTAACTATAAGTGTAGGGTGTAATATACATTCAAAGACGATGGCTGCATTGCCAATATGCATAGATGGAGAGGAAGACAATCTGTTTTGTGTGTAGAATAGGCCTACCAACGAAGAATTAAACTGTTTTTTTGGATGATTTATTACCTCAACAATTAGATTACTTGTCTCTAAAACAGTTGGAGCACTAAATTGGGTTAATTTAGGCCCAAAAACATAGATTTTCCAAAAAAATAGCAAAACAAAACCAAACAAAACCAAAACCAAAACACGCAATGGCGGTTTTGCAAAACCAAAACCAAAACCAAAACACGACGGTAATCCAGATCCAAAACCGAATCCAAAACCAAAACACGGGGGTCAGTAACCATCTCTACTTCATATATGCAGCAAGTCTGTTTAAACATTACTTCATAGCAGGTTTTGACACTCACATCCACGTTGTTTGAATTTCTTATTGCCAAGAATTGAGAAGTTTATATACCTAGCAGGTATAGGTTTATCTTGATCGACTGTTGATACCAATGTAAGATTTTTTGTTTGTACACAATAGGAAATGACTGGAGGCAAGATGAAATAGCTATAGGGCGGCATGATCTCATGTTGTGTGGTGGTCACAAAGGTGCTCTCTGGATTGTGTTGGAGACACTGAAATGCTAAATACTAATCAGATGGGACAGGCAGATGTTGTATTTCATCATAGCTCATAACAATTACATAAGAATTTTTCATATATAAGTTATTGGCTATATGTAACCACACCCACCTTAGACAAACCACATTCTCACGGTTTTCACATATTTTTGTTGCTGGAGCATTGGTAGAAGAGTCTAGGTTCTTTATTGTATTTGGCCGCCAGCCCAATAGTTGCCAGCCCATCCCTAACAGTGATCGGGTAACCACAGATCTTCCCTGTGTACTTATACTGACTGTGTGTAATAATTGTATGTTATATAATCTTAGTATTATATACTGTGTGATTCATGCAATGTACTGTGCTCACCACTTATTGCTCGGCTTTCCATATTTCTTGCAAATATCCATTTTCCAAGTAGGCCCCAACATTCCAGGATCCAGAGAAGAAGCCAGCAGCAGATTGTGAAAGCTACAATAACAGGTAGTAGAGAACAACGCAGTCCAGCAAAAGCATCATTCTTTAGCCCTCCTAATTTTGTTTTCTAATATATTGTGCTCTGTCTTGGCCTCTTTTTTCCCCCCTCTCCCTTACCGTCCTCTTTCTCTCACCTTCCTTAATTTCTTGTCTATTACCTGCTGTGTTTCTACCTTCCATTTTACTTACCTCCTCTCTCCTCCTGTCACCTTTACTCCATGTCATCCTTTTCAATCTTTCCCTCTCTCCACAGTGTGGTGCAGTGAGCACCACACTGTCTGAGGATCAGAAAAGGAAAGATGATTTTCCTGTTCACTGATTCTTACTCATCCATGAGGAGAATCCTTGCCTCTCTGCTATGGTGTGGTTGAAGAGAAGAAGCGATAATGCTGCCGAAGTCAGAGCGTAAAAGCCTATTTAAGAAGCCATGCTATAACAAGGTACCATCTGACCTGTGTTTATCAATCATATACTAACACCTCACTTATACTGGGGTACCACATCTCCTCTCCACTCCTCTGGGGTATAGTGCTGCATGTTCCACAGCCACTCTGCCTGTATATTCCCAGCATATAATCTGATTTAAGGAGGTATAGGGCGGATACTGCTCTGGGCTTTTGTCTGCAGCTGCATGAGCTGACAAGTAGATCTTGCCTCCACCTATTATGTCACCTGATGGAGGAGAAGTCAGCCACAGCTTGGTTTTCCAGAAGGTTACATTTCCAGGGAGCAAAGCAGTAAGTAATATGCCTCCCATGGGTCATATGTTTTACATGCCTATGCTGATGTGAGAGTCGGGACCAGCATTGCTAGGCTGTATTCCCAGCTGGGGGGGGTGGGGGCGATGCCTTGGTGACTTCATCGGGCAACACACCAATCACACAATGCCCAGCCATAGCTCTGCCCCCTGTATCCGGGCGGGCTTTTCAAACAGCAGAAGGAGTGAGAACAAAGGAACAGTTTGTTGTGGGACACAGGCAGAGGCAAAAGAGGCAAAAGCAGCAGCAGCCGCTGCTGCAACACTCAGAGGAGACTCCAGAGGATAAGTGTTTTCCTGCAGAGGAAGAGAAAACATGCAACAAAGGAGTGCCCTACTAGGAACAGCTACAAGGAAAGGAAGAAGACTGTACAGCTAGCATACAGGGGAGACCAGCCGCGAGAGGACTATCAGTGACCTGGAAGACACAGGAAAGTGCTTTTTGCCTGTGTGTGTGCCACAGTGTAGTCCCAGGCCTCCAGCCACAGCCCCCATGCCTAGCCTCCTAACTCTTAGGCCGGCCATCCCTAGTCTCATCTCCCTTAAGCTTAGTCCTAGTCTACTCCCAGCCCCAGGCAGCAGCTAGGCCTCTTCCAGTCCCAGGCAGCTGCTAGGCCTCTCCCAGGCCCAGGCAGCAGCGAGGCCTCTCCCAGGCCCAGGCAGCAGCGAGGCCTCTCCCAGCCCCAGACAACAGCTAGGCCTCTCCCAGCCCCAGGCAAGCCCTAGGCTTCACTAGGCCGCCGGACTGTATCACCTACCCCCTTGAACAACTAAGTAGGCCACCCCTAGCCTAATGCCCGCAGTGAGTGTATCTTATTGCCGTATTGTGTTTATATGCCATATTGTATACTGTACTCCCTCCCTCTATCTCTGAATGTTCCTTTGTTGCATTAATGGTGTATGGTGCATCTCTGGTTTGCAAATCAAGCGCACAAGATAGTTGCCAGGGTTGGCGAGTGAGCGAGTTTAGAAGCGTAGCAGCAGTTAAGATAGGGAGAGCCTAGGTAGGGAGACTGTGCTCTGTTTACAGGCATTGGTTGTCAGACAAGGGCATTGGAAGACCCCTCGAGTGATAACCCCTTGGAGCATCAGGGACCAAAGGACCTGCCTTAGTGGGCCAGCTTCTGTGAGTATAGTCCGGCGAGGGCTGTTCCCCGTAGTGCACTCACCTTGCGGAATACCCTCTCCGTATTTCACTCCACCCCCTTTACAGCAAAACGAGTGCCCAGCATACGAGACAAGGGGCCCTCTCCCCTGTGACGTTCAGGTACTCAGACATTCCTCCCCCCCTTCCTCAGAGACGCTGTCAAGGAGAGGGAAGAGACTCCAGAAGATGACCGGAGACCAACGTGGTGCGTAGGGTAAGTGTGAGTTCCTTCCCCGTCCCAGGCCCCCATCCATAACCCCAATCCTTACATTTTGGGGTACTTTTATCTGGACATAATGACGTCCTGTGTTTGAACTAAAGAGTCTAATGATTGAGCGTTTTTTTAAATTTTGCAAGGGTTAAGTGCATAGCTCAGTCATCAAAATTATGGTGAATGCTCCTTCTGAGAGGATAAAATCAGAGGAGCTCAGCAGATTGTGGTGTTCCTTGATGAATGCAGGTGTCACTCACTGGTCCACTGGTCCCTCTGACTCAAGATCTAGGGCTCTCTCTGCTCTGCCGGCGCCTGTGCAGCGCCGCAGCCATCCACCAAGACTGGTAAAACCTCCGCTCTCTCCCTATTGGATGACCAATTACCTCTCACTATTTAAGACTCCCTCAGCCCTACTACCATTGCCTGTTCTTGGTCCTCATTCCTCTGAGGTATACAAGGAATACTTTTCTCTTGGATCGTGTTACCTTCCTGCGGTGGAACCCTCCTGTGCACTCTGGAAATACCTGTTAGCTGCAGACCTCTCCAAACTACCTTGTATCGCTCCTGCAATCTGGACAAGCCTCTACTCCACGCCAGTGGAAAATACCTGTCAGCCGCAGACCTCTCCACTCTACCTTGTATCGCACCTGCAATCTGGACAAGCCTCTATTCCACGCCAATGGTAAATACCTGTCAGCCGCAGACCTCTCCAAGCTACCTTGTATCGCACCTGCAATCTGGACAAGTCTCTACTCCACGCCAGTGGTAAATACCTGTCAGCAGCAGATCTCTCCACGCTACCTAGTATCGTACCTGCATCCTGGACAACTCTTTTCTCCACGCCAGTGGTATATACCTGTCAACCACAGACCTCTCCACGCTACCTTGTATCGCACCGGAATTCTGAACAAGTCTCTACTCCTCGCTAGTGGTGTAATCCGTCTACCGCAGTATATTCTTCTAGTGTCCCATTTTGTGCCACCTTGACACTGCGTTCATCATTGCTGTATCTGTACAGCCGTTACCCTCCAGAGACTTTCTTACTCTTTCAGTGTGTCTCCTACTATCCAGCTCAGAGTACAATCTGACCCCATCATGTATAGCTGTAACCCGTCCATTTACCAGACTCTCCAGAGGGCCACGACATGCACAGTGCAAGCCGCTAAAACCCATACTTCCTTGCAGGAGTTCCTGGAGAAGACCAGCCGCTGTTTTAGACTCCGCGCCTCTGGTTAGTAATAACCAACTATTGGTAAATTCTGGGTTGAGACTCCTAGTGACCGTGACAGCAGGCTTGTACTCAGTAATGCACTTTATTCTGCACCAAACAGCAAAAGTAAGATTTTGTGTTATTGAATGAGATATTTAATTGAACTTCAAGGAGTAGAGAGTTTCCATTTAGGGGTGTGGTTCAAGTTAGTCAGTGGATTCAGAGCCCTTTTTCTTCTGAATAAGTAATATGTGCACATCCTTGGAGATGTCAGAGATTGGGTGTTGGTTTAAAATTTACTTATCATTCAGATGGTTCCTCTTTCTTTCATGCATTCTTTAAGACACAAATGAGGCTCATGCAAACATCATTTTAGAACAAACGCGTTGTTCCCAAAGCATAAATGGTGACTCACAATTTGTTATATATGCAGCACACAAGCACATTTGAAAAGAAGTGCCACAGTACAATTTTTGTAACTTCATAAATGTCAGGTGCTGTCCCTGGTTAAACACTTCTGCTCAGGGATGGACGCCTTTCTCTTCCGATGTGCCGGCATGCCCATTGACTAGCAATAGGACGTGGTCAATAACTTTCTCTCTGCCAGCCTGCGGCTGAATTCTGTGTATGGGTGCCCATTGTCGTACAATGGGACAGACTTCCCTCAAGCCTGTCGGCGGTCAGTGACGTCACTGACCGCCAAATTAGAACCCATGTATAATGATGACTCTGGAAGTTTTGATATTCCGGCTCTAGAACTCTGCAGTTGCTGACTACCCCTTGGTTCCTGATTTGCCTCTAGTTTGACTTTACAGTATTAACCTCGGCTTGTTTGATCATACTGTGCACTTGCTGCCTAATCAGTGACTGACACTGAGGGCTGCGGCCTGCACGTCCCACACAGCCAAGTCAACCTACTTGCAAGGGTCCCTGGTGAACAATGGGGGCATGTTAAGCTCCGTGCCTCCCTGGTCAGTTGCACCAACTACTGGTAAGCAGCCACCATCAATTCAGTGTGGTTTCCTTGGTATTTACCTCCCAGTTGTTCTGCATCCACTGCAATGGTGGTATTTTATTAAATTAGAATTCTCTGCCTAGGAGATAACAGCACAGAGTTTCTGTAGCCCAATTTATGGCAAGACATTCCTTCTCCACGGTAGTATTCTTTTGTTCCCTTGGAAGTTCCGACTTTGGTAGAGGACAGGGTTATATATTCCATCCCTCTCCTGTGACAAGACTGCACCTAGGCTGATGCCTGCGGCATCGATTTGAAGGAAGAAGGAAGATGCTCCGGGGAAAGTCTTTTCCCTTTCCGGGGAAAGTCCTGTGTTTGTAGAACTGGAGAGGAACAGAGGGCTAAGCGAAGATCTGACCAAGCGACTTCTGCAGAGTCAGACCAAACTAAACTATCTGGACAACTTTTTTTTAACATGACGGTAAGTTGAGCAGCATTAGTGACGAAATGGCTTACAAATCGCCTGTAGTAGTCTACTAAGACTAGGAAGGTTTTTAACTGCGATTTCTTTCCGGTCTTTGACTGCCTTCACTTTGTCTATTTGGGATTTTACTCGCCCAACAACATACCCCAAATACTTGGCTTCTCTTATGGCTATAGCACATTTTGTGGATTAGCTTTTAGTCCTGAAGACCTTATTAAAGCTAAAACCGCTTTGACTTTGGCCCGATGTGATTTCCAGTCAGGGGTATAAATCACTATCTCATCTTAATAAGCGACTGCATAAGCTGTATGGGGTCATAGCAACTTATTCATGGCCCTTTGGAAGGTGGGCGGTACCTCCTGCAACCCAAAGGTTAGGACTTTATATTGGAAGAGACCATCAGGGTTGGAAAATGATGTATTTGGCTTGGTTGAGGAAGAAAAGGAAACTTGCCAATACCCCAAAGTTAAGACAAGAGTAGTTAGACAGTTACTGCCCGCTAGATTTTCTACCAGTTCATCCACACGTGGCATCGGGTAGGCACCAAACCGGGATACACTGTTTAGCTGCCTAAAATCATTGCAGAACCTAAAACTCCCACTGGGCTTTGGAACTAGCTCAATAGGGCTGTTCCATTCACTAGTGGATTCCTCTATTACGTCCAGCTGGACCATCTTTTCAAATTCCTTTTTCACGTCAGCCCATCTGGCTTTTGGAATGCGATATGGGTTCTGTTTTTCGACAACTCCTGGACGGGTGACAATATTGTGTTCAATTAAGGTAGTGCATCCAGGAATGGAGGAAAAGACATCCATGTTGTGGCGCATCTTTTCCGCAGTCTACAGTTTCTGCTTAATAGACAAAGCTGGCTCTATGAGCACTTCAAACTTTTCAATAACAGTACTTACTACCTGAGGAGAGGTGTCCTCATCATATCAAGGTTTAAGGAGATTGACTTGGTATATTTGTTCCTTTCTTTTCCTCAACCACTGGACCCTGTAATTGACAGACCAACAACCTTTAAGTATCAGGCGCTGCCCCCGCACTTCCTCGCTAGGCGGGGACGAACGCCTGATCGCGTCAGAGCGCCCTGTTGTTAAGCATGCCCGCCCGTCACCATGATGACGGGACGCACAATGGAACTTCCGGGCGGCGGTCAGCGCGTCTGACCGCCGAACCACTGCCCACCAATGAGAGACCATCACTCTCTATATAACACCTGTTCTGACACCACTAGGGTGCCAGAGCAACTAGTATTCTAGCCTCCAGCGTTCCTGTGTATATTAGCTTACCTGCCATTTGTTTCCTGTTACTGACCCGGCTCTCCCTGACTTCGCTTTTGGATCTTCCTATTGTCCTGCATTGTATCTCCGGTTCTGACCTTGGCCTGCTGACTATTCTTCGCTTCCTGATTTGGTACCTTCTCCGCCCGTCTGGTTCTGACTCCTGCCTATACGACATTGATTACCTCCATCGTCTCGCAAGTAGCTACCTGGGAGGGCCGCGAACTGCACGTCGTTCGCCGCAAAGTCCAAACTTCCTTGCGGGGGTCCCTGGTGAAAACCGGCGGTGTGTTAGACTCCGTGCCTCCTAGTGTAGTTGTCACGGGCACTAGGAGTCTTTACCCAGTATCACCCGCTGATGGTCTTATCAGAGCAGTAGAGTTGGTATATGATACTCTGATGGCAGGGTGATAATGGAACTGGAAACAGCAGATGGTTAGAGAATGCTCAGAAAGTCTATGACTAGCAGCACTGGTAAACAATAGGTAACTGAACACGAGGATCTGGATGGACAAGGACACGTGAGGGTAGTCAGTGGTCTGCGCACGGCAAGTTGTACCACTGCTATAGTGAAAAGAATGTCCAGGAGTAATAAGGAGGTGGAAGTCAGCGGTCTGCGTATAGCAAGTTGTACCGCTGTCTGTAGTGAAGGAATGGAATCCAGGTGAAGTCCAAAGGCGACTGAAGAATATTAAGATAAATAAAGCTCCAGGTCCAGATGGCATACACCCAAGGGTCCTTATGGAATTAAACTCGGAAATAGCTAGACCGCTATTCTTAATTTTCAGAGATTCAATCTCATCAGGCTCAGTACCAAGGGATTGGCGAATAGCAGATGTGGTGCCGTTGTTTAAAAAGGGGACGAGATCACAACCAGAGAATTATAGACCTGTAAGCCTGACATCAATAGTGGGGAAACTACTGGAAGGTATTTTAAGGGACAGTATTCAGGATTACTTGGTACGCAATAAAATTATTAGTGGGAATCAACATGGATTTGTGAGGGATAGGTCATGTCAAACTAATCTAATTAGTTTCTACGAGGAAGTTAGTGGGAACTTAGACCAGGGCAGGACAGTAGATGTGGTCTACTTAGATTTTGCAAAGGCCTTTGATACAGTGCCACACAAGAGGTTGGTTTACAAAATAAGGGAACTGGGTCTAGAAATCAAAATTTGTACTTGGATCGAAAACTGGTTAGAGAATAGGGAACAGAGAGTTGTGATAAATGGAACATTTTCTAATTGGTCAAAGGTCTTAAGTGGAGTTCCTCAAGGTTCCGTGCTGGGACCACTCCTTTTTAATATATTTATTAATGACCTTGGTGATGGTTTAGAGAGTAAAGTTTCTATTTTTGCAGATGACACTAAACTCTGTAAGGTAATAAAATCAGAGCAAGATGTAGCTTCTCTACAGAGAGACTTAAATAAACTGGAGGATTGGGCGGCTAAATGGAATATGAGGTTTAA
This sequence comes from Mixophyes fleayi, assembly GCF_038048845.1. Classification (NCBI taxonomy): domain Eukaryota; kingdom Metazoa; phylum Chordata; class Amphibia; order Anura; family Limnodynastidae; genus Mixophyes; species Mixophyes fleayi. Next base: position 98,579,870 of record NC_134410.1, on the reverse strand, counting down.
CACAGATAAATGTAAGGTTATGCATTCAGGGATCAAAAACAAGAACGCAATCTATAAATTAAATGGAATTAATTTGGGAGAATCTATAATGGAAAAGGATTTGGGAGTGCTCGTAGACAGTAGACTTAGCAATAGTGCTCAATGTCAAGCAGCAGCTGCAAGGGCAAACAAAGTATTGGCATGCATAAAAAGGGGCATAGATGCAAGGGAAGACAGTGTAATTTTGCCACTGTATAAATCATTGGTAAGACCTCATCTTGAATATGCAGTACAGTTCTGGGCACCACTCTATAAAAAAGATAATTTGGAACTAGAAAGGGTTCAGAGAAGGGCGACAAAATTGATAAAGGGTATGGAGTCATTAAGTTATGAGGAAAGGTTAGCCAGTTTAGGCATGTTTACTTTAGAAAAGAGGCGTCTAAGGGGAGATATGATTACTATGTACAAATACATTAGGGGTCAATACAGAGAGCTTTCATGGGAACTTTTTACCCCAAGGACCATACACAGGACACGTGGTCATCCCCTAAGGTTAGAGGAGAGGAAATTTCACAACCAGCAAAGGAAGGGGTTCTTTACAGTAAGGGCAGTCAAGATATGGAATTCATTGCCAGGGAAGGTTGTGATGGCAGATTCAATAGATATGTTTAAGAAAGGGTTAGACAAATTTTTAGCGGAAAGGTGTATCCAGGGATACGACCGTTAATTTAAAATAAAGGATAGTAGTGGATATAGGGTAAAAATTGGATTGCAATATTGAGTCTGGGGGGGATTTTCAAAATTGAAACAGATGGGCGGTTGCCTACTCTGGATTAATTACAAATATAAGTGCAGGATCGCAGGAGATCCAAAATAGGTTGAACTTGATGGACTGGTGTCTTTTTTCAACCTCATCAACTATGTAACTATGTAACTATGTAACTATGTAACGGGAAAGTCAGTGGTTTGCGTGTAGCAAGTTGTACCACTGCTTATGTGAGAGGATATATGCAACTGGTGACACAGGGAAACAGGAATCAGTGGTTTGCCTCTAGCAAGTTGTACCACTGAATATATATGTGAGGAAGGACATGAGGAGATAAATGCAATGCAGAGTCTACACGGGTACACTGAACTTGATCCCACGTTGAACTGCACACAATAATAATAATGAATGAACAGCACTGCACAGATAAACAAAGTCACTCAAATAGTCCAGCAAAAGGAAACAAAGTCAATAATAGCAATAGTCTCAGAGGATGGAAACTCCGGAGGAGAACAACTCAGTCCAGATGGATATGCAATGCACCAGCACAGTCAATGAGAAGTATGCATACCGTGGTTCAGATGAGCAGGCTGTTAGAGATAGCTGCAGGGATACCTGAGCGGCAGGGAACAGACGAGATGAGAAGTCCTTGCAGAATGGAAGCGGCAGGTAGGTGCAGCGCACTGTAGGTAGGCCAGCAAGGACGACAAATACTCAGGAAGCAGTAGTATATCGAATTGAACAGCAGGAAACCACGGGAGAGTTGAAGCGATGTAGCAGAGCTGGAAGCCGAGGAGCGTAGACTCGATGCTAACAGGCAAGGTGACACAAATGGACACACTGTAGAAGTAGTAGGCAGCGGGTCAGCTGACGGCAGGTAGAATGCAGACTGGAGCACTGAGACGAGCAGGACTCTGTAGACACGCTGAAGTAGCCAACAGGAATCAGCTGGAACAGTAGCGATGTAACACAGGAGAGTTTGAAGTAATCTGTGACTGTAGATACACGGAGGCAGCGGATAGGAATCAGCTGCTGGAGTCACGATGACACACAGGGGAGTTTGCAGTAATCTGTAACTGTGGATACACGGAGGCAGCGGATAGGAATCAGCTGCTGGAGTCACGATGAAACACAGGAGAGTTTGCAGTAATCTGTAACTGTAGATACACGGAGGCAGCGGATAGGAATCAGCTGCTGGAGTCACGATGAAACACAGGAGAGTTTGCAGTAATTTGTAACTGTAGATACACGGAGGCAGCGGATAGGAATCAGCTGCTGGAGTCACGATGAAACACAGGAGAGTTTGCAGTAATCTGTAACTGTAGATACACGGAGGCAGCGGATAGGAATCAGCTGCTGGAGTCACGATGACACACAGGGGAGTTTGCAGTAATCTGTAACTGTGGATACACGGAGGCAGCGGATAGGAATCAGCTGCTGGAGTCACGATGAAACACAGGAGAGTTTGCAGTAATCTGTAACTGTAGATACACGGAGGCAGCGGATAGGAATCAGCTGCTGGAGTCACGATGAAACACAGGAGAGTTTGCAGTAATTTGTAACTGTAGATACACGGAGGCAGCGGATAGGAATCAGCTGCTGGAGTCACGATGAAACACAGGAGAGTTTGCAGTAATCTGTAACTGTAGATACACGGAGGCAGCGGATAGGAATCAGCTGCTGGAGTCACAATGAAACACAGGAGAGTTCGAAGTAATCTGTAACTGTAGATACACGGAGGCAGCGGATAGGAATCAGCTGCTGGAGATACGATGAAACACAGGAGAGTTTGCAGTAATCTGTAACTGTAGATACACGGAGGCAGCGGATAGGAATCAGCTGCTGAAGTCACGATGAAACACAGGAGAGTTTGCAGTAATCTGTAACTGTAGATACACGGAGGCAGCGGATAGGAATCAGCTGCTGAAGACACTAGGAACACGAGGAATAGAAGTGGTCTGGAAACCACAAACGGCAAACAGGAATCAGCATAAGCTGAACACACGAGCAGACACTGGAACACCTTCAGAGACTCATGAGGAATGAGACTCCAAGATCAGGCCACGTGGTATTGACCACAGGTGCTTAATATAGGGAGTGTTGCCTGATCAGCCAATTAAGTTAAAGGAACAGAACTGAAGGTTAAAAGGGACTGCACATGCGCAGTACCTCATTATAATGGACGGACACGGTTCCTAGCTACCTTAGAAGTAGCACTCACAGTCCGGTGAGTGACAGTAGTTGTGCCAATACTTGCAGGTGCAGACACCTTCCTGGTGACACTAAGACTTCAAATGAACCTTGCCAATGGGCAACAAGTTTGCTTTCCTTGGTTAAAATCAGGACTAGGATCTTTTCCCAAGGCTTGTAAGATCGAACTACAATATTTTTACCATAACTTCTCATCTGCCTGAGTCTCTTTTACATGTTGTACAATGGGCTCTATATTTCCTAGCCTCTCATACATTTGGTATTGTACCAGATTTGGCTCCCTCTGGACTTGATGCTCCCTTCATTTAACATATCCAAGATACCTCTGGGCTGTGGCCTGAACAACTGGTACATGTCCTTCATTTTCTTGGACATGAACAGGGTGCCCTGGACTGTGAACATCAATACAAGCTCTTTAGCTATAGTGCTGGACTTTATGTTCCATATGGGAACTTCCTCTGGATATCTGGTCACATAGTCAAGCACCATTATTATATATTGTTGCCTGCGAGTGGATTTCTCCAATGAACCCACAAGGTCTATGGTTATCTGTTCAAAGGTTATTGGTTTTTGGTATTTGGATAAGAGGAACCCTATACATGTGTTTGGAACAGCTTCTCTGACAAATGGGACAGGACCAACAATACATTTTCACTGCCCTGTGTACACAGGGCCAGTAAAACCTGAGCAGAACTTGTTCCCGTGTTTTATCCCGCCTCGGGTGTCCACCAGAGAGATATGTATGTGCAGCTTTTAATACTAGGGGTGCACATGCCTGAGGAACCATTACCTGCTCTACTTTTACCGCCTGTACAATAGCAACGCTATACAGAAAGCGAAATTTAACAACAAAATATGGTATACCTTCTGCAGGCTGAGCAACTTTCACTACACCATTCACCTCTGTCACACTTTTAAAAGCATGTTCTAATGTTGAATAGTTAAGTTGGTTACGAACAAAGTCCTGCAAAGGAAACAAAATTGATACTGCAGACCAGTCTGTATCCTCACTGACAGGTTGGATGGACTTATCTGCGACATCACCAGCCAATGCTACTTTGGACTTTCCATGCTACCCCCACATATGGATGTTTTTGTGCAGCTCCTGCTGTGACCTCCTGGATTTTGGTTTGGTGATTCCAAAAGATTGAGGTCCAGATGTTGTGTTCTTAGGTGGATCCTTTCAGACCATGCTTCCGACCATTGCTTCAGTTGACGGCATATCCAGCCGGACCTGCTCACCAAGGACCTCTTTAAACAGTGGGAAATCTCACACCAGAATAAGTGAATATGGGAGTTTAGGCACCAGGGCAGCCACCACCATAACTGTTTGGTTTTTAATTGTGCTCTCTCATAGTCCTCAGTGGTCCCATGTACTCACAGGACCTTCACCTTAGGCAACCGAGTAGTTATGGTTTCGGGGAAGTCAGAGCTGGAAGCCAACATAAGTTCACTCCCAGAGTCAACCAATGCCAAGCTTTTGGTTGGATAAGCACAGTCACCAGGAACAAACAAGGACTTCCTGATGTAGGACTCATGGTACAACAGCTTGGGAAAGCAGGTCCAACATAAGCAACAGAACAGTCCATGAGTTCTGGTAGATCAGGACACTCAACCCTAAAGTGGCCTGGCTCACCACATTCAAAGCACTTCGGATTAGACACCTTTGTATCTCTCCCTCTATCCATAGCAGTTTTGCCATTGGGCCCTGTAGTAAGGATTGTCAAACCTGGCTTTTGATGTGGCATCAGCATTGCCACAAACGCAGTTGCCCTGGTCATTTGTCTTAGTGCACAAAACCTCTCTACCAATGTGGCAAGCTCTTCATACATTTGTGGATCTGATTGCAACACCCACCTTTTCAGATTACGATCCAGCTCTCGGATGCAGTGATCTAATCCAGGTAGGCAAATTCTCCTCAGGCTACAGCAATTTTTTTCAAATTTTGGAAAGCTCTGCCAATTGAGCCCTGAAACCCAAATCCAAGCCAGTATCTCAGACTTTAAACATGGATAATCAGATGCCCGGTCCTCATCCAAAACCATATAAGCTCTCAGCACAAACTTCAGGAGTCCATGTTTCATTTTTGAAGCTCTCTCAAAGGACACCAGATATGCATCTATGTTATTAACTTGCAACATTTTCTGCAGAGTCGCACCATGTGGTACATTTCTGTGACACCTCACCTGGACTAACTCTTCCTTTGTATTTTCCTCCTTTGCCTCTGCAATTAAGCTTGCTGCTCTTGCTGCGCAGTGGTCACATTCACAAGAGCTCTCAAAACTTCCTCCATGTTAGCGTCTACATGGGTTTGGTAGCGGAAACTTGTTTCTCTGAGCATCTGCACTTCTGACACCACTTGTGGCCGGAGCACACTTCGGGTGAAACACACACGAACAACTTCTTGCCTTTTTAGTTTTGTTTTAATGTCATGATGATAAAGTACTTTACAACATAAATATTCCATACAGTTTCTTGTGACCCTATACACTAAATAAACAGAGACTAGCTCTCTAGACACCGGACAGCTTTTCTAGCATTGGTCACACTGAACAGTGAAACAAACAGGTTTGTATACTCCTCCCACAGCCCTAGCTTGATGGGCAGGTGAAACTCCCACCTTCCTTTTAAAAGGGAGTTCTCATCAGCTGCTTCTGTTTGATTACTTTTACTGCCGACAGGCCCTGTAACTGTGGGTAAAGGCACTTCCAAACCATCTAAGTTAAATCAGTCTCTACACCAGTGGTTCCCAAACTTTTTCAGTTCGTGGCACCCTTAGAGGCTCCATAATTTTTTTCAAGGCACCCCTCCAAAACAATTACCAAGCTGTCTCCTTTTATAAGTAGTTGGGTCAAAATAACGTAATAAGTATTTAGGTCAGGACAGAAATACTTTGCAAGTTGTTTGCAAAAATAGTACAAATAAATCCAAAGGAAAAGAATATTTTTATGTATTTTTTCAATTATATTTCTGTCAAAGAATAATTTACAGCTGATATTAAAAGGAATAAGATCAAACAAAATAAAACAGCATGTACAAAAATCATCACACTGTGCCCATTTACCTTTGCACTGTACCCCTTCATCCTCACACTGTGTGTCCCTTCATCCTCACACTGTGTGCCCCTTCATCCTCACTCTGTGTGCCCCTTTATCCTCACTCTGCGTGCCCATTCACCCTCACTCTGCGTGCCCATTCACCCTCACTCTGCGTGCCCCTTCACCCTCACTCTGCATGCCCCTTCACCCTCACACTCCTTCACCCCTTTAAACTTTTACCATGTGTCCCTTTATCTGTGGACCTCTGTGCCCCTTTTATCTGTGGACCTTTGTGCCCTCTGTGACCTGTGCCCCCTTTATCTGTGGACCTCTGTGTCTTTCTGTGAACCTCTGTGCCCTGTGCCCCTTTATCTGTGCCCTCTGTGAGCTGTGCCACTTTATCTGTGGACCTCTGTGCCCTCTGTGACCTGTGCCCCTTTATTTGTGGACCTCTGTGCCCTCTGAGTCTTTATCTGTGAACCTCTGTGCCCCTTTATTTGTGGACCTCTGTGACCTCTCTGTCCCAAATAGAATCAGTTCTCCTTGTTTTGCTCTGCCTCTTTCCACCTCCGTTTATTTTCTTACTATTTACTTGCCCTTCTTTCTTCTGTTCTGTCTTCTTCTGTTCTGTCTCCTTCTGTTGTTGCTCCTCACTGCACTGTTCTTCACTGAAAATTGTGAGGCGTGATGATGTCATGCCCGACATGCAGTACAACAGAGTAGGGAGGAGTTTGCTTTTTTTTCCCCGGCCGGTGACCAAGAAGGGGAAGGGTGGCAGGCAGAGGGGAGCGCATGGCGCACCCTCACCTTGCCCACCCCAATTACAGCAGGCTTGCGGCACCCCTGCGACCTAGGGAGCCGCGGCGCACAGTTTGTGAACCGCCGCTTTATACCATTATTATGGCACACTTATGTCCTCCACCTGTTTATCTTTAAACTAGGTGCACTGTTGCATATATATGTTACTCTGCTTGCATCCTTTCTCTGCAGATTGCCAGCTAATTGCCTCCCTTTGTTACAAAAGAATTTTGTAAGGTTTGAGCTGCATATGTAACATACAGTAGTATATAGAATTTGGATTCACTGTGCAATGTTACATGTACAATTGTGTACCCGCTTTGCATTGCGGAACAGTCTCACAATTGTTCGCGCTATGATTGAACAATATTCATGTTGATAGTGCTTAGCCAGCTGACATATGGGTGCAGTAATTCACTGACAAGTGGAAATCCTTTTTATTGTTTGTAATATATTATAGCAAACAATTTGCATTGTCACATTAACAACACCACTGTCTTGATATCCTGACTTTCAGTTTAGTGTGTGCAATTATTTACAGCTATGTCCATTTTTGTATTTATCATTATAGCCTCAATAGCTAAGCTATTTGCTTCTATTATTTTAGAAGGACTATTAACAGGGGCTGTACTGTAGCGAGTAGTAAGGAATGTACATATAATGGACTGGGAGTTCTAAAGGTAGATCTATAGGTTCCTGCTTTCAGATGATTGTTCTGTATTCATCACAACAGCACTAGAAGAATTCAACAAAGCATAATATATCCAGTCCTACTGGAATTGGATTTCCTGTGTCATGCTGACATACAGTAAGGTAACCTTGGATATGTATATCATTCTGTGTATCTGTGCTCTGTATCTAAATTACACTGGTCTTAGTAATAAATCCTTCCCCTGAGATGTGTACCAAATTTGATGTTTTCATTTTATGATTGAGCGGCTTAATTTAGCTTTTCCAGGGCTCAGTTCAAGGTACAAGACATTTCCCTTCCTAGCAGGGGATGTGTCTAAAATGATTGTGGAAAATAGATTTTCCACTTAAAGGAAAACTAATTTTCTTAAGAAATAATACACAGCAATGTTGACTGTCATATGCTTTTTCGAATTGTAATCCCTATGCAAAAATATACTATTTCATCGGGGAGACATACTGTAAGTTGGGTCTAGTATGTTCCACTTATTTTTTAGGCTGAATAAGAAGCGCACATACACACGGGGGCCTTTCATGAGTGCAAGTTATATTTTGTCTGAGCTGAATTCACTGCTTGCTGGTTTACTCTGAACTCATGTGTATACTCGTCTCACAAGTGAAAGCAGAACATACAACGGCCAGGGCCGTCTTTAACACTGGGTACGACAATGGGCAAGTGCCCGGGGTTCCCACGGGCAAGGGGGCTCATAGGCAGTCTCTTTCTTAATTAGAATAAATAATCCTGAAAAAAAAAACAACTTACCTTTTTGCAGTCACGTGGTCAGGTCAGATGGCGATCCGACTCCCTCCCTGTTCCTCTCCTCCGTGCTGTGTGTGAAAATGTCAGGCGTGACATCATCATTTTCATTGAGGAGCGCAGCACGGAGGAAGCGAAATTCAAAGAAGTTGAAAACAGAAAATAAGAAAAAAGATGGGGATGCAATCGGTGAACCAGACAATTGAAAGTTAAGTGAGGGGGATTTAATTTTTAAGTTTCTGTACTTCAAGGGTGGGAGAGCAAGTACATTTGAAAAAAAAGTGATTATCTAATATATAAATGCTTAGTGGCGTGTGTTAGTCAGTCTATCTGTGTGTGTGTGTGTGTGTGTGTGTGTGTGTGTGTGTGTGTGTGTGTGTGTGTGTAAAAAATAAAACCAAGCTGCAGCGCCACCTGCTGGGCGGAGTTATACACTGACCTACTAAATTCTTAGTGTGTGTGGGGAAAAAAATTCAGAAAGGGCTGAAATTTGGTATACTAAGATGTTTTTAATATGTTAATTTAATTTGTTAATTTTTAAAAGTGTTTATAAAGATTTAAAAAAATATATATATATATTTCTTGAAGGAAAAGTGACAGTTGGGACTGGTTGGTGGTTGCCGGGGGTGACAGTGGGGAGTGGTTGGTGGTTGCCGGGGGTGACAGAGTGAGAGGAGTGTGATACTCAGGACCACTGAGAGAGATCCCTGTGTCTGGATAGACATCTGGATAGATGTAGCGATGAAATGAAGGATGAGGTGATGGAGAAGAATGATGAGGTGGTGACATGTGGACAAAACCACGTTAAAAAAGGGCGCTTACGTCGGGAAGTAACGCTCTTCCTCTGAGGAGGAATGGGCTATGGCCCAAATGCATGACAAGAACCTTTTTAACACCTTAAGTAGCTTGATTTGACTAGAATGCATGAGTATCATGCACGGGTTAACTTGTGTGTATATATATATATATATATATATATATATATATATATATATATATATAATATTTCTGTGTTTTGTAGGTAGGGGCCCTTGTGCACTGCTTTGCCTGGGGGTCCATAATGTTGGTAAGATGGCCCTGCCAAGTCAGTCCTTGACCTGGGTTTAGCAAATTAGCTGATATAGAGACAACCAGAGATAGATTAGATGCACCTGTCACGACTAGACATAGATATTAAAATTTTCTCATCCTATTAGTGTGTATCATGGTGTTTTTATGGAATGAGTAAACTTACCTGTTAATCCAACTTCTATCTCCCAGTACCAGCTTATATTTTATTTTTAAATGAGGGACACTAAATATTTACCATTATGTCCACTTTACTGTTCCACAGGATTGTCAGCACCAGAAGGTTATTTGCCTTGACTCATATTAAGACCCCATGAAGCCCTAGGCAGGGTATTGGTTTAGCCCCCCTCCTCCAATCTATATCACTATTTTTACTTACCCTATACCCACTGATTGCACACCTGAAACAAACTGATCACATCAATATCACAGTACACACTGATCTCTATACACAGGTCACACTGATATGAGACCTGGTACATACTGAGCACTATACAAAAGTCACATCAATATTGCACACTGAGCACTATACACAGGTCAAATTGAAATTATATAAAGACAGCATTTTTTTTTTTTGCATATTTGATCTTACAAACATTTTTTTCCTTAGCTTAGGTGAGCGGATCAGTTTATCCCATTTTTTTTTTTCTTCTTAATATGACATAATTTGACATAAAATGAAATATAATTGGACTTTGCTCTATTCCTCCTCAGAATGATGTATGATTTTTGAGTGCAGTACCTTCTTTAGCCAGCATGTCACTGTTGCACATACTGCCTATAAAAGTTATTTTGCCGAGGGCTAGATCTCTCCATACACAGCTTTAGAAACAATGATACCCACAGGCTATACAATAAAAAAATACTAATTTGGATTTGCATCACACAGCAATGGTAGTATTTTTCAATTAACCAGTAGGAACAGTTCTACAACAGATGTGTTTATCAAAATAACAATACCATCCCTTTAAAATAGGTATAATGGTTCTATAGCCTTTATACTTCAACTGTGCCTGCAATGCTTGTGATCACACTTAACTAAATGCTCCTGAAAATGTAGGACATGTTACAGTCATTGCACAAAGCATCAGCTACATCATTTCAACCTATCTTTATTGTCTGAGGACAGATGATACTTAACAAATAATAGAGTAGAAGAGAAAGCTGCAGGGCTAGACTTAATGTAGCGGACCTGGTCAACTCGATGAATAAAGATCCCGGTCATCTTTGCAATGATCAAGGATGTGCTGAGCTCTTCTGCTCAGGGCTCAGCACATGCTCCCTGATCTTTGATGCTCATCCTCACATGATCAAGGCTGAGAGAATAGAAAGTGTAGCAGGAAGGACTGCCCCCAATGCACTGTTAGTAGAGCCGAAATGTAATTCAAGAGTGTCACACACCAGGCTTTCAGGTTATGTCACTTACCTCTTAACTGCCTTTCCAAGTTGTCCCTCGGTCCTCAGGCTCTGCTGGTTTTAGACCTCTCTGTAAGATGCTGTCCAGTCTGTCTCCACTCCAGAGATCCCTCCAGAATCAGAGTATGGGCGTGGCCATCTTGGATTTTGTCACATGATTCCTCTCAGCCAATCAGGTGATTACAGCCTCCATTTCAGATTTCCTCCAAAACCAGTCCATGAGAGCTGCCATTTTCGATACAGTTACCTGATCCATCTCAGCAACTCAGAGTGCTGCTTCTGCCCAGCTGATTGCAGTCTCCAATCAGGAATCAACAACAACTATAAAAAGACTTTCTGGAGCCCTTACCTGTTGCCAGTGCAATGTTGTATTTCAGATGCCAACCTGGTTCCCAGCAGTTTGCAGTCTTGCTATCTATCTCTCTACAGTCTTGCTATTTATCCAGCTCTGACAGTGCAGTCTGCATTCTGGCTCCAGTCAGATTCCAGCAATCTGGTTCCATTCCAGTTACAGCAATCCTCTTCCAGCATTCCATTTCCAACCTGTTTACAGCAATCCTCTTTCAGCATTCCGGTCACAGCATTCTGGTTCCATTCCGGTTACAGCAATCCTCTTTCAGCATTCCGGTCACAGCATTCTGGTTCTATTCCGGTCCAGCAATCCCGTTTCTGTTTGCTCTCCCCTGCTAGTGTAATCATCATCTGCACCAGTCAGGTCACTACAGACAGAGAAACATTATTGGGCCACCCAGCTTTGTCCACGTAGTCAGCAGTCCTGCTCCAGAGACACAACCCAGTCTGGGTACAGACAGACCCTCAGGCAAAGAGACCAATAGTGGATGGCATGCTCTTAAAACTTGTTGAAAAGACAATGCTCTGTGTTAAGACTGGAATCATATACAGACTATTTACAGTTTTAAATAGTATTAACTATATTACAGTAATTTTAGCCACCAAGACCAGTATCTGACTGGAAAAAAGTATATGCAAGAGAAAAGTTTAATCACATTAGATGAAAAATGCAGTGTATTCAAACCATTTTAACTACACCTGCTACTATATTTGGCTAAAAAGGGATTGCAGTCACATTTGGTGTAATATATAGTAATATAATTATCTGCTGTGATGATCAAATAATTTTTTTCCCCCCAAAAAAGTATATTAATATAAAGGCTGGGTAAACTGAAAAACAAAGGTTTACAATAAAAGCAAAAATAATCCTAATTGTATCATGTCATTTACACCTATAAAGCTATTACACTCTAATGTATCTCTAATTATAACTCTAATGTAATGTATTATAGAAAAGTAATGAACCAAAATAGATGTTAAAACTTGTGGGTCTGATGTAGAGTTGGATGCAATTTACATCTAAAACGCAGATGTAAATTACATGTCCAGTCAGATGCATTTCAACGCTCCAGGTCTGCAGTGAACATATATGCGTCAGGTTCAAGTCGTCATTATCATCAGTGTGCATTTTGGACCTTTCATTTGGAACCTACCCTTGATCACCCGCAAGAGATAGGCCTTCTGATAAGCGCATATGTTTCTACATCCAGGTCAGTCAGTCTCCCGTTATATGTTTAAATCTATCAAAATTGCTAGATTTCCAAACAACCATTACACAGACCTGGGGGGGGAAGTGGATGCTTCTATATCGGTGTCAGGGGAGAGGGACAAGGAGTCAATTTGTATTGAGCTTTCACTTTGTCCCATATGGAAAGAGTGAAATAGGGCAAATGTAGGCCGAGATGGGCATGCAGATCCTAGGCGACCATGGAAGATAGCTCACAGACATGTCCGAGACTATGGTATTCTCAATATCTAACCACTTCTTAAGTCCTCAAGGTTAATTTGCCAGGACATAACTTGATTTAAATGGGCTGCGGAGTAAAAATTTAGAAATTTAGATACTTTTAGGAGGTTCCTCATAACAGAAAGGGGTACCTGTATCGGGAGGGTTTGAAAAAGATATAGGAGGCTTGGGAGAATATTCATTTTAAAGACATTACTTCCCACTATCCACGATATATTCATATGCTTCCAATTGGCAAGAATGCAATTGTTTGAATCAACAGCACATAATTATGCTGGTTGAGTAGGTGATTGCTCTCAGAGAGAAATACCTCAAGATAGTGGATAGCCTGAGGGCGCATTGAAATGTAAAATGATTTTTCCAGACCCTTCCTAATGTTACGGGGGGCATTGGTTGCCAGAGGTTTGGACTTGATTGTCAGAGCCTCGGACTTGGAGTCGTTAACGTTATACCTCAACAAGGAGCCATATTGTTGAAGCACTGATAAAGAGATGGGAGATAGATCTTGCTGGACCGGATAATGAGGAACACATCATCAGCAAAAAGTGATATTGTATACTGGCGACCACCCAGGGCAAGCTCAGAGATATTGGGACTGGATCTAATTTGAGCCTCTAGGGGTTCAATACATAAAGCAAATATCAACAGGCATAGGGGGCAACCCTGCCTAGTACCATTATGGAAAGAGAACCACCCTTTTTTGTCTCGAAGCTTGCTCGCCAGAAAAGTGTCCACCTTATTAGACTTTTCATAAAATTTTTGATTAAACCAATCAAATCTCTGTTTTTTCCACTAATATGAGATTTGGACCCTGGGGCGAGTGCACTCACAGGTTTAGTTCCTGATCAGTCAAGGGACTGTGAAAGGACCGTATTAAAGTCCCTCCCTGTTAACACTTTACCAGATTGATGTTTTTATAACATTTAGAAAAATGTGCAAAAAAAAAAAAAGACATTGCGGTCCGAATTTGGAGCATAAACTAGCTAGAGTTAAGTCTTGGGGTTCTATCTGCCCCCTGAGGATAAGAAATGACAGAGGCATGGACCATTATAGCTGCCTCATTTCGCTTGGTCTTATGATTAGAGTGAACAACTGTTGGGAACCTCTTGGAGATCAGAAAGGGTTGGCCCTCACATTTGAGATGCAAAGATGTAAAGAAATCACACCAGCATGGTATGCGTTAATATAGGTATGTATGGAAGTGCATTTATGAGGCATATTAAGGCCCTTTACATTAAAAGGATAAAAACTCCAGCGGCATGGTACTAGCAAAAATACAAACAGGTCTACAATATTTCGCTATAGAGTGGGGAGTAGAAGAAGAGATAAAAGCGGTTAGAGTGAGTTCAATAGCGAGACAGGAGATCTATGGGTTATGGGGACAGAATTACAAAAAACACACAAAGAAAGACGTGGAGGGGGGGAGGGATCAGAAAAAAAGGGCAGCAAGGAGGAAGGAAAGGGGAGGTGCGGGTGAGTGGCTTCGGCAACTCCTAATAAACCCCTAGAGCAAAGAGTTTGGGGGAGAGAAGGAGGCTTAAAGTCAGGACCAGTAGGCTGACCCAAAGAGCAAAATAGAAAATTACGTATATTGATAGCAAACTAGAAATCCTTGAATATTGGGGGCATAGAAGGGGCATTAATGGACATCAATGGTGATTGCCTTCAGATCAGTGAACATAAAACTTAACATTGCAAGAGCAAACATCAAAACAATAAGAACAGTTCAAAAAAATTGTGTAACAACAGGAAGCAACAATGTAATTGGCATGGTAGCAAATAATGATCCAACATCGATAGACTCATGGACCCCAGAGGGCCCCAGCATTAGGAGAAGACCAATGTTATATCAGAATTGTCCATATGATGGGTGTGGGTCTTGCAGCTGGGTGCATAAGTTTGCCAATACAGCTCCTTCAAAAAAGAAAAGAGAGAAGATAAACAACATCATTTAAATATCAACATTGTAGATAGAGTGAAACGGTCTGACTCTTTGCTGCGCTAAGTCATTACTGGTGCAGTTCTGTATTTCCACCACCATGGGCCGCTATGGTGGTTCATGTGTCCTATAAGCAGCTGAGCTGATTCACTCAGCTGTAGCTGGTAAGGCTGATTACTAGCCTATTGACAGTCTGACTCCAAGTTAAAAGATTATTCTAGATCCATCTTTCATTACTGCCTCCAGCACCAAGGTGGCAGCTTCTGCCTCTTGCTCCAAGGTTCCAGCGTCCTGTTCTGAGGTGTCAGCCTTTACCTCCAGCTCTGAGGTTCCAGACATAGCCCCCCTCCCTGAGGATCCAGTTCCTACCCCCTGTTCTTATGTGTCAGCTCCTGCATCCCAGTCAGAGGTGCCAGCCTCTGACTCCCGCTCTGAGGTTCCAGCCATGTCCATGCGTTTTGTGGTGACAATTCCTGTCTCCTACTGTGAGATGTATCATAGCACTGTTCAGCCCGAGATGGCTCATAGTGCTGTTCAGTCTGAGGTGCTTCATAGCACTGTTCAGCATGAGGTTCCTCATAGCACTGTTCATCCCGAGGTGCCTCATAAAACTGCTCAGCCAAAGAAGCATCATAGCACTGTTCGGTCAAAGAAGCCTCATAGTGTTGCTTAGTCAGGGGTGCCTCATGGCTCAGTTCAGTCAGAGGTGCCATATAATGCTGCTCAGTCAGAGATACTTCATGGCTCAGTTCAGTCAGAGGTGCCTCATGACCCTGTTCGTTCAGGGGTGCATCATACTGCTGCTCAATCCAAGTTGTGTGCCCAGTCCCGACCTATCCAGCTGTTATATAGGGCATGCAGGTGCGTTCTCCTGCAATTGCCTGCTAGGCATTGTCATGCCCCTAATTGCCTGGATACAGTTGCTTATTTTGACTTCTTGACAGATGAAAATCAGCCATTTTAGATGACAACACATTTTCAAACAAAATGAAGTGTTTAATGAGTGTAGCAGGGATTAAAAGTATATTAACTTGTCCCCTATTAGTGTGATAAATGAGGTACAGTTGTGTTGGTGATAATAGGTTCCTTTCCTCTCACTTTATATGGACATGGGATGTAGTCACAATGTCTACATAAAGCCGATACAGTTATAGAAAAAAGGAAAAGCAACTTTAATTGCAAAAACTGAGGGGGGGGGAGGCCAAAAAGCATTGTGTTGTCCCGATTGTACTATCATCAGCACTAGGTGGATAGCACTATAGCTGGTAGACCCACTTTAAGTGTCTGGGCATGGTGGCGCATATAGTACTACAAACTCTAGTATACCAATGCCAGGGAATGCTGGCACTTGGGGAGCCATGAGTTTAGCATGTCCTGGCACCCAAGTTCTAGGGGAATAGTAGTGCACCAAAGACAAATGTGAATAAAAACAGACACAAGTGTGAAAATACTTTTATTGGAAATAAAATCACTCCTACACAATTTGCCCTCAATTAC
Organism: Mixophyes fleayi; assembly: GCF_038048845.1. Taxonomy (NCBI): domain Eukaryota; kingdom Metazoa; phylum Chordata; class Amphibia; order Anura; family Limnodynastidae; genus Mixophyes; species Mixophyes fleayi. The sequence continues at coordinate 98,563,892 of NC_134410.1, read as the reverse complement.
ACATTTAGCCTCTTTGACACTTAACTAGCTCCTAAGAGTTCCTCCGCAAAAGGAGCTCTTAGCAGCACTACTCATATTTATAACCATGGGGATTTATTTCCCACGGCTTGAGCTCAGTTGCTTTTTCCACTGTCATATCATGTATAAACGTATGTGTGTCAGTAAATTAGTTTGCAGTGCCAAGAAAAATACAATACTAGGCACGCCAGTTGTTACGTTATGTAAGTGACTTTACTACCATATCCATCATGCAACATATCTTCATATCCGCTCCTAGTTGAATTCGGGCAAAAGCAGACCCGATTTACTTGCATTCTAAAACAAATGCACATTGCGTTCAGTATGCACCTCTTAATCAGGCCCAATGATCTGAAAGGGAGTGCAAGGCTCAGCCAGATTATATAGTGTGCTTGACTACAAGACCAGCTGCAGAGGTGTTGAACGTGCTTTAGCTCCAGACTTGCTGGAAGGCACACCATAGTATATGCTGCAGGAAGAAACACAGGATCCTGACAGCTCCTTTTATAAGGCTATAGATAAGTGGCATTTCATGTTTGCTGATTAACATTTACATTCCATGAAGTGTGACTGCTCTGATTCTCCTATGCACGTACATTAATCAGTGTATTTCGAGCAAATGTGGACCAATTTCCAAATTAATCAGCTACAGGTACTCACAAATTCACACATTTAATTGTATGTGGGCATTTTAGAGAACAAAAGACATGTGTATTGTCTTCTTCTCACATATTACACTTTAATACAGAATCTTTATAGATAGCACATCTGTTCTCTTAAAAACCAAAGACAGAAACTGTATAACTCCATTTTTGTTGCATATATTCACTCACACATATTACTATTCTACCTATGGAAGACAATAAATTAAACAAAGATATCATTATTCTTTAATGAATCATAAAAATTTAATTAACCCTCAAAACTGTAGCTGATCAATTGAGAATTAGGAAACTGTTTTTGTCCTCCGTCCCTTCATTTCTAGCCACAGGTCTGCATGTAGAGGAAATAATACTTGCGATTCTCTAAGGGTCTGATGTAGAGTTGGACACAAGTCAAACTGATCAGTGCAAAAAGCACTTTGGCCAAAAGCACTTTGGCCTTTGCTCCTCCCTACACTTAGAGAGGTGGAATGGGGGAGGTTGTGGGTAAGCCTAGCAATGAAAAGGCGTGTTCACACTATAGATGAGCGGGTTCGGATTCCTCTAATCCGAGCCCACCCGAACAGTGCGGATCCGACGGGATCCGAGCACTGTTCGGGTACTTCCGGCGGCGAAATGAATCGAAAATGAGGCTATGACATCCAAGTCTCGTGTCGGATCTCGCAAGACTCGGATGTCATAAATTCCCCGCTCACGGCCGCCATCTTCATTCGGGCTCAGATCACTGAAGAGGGAGGTTGTAGTTTAGGATCCCCTGTCACTCTCTCCTGTTTATTGAAGTGGTTACTTAGTCCTGTGCCCTGTCCTGCTGATCAGTTTAGTGGTGCTTTGTCCAGTGCTCTGTCCTGCTGAGTCCAGTGGTGCTTTGTCCAGTGCTCTGTCCTGCTGAGTCCAGTGGTGCTGTGTCCTGTGCTCTGTTCTGCTAAGGCCATTGCTATTTTAAAATTATTAAAAAGTTATAAAAAAATAAAAAAAAATTATACAAAAATAATTAAAAAAAATATAATTTTTTTTTAAAAAAAGTCTATAAAAATTTATACTGCAATATTTTAGTACGTTCACTGTTCCTGCAGTCCAGAAATATTAGTACTGCAATATCTAAATACATTCACTGTTCCTGCAGTCAAGAAATATTAGTACTGCAATATTTTACTACATTCACTGTTCCTGCAGTCATGTAATATTAGTACTGCAATATCTAAATATGTTCACTGTTCCTGCAGTCAAGAAATATTAGTACTGCAATATTTTACTACGTTCACTGTTCCTGCAGTCAAGAAATATTAGTACTGCAATATCTAAATACGTTCACTGTTCCTGCAGTCAAGAAATATTAGTACTGCAATATTTTACTACGTTCACTGTTCCTGCAGTCAAGAAATATTAGTACTGCAATATTTTACTACGTTCCCTGTTCCTGCAGTCAAGAAATATTAGTACTGCAATATCTAAATACGTTCACTGTTCCTGCAGTCAAGAAATATTAGTACTGCAATATTTTACTACGTTCACTGTTCCTGCAGTCAAGAAATATTAGTACTGCAATATATAAATACGTTCACTGTTCCTGCAGTCCAGAAATATTAGTACCAGAGATTAAACTATAATGGAGTACAAAAATTTGGAGGATAAAGTAGGGAAAGATCAAGACCCACTTCCTCCTAATGCTGAAGCTGCTACCACTAGTCATGACATAGACGATGAAATGCCATCAACGTCGTCTGCCAAGGCCGATGCCCAATCTCCTAGTAGAGGGCATGTAAAATCCAAAAACCCAAAGGATCTAAGCCCTCCTCCTCCCCCCCCTACAAAAAAATTAAGAGAGTTAAGCTGTCATCAACAACACAGCAAACAACTCTGCCTTCTAAACAGATGACATCACAAATCCCCAAGGTGAGTCCAAGGGTGTTGGTGGTTGCGAAGCCTGACCTTCCCATCACTGTATGGGAAGAGGTGGCTCCTTCCACCATTTGCAGCACGCCCTCTGCATATGCTGGAAGGATTACCCACAGTCCAGTTACAGATTTGGCTAATGAAGGTGTGAATGTTGTACACCGGGAGGAGGATATTGATGTAGCTGGCGCTGTGGAGGAACTTGACGAGGAGGATGCTGATGTGGTTATCTTAAATGAGGCACCAGGGGGGGGAAACAGTTGTTGTCCATGGGATGAAAAAGCCCATCGTCATGCCTGGGCAGAAGACCAAAAAATGCAATTCTTCGGTCTGGAGTTATTTCTATCCCAATCCGAAAAACAAATGTATGGCCATATGTACCTTATGTAAAGCTCAAATAAGCAGGGGTAAGGATCTTGGCCATCTAGGGACAAGCTCCCTTATACGTCACCTGAAGAACCTTCATAATTCAGTGTTTATTTCAGGACATGTGGCTAGGACCGTCAGCAGTCTAGGGACACCTAAATCCCTTGGTCCTGTTGTATCCACACCAGCAACACCCTCCTCGTCAATTTCCTCCACGATCTCGATCAGAGATAGTCCTGCAGTCCAGAAATATTAGTACCAGAGATTAAACTACGTTCACTGTTCCTGCAGTCCAGAAATATTAGTACCAGAGATTAAACTACGTTCACTGTTCCTGCAGTCCAGAAATATTAGTACCAGAGATTAAACTACGTTCACTGTTCCTACAGTCCAGAAATATTAGTACCAGAGATTAAACTACATTCACTGTTCCTGCAGTCCAGAAATATTAGTACCAGAGATTAAACTACGTTCACTGTTCCTAAATGGTTTGTTAAAGTGCGAATGTCCTATTTCAACAACATCAGGGTGGGTGGGAGGGCCCAAGGACAATTCCATCTTGCACCTCTAGCAAACTCTTGCAAACTGCCATCCTGTTTCCACTGCAGTGCCACTCCTAGATGGGCCTTGTGTTTGTGCTGCCCACTTGTGTCGCTTAGCTTAGACATCCAGCTACCTCGGTGCAACCTTTTGGACTAAAAACAATATTGTGAGGTGTGAGGTGTTCAGAATAGACTGGAAATTAGCGGAAATAAATGTTATTGAGGTTAATAATAGTGTAGTGTTTTGGCAAAACAAATCAGAACCCAAAACCTCGAGCTAATCAGAACCCAAAACACCAAAAGTGGCCGGTGCACACCCCTAGTTCACACTCTGCACATGCTTTGCTCAGATGAAAGTACAGTGTATGGTTTTTCTCTGCAAAGCATGAATATCAAAACTTTTTTTAAAAAAAAAATCACCAAGTGAAGGAAATGAAATAAGTGAACTGCTAGGGGCTGTACTGAAATAATCCTAAGAAGAATACATGTATTTCAGCTGAAGAGGGGATAAACAGATCAATTCAACCATTTTCCATGTTGTGAAAGGACCAGGTATATACTATGTAATTGAGGTGTGAATATGTGGCTGACCTAGATCACAAGGTTCTGCCTACTGGTTTCAATAGTATAAATTCTGGCCTGTATTTTCTGTATATTTTATTTTCTCTTCTTTCCTATAAAGTAAATGATCCCACAATTAGACATTATTTATATATATATATATATATCATGCATACAATATTATAAACACAATGCTTGAAATAAGTTGTTTTAAACTATGTTTAGCATTCTCTTTTTTTCAATTGCTTTGCTGACATTTTCACCATAACAGTTGCTAAGGAGTGTTGACTTTGCTATTGCATCACTGATCTTGTTGATCTGACTAATCTTGCAGCACCCTGGAGAGAAGCAGAAGCCTGGTACTGAGTGACATGGTTTCAATCTCCTTGTTAACAGAAATGCTGTACACAATGTAATTACTTAAATAGGGGCTAGTGATGTTACTGCAAGTCTTAAAGAGAAGAGAGTATCTTACCGAATACCCATGGATATTTGAGCATTATGTTATATGTCAACAAATTTTAAAAAATGTTAAAAGAGTAAAATAAGAAAACTGAAACACGATACAGTGAATAGGATTGTCCCTAAACAAGGAGAGTAGCCATATTGGGTCATATACTTATGAGTTTTTCAACAGTTTACTATGAGTTACCCCCAAATTTTCCAAAAGCAGGTACTGCAAGGGCCTACACTACATGCAAGTTATTGATATCGTACAGACCTCTCTAACAGGTATAACTTATCATATTTGCAAATGTGTGCATTTTATTTACAAATGTGATGCAGTTTTAATTCATCTTTAATTAGTATTTTTACTTACTAACAGCAGTGTGATGGAGCAATATTCTGTGTTTCTGTTCTAGGTAACCCCTTCCTTTCAAGATCCTGCTGTTACCTTTAAATTGACTGAGCAACTTCCACTTTTGTACCATTTGTTACGACTCTGCCTATGTTTTGTATATGGCAGCAGTACCTTTAAACGACCGGAGGTGCTGCTGTTCTGCTCCTAAGCTTGCACCATGCCTGAAGGGGTTAACCTCCTTGTCTAATTAGAACTGCACCTGGCTCACAGATTCTAAAACCTGCCTCAACCTGTGCTCAGTGCAGTTCATCCATGTATACTTGGATGCTGCTAGTGTCTCCCTGTTCCCGTTTATTTGTGGCTGCTGCTGCTGCCGCCGCCGCCCTGTTCCTGTGTTTGCTCCATTACTGCTTGGTCTTCTGTTGTGACTCTCAGCTTGATTCCTGGACCCTGCTCGTTTGCCTGTTGCCCTGACCTTCGGCTAGACTTCTGGACTTTGCTTATACTTGTGTTGCTCAGACCTCTGCCTGGTCACTGGACTATACTCCTCTGTTTGCTTCCCTGGACAGACTCTTGCATCCTGGCATTGGGTAACTCACCATTCTTATCCCTGCTTTTAAACTGTATTTGCATTCACTGGAACCTGTTATTTCTGTGGACATTTCCTGCCATTAATCACCTGTTTATAACTGTGTTTGGAGTATACCTGTTAATCCTGCTTTCCAAAATCTGCATATTCTCAGAACAGAATCCTTGTCCTATATTTTTCCTCAATAAAGACATTTGGTTTCATACTTCTGTTGCTGCCTTGTGAATGCACTAGGAATCCTAACATGATGAACTGCACTGAGCACAGGTTGAGACAGGTATTAAAAGCTGTGAGCCAGGTGCAGTTCTAATTAGACAAGGAGGTTAATCCCTTCAGGCATGCTGCAAGCTCATGAGCAGAACAGCAGCACCTCTGGTGGATTAAAGGTACTGCTGCCATATACAAAACAGGCAGAGTCGTAACACCATTGTTAGTGTAGCTGGTGCTGGTCCTTGTGTCTACTTTTTGGAGGCTTTGGTGCCCTTGAACAAGTGGTTCCAGCTACTCTTTCCTCTCAGCACTGAACATGTTCTCAGCCATGGCACGTTAAAGAAAATTGTTGCCCTGGCGAAAGTCTCATACTACTCATGACTTCCTCCAATATATTGCTAGCTACTATTCCCATTGAAATGCTCTGGATAATGTTAAACATGCTTTGAGTATCTTATATTTACATTTTACCAGGTTTTTAACTCTAAATTCCTCTACCTTCATCCTATCCCATTGTCAGAGGCGGAACTAGCGAGCTGTGGACCCCGGTGCAGGAAGGCAGGGAGAAGGGAACCAGGGCCCCGGCCCTCTGCATCTGCCATGTAGTAGGCCTCATTATGTTCTTGGGCCCGGTGCACTGCATCTGCCGCACCAATTGTAGTTCCGTCACTGCCCTCTGTATTACCTGTCCACTTGAACCTATACCTTCATAAATCAGTTGGTTTCTAAGTGTCATCCTTTGTTTCTATATCCAATTTGTATCCAAATCATGTTACTAACATCTGAGAAGCCTGTTTATAAAATGCATGTATCTCACACAAGACACTGCAAAAACTTGAATTCATGCATTCATAATCTCTCACATTGACTATTAAATTCTTTTCATGCTGGTCTTCCCTTAACCATACCCAGTGGCTGAACTATCATTGATGCAGCAGGTGCGGTGCACTGGGGCTCATGGAGATAATGGGGCCCACTGCATAGGGAACAAATGAGTTGTGAGCCCCGGTTCCCTCCTACCCGTTTTCCTGCACCAGGACCCATAGCTCGCTAGTTCCACCTCTGATCAGACCTACAATCTATATTAAATGCAGCAACTAGTTTTCTTCACAAAATGTGATTCTACTGCTGCACTTCTCTGTCATCCTTTACATTGGTTTTCTGTATTTTACCAAATCCAATATAAAAGACATTGACAAAAGTTAAACAAAAACAGACCTCTTGTCTGTCTGTTAAGACCCATTCTTGTTTTATCATCACATTTGTAAAACACTGCAGAGTAATATATATTATTACTGTTATTAATTAATAATATTATTATTATTATTATTATTATTATTATTATTAATATTATTATTAATATTATTATTATTCTTTTTATTTGGAAATAATCAATTTTAGTCAATTAATCTAGAATACCTGTATCTGACTAAATGTCATATGCAGAGATTTAGCTTTATATAATATCCTTGAATGGAATTTAATATTACAGCAAGAAAATGCATAACTGTTGGTCAGTGGAAGTGTTAGTGCAGAGTGCTGAGAAAAGTGAATAGAAATTAATGTAGGTTTAATGTAGGTAAGACCTTTGATGGCCACATTAGAATGAGTTACATTCCCAATGGCATTTCAGTGACAATATGTGCAAGGAAGGAATACTGTAAGGGAAGGCTTACTCTGTCATTACAGAAATAATTCATTCCATTTCCTTCCACGGTCCTCGGCCCATCACTCCATCTCTAGGCTAAATGTATAAAGGTAGCCAATATAATTTAGGCTGGTTTAGTGGCACAAAGCTTTCCATTCAGATGAGATCCTTAATAGTCTGTACTTCAGATAGCCTCTTTTCTTCATATGAGCAAAAGCACATAAATGCATTAAAACTTTTGCTTTTAAGCCATTGCTACGTGGACCTTTGCCAATTTAGAAGTCAATTTTTTTAAACAAAGGCGAATTACTTTAAATGTTCTACCATGGTCTTAATGTACTTACTCTTCTCCTTCCTTTTGTGGTATCAAAATGATACGTGCAGCAAGGACGGCACAGTTTGTAGCATTGCCCATATCACAGTTATACAAGCAGCATGGTGGCACAGTGTTTAGCATTGCTTCCTCAAAGCGCTTGGGTCATGGGTTCGATTCTAACCGGGTAGTTTGTATTTCTTCCCTGTGTTTGCGTGGCATTTCTCTGGGTGCTTTGGTGAAATTAAATCTAGTGTGTGTGGTATAGGGAATTTAAATTGCAACCTCCACTGGAGCAGAGACTGTTGTAAACGGTTAAAGGTTCTCTATAAAGCAGTGCGTAATATGCAGGCGCTACATGCATAAGTTTTAATAAATCAATCTATATTAACTTTAACCCTTCTTTCTTGGCCAACATAACTGTTATATATGGAGAGTGGGGGGAGACGACGATCGGTGCAATGCCCCCCCCCCCCGGAGGCAGCTCACCTTACTAATGTTCCCGGTGGCTGACAGACAGGCATAGAATCCTGCCCGGCTGCTGTAATTATGTTTTAACACAATCAGCGCGGCCAAGCTGCACTGTCTGCTTACCTGTCAGCCGCCGGGAACATCAGTATAGTGAGCTGCCTCTGGAAGCCCCATGCTTTTATTAGGAAAAAGGGGCGGGGCACAAATTACCCACCCCCTATAAAAAATTCTAGGTCTGCCCCTGGATCTGGAAGGCCTTATGACAGTACAGAGTTTTACCTAATATTAACAGCTGAATTCCAATTTGCAAGAGAATAGAAACTGTTTTAGTACCTTTAGGTGTAATTGTGCTTTCCTTAGTGGAGAGTGGAACTCTGTAGACAAGTTCAGAAGATAGCCAGGGGTAGTCAACAGGGTATTCAGCAAGTGTTAAAGGGGTTGAGGGGGGTATTCAATTGTTGCTCCGGACCGCAAAAAAACGAGCGCGTTAAAACTTTTACCGTTTATACAGTAAACTTGCGCGTAAAAACCGTTAATATGGTAGTTTACTCGCTGAATTTCATCTCACAGCTCAGGGTAATAGTTTTAATGCGCTTGTTCTTCCGGCGGCCGGAGCAACAATTGAATACCCCCCTAAGAGTCAGAAGGGTAGTCATCCATAGCCAAAAGTTACAGAACCAGAAGGGTAGTCATACAAGCCAAAGGTCAAAACACAGGTACACAATCCCAGAATAGCAGGACTCAGGAGCACTAGTTAAGAGACACGGTTTATTGAACCGTCAGTGAGTGACTCTCAGAAAGCTACATAATAAAGGCCTGAAGTTGAGGTAACAAACATCAGGGGTTAAATGTATCAAGAGGAGAGTTTCCGGAGGGTTTGAAAATTGGGGATATTGCCTATAGCAACCAATCAGATTCAATTCTGCTAGTACCAGTCTAGGCTGGCAGCACTAGGGTTTATTTTATCAACTATTTTGCGCTGGACCCACCAGTTGTATTGCCGGCTGTTTCTGGCATTGCTCTGTGAATGTCGACATTGTGACAGAGTCTACTGAGGCCCAGGTCCTGGGCCTCAGTAGACTCTGCTCCAGATTGGTTGCAGCAGAGCAGTCTTGCAATGATAGAAAAGAGGTAGAATTTTAACAGGTGACTCCTGCATGCTAATTGCGAGGTCCTCTGGGCATATGAGGAGATTAAGTCAGGGACTGCACCAATACACCTCCTAACAATAATTTTTCAAACTGATCTAATGTGCAAAAAATACAGAATTTGGGAATATAAACTTGTTCATTGATTGGCTACAGGAACAAATCCAACTACAACTTCTAATAGCTTAGAACTATAAACAATGGTTACAGAGGGCAAAAAATACTGGGCAACACATGAAGGCATAAGGGTTGCCTTTTGTTTGATAGTGTTGGCAGGACCAGCGATACAGCAATAGATCCAACTTGTGAAGTATAAAATGATATGCTGCTGGAGGTGGTGTAATGTTATGGGGAGTATTTTCTATGATCATGTTAAAGCAGCAGTTCCATGAAAAAATTTAGTTTTTTAACATAAATCACACTATAAGAGACAGCTTCGTAATTAACTATTTTCCTTGGTTTCTTCAGATTGCTATTAATGATTTATACATCTGCAGACTTTCTACAGTGTAATGTTACTGCCATGGCAACCACAGTTAGATGGCACATGATGTAGTGAGCAGAGAAGCTTTGGAATGCCCCTCTGAGCTCTGTTTTATCCCTCCTTCTCTCCCTTCTGCCGTCACATGACATTTTAAGAGTCTGAGGGCTAGATTTACTAAGCTGCGGGTTTGAAAAAGTGGGGATGTTGCCAATAGCAACTAATCAGATTCTAGCTTTCATTTATTTAGTACCTTCTACAAAATGACAGCTAGAATCTGATTGGTTGCTATAGGCAACATCCCCACTTTTTCAAACCCGCAGCATAGTAAATCTAGCCCTGAGAGTCAGTGACTGTGTAACAGATTGACTGTGTTTGTATCTGGCAGCCATATTTGTTTCCAACCAGAAAGATTTTGAAAATGAGATAATGATTTGTAATAGGATAGCTAATAAAAATGACTATCAGATATATGCTTAGAATGCACTTAAAGGGCTAATTAAAACCTTATATGTGGGATTGCTGGTTTAAATTCAATGATAACAAAATATGTAAATGCTACAGAATATGTAAACGTTTCTACCAAGTAAACCTAGTGTTGGATAATTTGTCCTTGCTGATGGGTTTTTCTTGCAACATAACACAACATGCCATGAGATAGGGGTTATCCTTGAGTAGCTCTGGGAATATAAAGTATCTTACTCCTGTGCCCCCCCTGAGATAGGAAGATCTTTATGCAATTGGAACCCATCAGCATCTAATCTTTAGAGATTGCAGGATGCTATCAAGTCAACACGTCTGTGACAAGCTTTTAACACCTCATAGTGTCCATGCTGTGATGAATTTAGCTGTTTCTTGGGTCAAATGAGCACAAAGTAGAGGGAAGGACTTACTGTACCACTAATTAAAGCCTGCCACTCGGTACATGTGTATCACACAATGTTCCAGTCTTAGCTTGAATGCTAGCTTGAATTCCAGTTGTCAGTTTAATAAAGAGGCTATCAAAGTAAATTATTTGTTTTATGCTTATTTCACAAATTGATGTGACATTAGCTAAAATAGACTGTCTCATATCGACGTTCCAATACGCAAGCTGAATTTTATTTTGAACCTCAGGCTATTTGTGTCTGTATTTGTATGTGGTTTCCTATTTTTGGGGAAAGTAGCAGTGCACTATAGGTATAAAACAGTAATATTATTGCAAGATTTTATAAACATGAGTCTGTCACCCAAACATTAACATCTTAAAGGATATGTCATTGTTTTTCAAATTCAAAACACAACAGCTGTCAACGTCTGATTGATTTATTTTATTAAATACTGTGATTAAACACAGGATACTTTTCATTGAGGTCAACAGAACAGGTTAATTTCAAGCAACATCTTCCTCCTGGGAAGAAGGTTTTGGATGCCGCTGTCATCCATCTCTGTACTTGCTGTGTCCTACAATTAACCCCAGTGGCAGTGTTGACAAAATACTTGTCTTTTACAGTTAGTTGCCAGCGAGTGTACAAATCCAGCCATGCTTCCTCCCTGCTATTCAAACAGTAAAATTTTATTTTTCGCCATTGTATACTGTGCAGTTTTGCAATTTTGTGTACGTTATATGTTGTAAAATAAAAATGTAGGCTGTAGTGAAACCTCTTTCTGTAAATATATATTATCGGTGTTGGTGAGATAAAAATCTTGTCCTTTTCTTTAAAGGCTTTCTTCTATTTTTACCAAACTTGTTATAGGGAGAAAATGTCTTAAAATATCTTGAAGGGAAAGATCATTATCTCGCTTGTGACATGTGATTAATTGATGACTCTAAGACTGCTGTTGAATTTCAAACTTTAAGGTCAAAGAAGGTAACCTAAAGTTATATAAAACTACTGAAAATCTAGCATAAAAATGTGTCATTTGTAGACTCCATTAAAATGTATTTGAGAGCGAAGTATGATGAGCAATAATCCAGATGTAGGAGGGAAAGGTGTTGTCTAACCCCAGTCAAGTGACTGGGTTCCACTACCCTCAGGATTTGCGTGGCGGAGCTGGGGCAGCTTCCTTTGGAGGCTCTACCCTTGGTGTTGTAGTTTGCCCTGGAAATTCATCTGTAAAGAAAGAGAAAGCGATTTGAAAATAAATAAATATGGTGAATCAAGTGGGGTCGTGATAATCACTACAAACCGCCAAAGATCAAATTAAACTACAAAACTTTCAACTGGTGACGATAGCAGGAATCTTTGCACATAGATAATTTGACAAAAAATTAACATGTACAAATACTGGTAGGGGTAATTGTAGGATGGGGCAAGCTGTGCACAATTTTGCCATCATTCAGAATTTGTTTTTGTCAGGGGTTTTCAAATCAATTTGCAAATATAGCCACATTAAACATAGCATAAAATACAACACATTTACATTATAAAACATTTCGTTACAGTACTTTGGTGTAATCCAGTGTTACCTGATTATCCGCACTGAATTGCCTACGGGCAAACTAACGGTGCTGAAGAGAGGATTGGGTATGAGATTAAGATTGTGGAGATTTCCCCACAATATAAGAAGGCCCTAGCTAACAGTTGTCAGAGCTGTTGTATGTTCTGTCACAAAGACCCCTATGGAATAGGCTATACATGCATTTGATTGTTGAACTGACAGTCAGGCAGATATGCAGTATATAGAATCCAGCCTGAAGCTTGCAATTGCCATCATTCTTTAAGATGGATGGGGGAATTCTAACTGCTTTTTTATCTGATTGTTCTGCTTGAGGCCTAGTAATTATATTCACACATCCCTAAGCACCATCCCCATTTCTGTGAATAATCAAGTCTCCGCTCTCCATCTCCTAAAACCTGTGTTAGGTAGATTTAGCAAAATAAATGTACGTGTAGAAGCTGCACTAGGCATCTATAAAAAACATGAACTTTAAGCCTGCACAAATGATTTTCTGTGTGACTGTGTTGTCTGATAATCTAGTCATAAGAACATGTAGCCAGTCCCACATGGGACCTTTGTACACAGAACATGTGATAAGAATGTACCATGCATATGAAATGAACACATAGACTGTTCTTTCATGTAAATATCACTAACTAGCAGGAAAACATAGCAAATCAATTGGCAAATAGGACTTCAGGATATTCGGTTATCTGTTATTTGGGACAATTATGACAATTATGGAGACCTTCAAGTTGCACTCTTACCCCACTCAGTTTATTACTATAATTAAGTCTTCATGTTGAAAGCGCCCAGATATATTGTCCAGCAGGGTTGAATTTCTAGGTGCTCAAACCCAGAACTGAAGAGCTACCAACGGGTCATGTTTTCAGGATTTCTGTCTGTAGAAACAAGTGGGTTAATTATTGACCCAGAAAAATCACCTGTGGATGATTAACGAAATCCTGAAAACATGAACTGTTGCTAACTCTTGAGGGTTCCGTTTGAATACCTATGTGCTAAAATATAAGGTTCCTGTTCACTTTACATTAAACACGATGCTGAATGCTCTTATGGGTATTTTTTGTAAAAACGGTGCCAGGTTGTGACTATGCTGTGACCTACTGAAAATTACTGCTGGTGCTAAGTATTAGAAAACATGTTAGTATAGTGTTTTCTCGGAATGTGACTAAAACACTGTTTCAAGAAATATAAGACCTTGGAACACTTTGGTTCCAGGAGCAACATAGCCTGTGAATCCCCGCCCCACAACTTCTCGTTCCCACCAAGGCTGCTCCCTCAGAATTCCTTGATGCCCCCGGTCTGCTCTGAAACAAGCATAGCGGAGTCCTATACTGAGTGGCACATGTGCTCAGCCAGTGTCCTCCAGTCTCTGCGTCTCCGCTGCTGTCTTCAGCCAGCAGCGGAGATTTCCTGGGACTGGAGGACAGCGGGCCCCCTGGTAAGTGTGCGGCCGGTATCCCTGGTGAGCCCGGGCCAGATACAAGAGTACCCCCTGTACCCCCCTGATGGTGGCCCTGATGGGCTTATTTAAGAACACAGATTAGGCACTGAATGACTTCCCACACCCAGCACATATTGAAATTCAATCAACTATTATCTGCAGCTCCCTTTTAGCAATCTGCTGATATTGCCACATAAGATACCAAGTAAACAATAATGCTAAGGAAGCACTGATAAAATTGCCAAAATTATTTATTCTTAAATGTAGATATTAAAATTGAATCAGTATATTCAATTTTTGCTCATTATTGAACATCGAGATCTATTTGATCATAATATCTATTGGTGTTTTTCAATATCTCAGCGCACTGATTTCAAAACATCATATATACACTCAATCCAGATTTTTTAGATATATGTGATATACCAGTATATTATCAAATTATAAATGTTCATCATTATATGGAAATATATGTTTTTAATTTCATATATTGTTTTATGTTGATTCAATTTTGATATCTACCTTTAGGAATAAATAAGTTTGTCAGTTTTATCAGCGCTTCCTTAATATTATTGTTTATTCCAGTACTACTTGCCTACTTGTCATTGGGTGCTCTAACAGGCTATTGGCATCATATAGCTGCTTGTAATGTGAAATCTGATTGTTGAAGGGCTGTATAAGTAGCCCACCATTATTATCTAAAGAATGCTCCAGGTGCTTTCTCCTATTTCTTAATAACACCTGTGGCAAAAAGGGCAGGCATTTTGCCACAGACCTTTAATGGAGAGACTAATAATTCCCCTGGCAGTCTGCAGGCTCAGACAGGGTTAAAACTCCACCCTACTCTACACACAGAGCACAGGGGTACAGGTGGAACACATGGGTGTAATTATCTCAGGGTTCAGCTAGCTAGCACTTGGGAGTAAGCATAAATAGCTGCTTTGTGCTGTGGGCGGGGTAACCAGCGCCAGCCAGTGACTGGTGACTAGTGAGGGGACTGTGTGTCTAGTTAGCAACAGGGTTACATGGAATTGTAGATACTTTTGTTTGATTGAATTGCTGGAACTACAAGAGTTGCTGTCTGTACCATCCTGACACCTCTGAATAAAACTACAGCAAAGTGGTTCAGAAAACCTGTGTCAGCTGCATTTGTTTGGCTTGCATTTTACACACCCCACAGTGCTATGCTTATAGGAAAGCCAGATGGCAAGAGTACAAAAAATGTTATTCAAAAGAAAAAGTCAATATTTTATTTGATAAAACTATAATTGATCAATTGCCCACTCCCAAACCTGACACAGGATGCTATAGAAATTAAGCACTTCAAAGTAGATTTAATGAGCAGCATGAATCCTGTAGTTTATTTTAATTGCAATTGATATTGCCTCTTCATATTATACTTTATTTCCCATATTTCTGCATTTTGTAGGAAACCTCCATCACAAATGTGGCTGCTCACTGCAGCTGTAATACTTACTGGATTTCTTATTTACAGCCATTGGACAGGAGAAAGGGATTGGAGATTCGTCCTCTTCCTTCTTCCGACACAGGCCTCCAATTTTCTCTGCAACATAGCTGCAGGCTGGAAAAACACTTACTTATAAAGCTATCTATATAAAGACAAGTTTATATTTTGTAGTCAGTAAGTAATTTGTTTTTCCCCTGTGGGGTTAAAATGTGAAAATGTCAACTAATAAACTGGAGTTTTGTTTTGCCTTCCTCGGAAACAATAAAATAATATTTTATAAAAGATGAACCTACAGTATGTCTTTCTTCCACCTTATTATGTAACTATGCATATATTCAGATGCCATGGTGCATGAGGACATTTGTATTATTATTTATTATATACAAAGAAAATCTTAAATGTAATCTACTATATTTAAGTAGGATGCTCCAAATTACACTTACAGTTAAGATAGTAGATCTCACAACTGTATACATTTTCTTCTGTCTTTGTGAAACCACTTGTGTCAATTGTCATATATATATATATATATATATATATATATATATATATATATATATATATATATATATATATATCTACAACTGACAGTACATACGGGATTTTGCAGTACAAACGTAATAATGGTATTTAGCAATGCTTAAATATAGGGTTGGTCTGTGCACAGTATGAGCAGCTGGGCACTCAACTATCATAACACATACAGTATATTCTCATGTTGGAGACAACATATTGAGGAATTTGTCCTGTATTAAGGAGAAGGCCCTTTAGATGTCATCTCCTCATAATTTATTGAATTACTATTTCATGTACATTATTGCAACAAAACGCAATCAAAATGGCTGTGAGTTTGAACAGTTGGCGAGTTACTGCATCGAGGTGCTCTAACTTGAGCTAACTCTTTAAATAATGAATGCTCTAACGAATGTAGACCTCTATAGTCTTCTTCCCACATATGCAAATGCTTATCACTGTGCGCACAGATAAAAATACACATTCTATTCTCTAAGGATCCTGTGCTCCTTACCTTTCAGTATTAATCAGACCATTTTGCCAGCTTTCTGTCTGTCCACATTAACAGCTTTTGCTGAGCATATGAGTGCTACGTACACCTGACAGTCTGCCTCTCACTAGTGACAGGTACCTTGTTAAGGGAGCCAGGTGTCAGATGTCGGTGGGAGGGACAGAAAAAGAGTAGATAGGGGATGATTAGCGTGTTTACCACAGTCTAGTACAATGACATCTGCAGTATATATTGTACTTACGCATGGGAATAATATGTAAATTTTGAGCATAGTCATTGTTTTCCATTAGCAAATGCTCATGAACATTTATATACTGGTTATCATTATAGATAAGTTATCTTATGCTGCCAATGTATTTTCATGCAATTAAATCATTGAAATATTCTGTGCTAAGGTAAATACATTATTATAAATGCATATACAGTTTGAGACCTTATTGTTACCTATGCTTTTTTCATCTGGTTTCCATGTAGTTTAGACACATGAAATCCAGGTAAAATGTATGTGGGGAAAAGAAACATCATACTAAGGGTCATTTACTGTTTTTTTGTTTTTTTAGTGAGATCATGTGTATATTTGTGCCAAAATGCGCCCGTTTTTATGCCACCCACACACTTTGACTCACCACAATTACATATAAATCTGCATATGAAGATGTGGCATCTGCAGAGGGGTGCATCTTCTTACATCTTTGGATGGGAGGAGATGACCTGACCCCTAGGAACATTTTTAGCATCATTACCTATTTGGCTGAAAAAATTTGTATGTTTCCCCAGCGGAATTTGTTTTTTGTTTTTTTGAGTCAACAATTTTTATTGGGTTTTACAGAAGAGAATGCAATACATCAGAAAAACAATCAAGAAGCCAGGCATACAGAACAAAATAAAACACTTGGAAAAGTATTGACGGCCTATATAACAATCAGTTTTTTACATAAAAATCCCTCGAATACAGTCGTTTATGTGGGATGAATGCATAAGTGCTGATTAGTGTACGAAATATTATTATATGTTTAAAATAATGTACTAGTCCTCCATTTTTCAGAGTGGGGTAAGATCATTTTAATAACCAGTAAAGATTGGAGTGTATTTGTTCAAGAAATTAGATTTTTGATGTTTTATTATCATGTATATGTGAAACGTAACAATGAGGAGTTGAGCTTCAGGTGATAATTAAACACCTTAACAATGATTAGAGAAGCTGAGTTTAAAAGGAAGGAAGTGAGTAAGACCCCTTGTATGCCTTGACAAAGATTGCCATAATCAAAACGTGTTGGCTGGGAGTGGATATCTCTGAAGTTTAGCGCTTTCCCAAGTAGGTGTATCTTGCATTGCTGGTGATTCAAGTACATTTTTATGTGAATTATTATTTACCTGGGGTAAGAGTCCATTTAGAATTAAATGTTAAAAGGAATGCCCTTATTTGATGTTTTTATTATACATGTTATAGTGTCTCAATAAAGTATATTTTTACATAAAGAGGAAATGACCTATTAGCATGCTTTTTTTCCTGGGTATATCTTGGAATGAGGTTGACCAGAAGTAAAAGAGAAGAACACATATGAGACTACATGCCCACTATCAATTTCCGTCTTGTAAGTGTATCTCCTTAGGGGTGGATTACGGAGAGAGTCACCCAGTGTTATAAAAAGTGTACTTATTCTCACACATTAAGTGTATGTGCCAAATATGTATAAATCTGCACTATGATGTATTTTGTTTCATTTCCATGTTCCATCATGAGTCAACAGAAGAAGTATTATTGATTGGGATCGATAGATCAGTTTTAATACTTGGAATATACACTGAATGAACTTGAGAATATAAGAGGTCTCCATGTATAAGGTTGTTGATGAACTTTTCAATTTTTTTCAACTGAGAAACTGCTCCATTTATTTGATCATTTGAGATTGTTACAACTGGTCACTTGTACCAAACCTATGCTTGTTATATGTGTTCTATACTCCTGAGATAGTCCATCGTAAAATGATGGAAAGTAAGTGTCAGGACATATCAATGCATGTAACATATGTAATTTTAAAGCTGTGGCAATCATAACTGCGATACTGTAAATGTGAACACTTAACCTGCCAACCTAACGTGTTGACAGGCTAAATACTGATGCTTACATTATGCTGAGAGGTTGACAAAGTGTATATTGTGATTGGGGATATGCACAGTGTTGCCAATCAGAATGCCGACATTAAAAGTCCAGTGTCGCCTGGACCAGGGTATAGCCGGCAGACCCTCCAGCATTGGTCTTTTAATGCTGGCATTCTGATTGGCGACATTGTGCATGTCGCCAATCACATTTTTATGTTGGCCGGATAAGTGCTGACATTTACAGTGTCGCAAATAAGTATCCTACCCTTTTAAAGAGCCATTTGCAAGAGTCTTTTGAACGCAATTGGCTTCTGTATCTCTTTATTGTTATGAATATGCTTAAATATTAAATGCACATTTTACTTTATGTAGCTATGTTTCCTTCTGTAAATTTATATTTTATGCTATTGCTTTACTACCATGCTACAAATGGAATGCAACTCTATTATTATAATCATTCATATTATAATTTTAATCTAATGTACCCTGCATGTTTATTAGTCCTACATACATTTTATCATATATACATTACACAACTTAGAACCACAGAACACTTAACATTTATGTTTTCTTTCTCTCATTCCTATCCCTCCTGCCCTTATCAATGTTTTTGTGTTCAGGGTTTGCATACAACATTTCTGTAGCATTGAAACCCCTATCCCTGAAGACAGCACCAACGTGACCATACCCTTTTTTCATTAACTCAAAAGTGTGCAGACTATTTATCAATGAAAATATTTACAACTACCAGTGGTCAGAGGTGAAAAAAATCTTTTCAAATTTGATTTGTGACCGATTTGCATAAATTTCAAAAATCCAATTGCTTTATCTATCCAACTGTTGGAACAACATATCCTACAGAAAGTTTCTGTCAAGCTAATTACCTCAACACACAACACCATAATATCTCTGTCTGATGTGACCAATATAAATGGTTAGTAGAGAGGGTGTTTTTCAGCTTTGCTCTTTAGATTTTCACTTTTTTTTTTGCTTTTAAACTTTACAGTATATCCGAATAAGTTTGAGATCTAGTTCATAATTGAAATTTGATTAGAGTGACAATATTTAGTGTATTAGAATAATTTTAACTATGCCAACTACAATATTCATTGCAATGAAAAAGATGTATTTTTAGTACAGGACATTTTCTGTTACATGTAGAATAAGTTTATAAAAAATAACTTGAACCCACATTTACTGCTGTTTTTAAGTGATAAAGAGACGGTTAAAAGACAAGTTAGTGTCACAATTAGAATAGAGTATACTATTAAAATTTAAACCACACATTTGTTGTTATTTATTTTAGCAAAAAAGAGACATTTATAAGATAGAAAATATTTGGTGGGAAGATGATATAAACTATATTCCTTTTATTTGAATCACATCTACTGATATATTTATTTGAACGAGCACAAACCTTTGAACATATTGGTGAAAGAGAAATTACCGTCACAGTTTTGTTCTTGGATGCCATTATTATATATCTGCCCATCATAATTGTCTCACTCCTGTTTGCTGCAAGTGCATTTATGATTTAAAGATGTTGCATTTGTGAATGTTGCACTTGAGATGTTTGTAATCCATCGCTTTCTTTTATGTTGATCTCTGTCACTATAAGTGATCAATAGTCATTATAGTTTTACAATGAAATGAGTAATTTAATGCTAAACAGATATGATAATGCTATGAAAATACAATATATTCCAATCATCTATAACAACACCTATTGTGGCATATATTTAGATAAAAACAGCTGTTTATAAGACAGGCAATTGTTCAGCTTTATCATGATAAAGTGTATTCAGATCATGTACAACTACACCAATTGCATTGATTATTTCAATGAAAATTTTGAAATGTGGGTAAGTGAGCTCAGAGATAAAAAAAAAATCTGTTTGCGTAATGTTCTTTACACTTACAAAATCACTGCAATATATCTGCTGAGCTCAAATATTGCAAGATGTCTAAAGTGACAAATCTGTGCAGTATAAGATAGACAGCACTATATGTGACTGCATCAGTGCAGACAGCACTATATGTGACTGCATCAGTGTAGACAGCCCTATATGTGACTGCATCAGTGTAGACAGCCCTATATGTGACTGCATAAGTGTAGACAGCCCTATATGTGACTGCATAAGTGTAGACAGCCCTATATGTGACTGCATCAGTGCAGACAGCACTAAATGTGACTGCATCAGTGCAGACTAGGGATGTGCACCGACGACTTTTGGTGTCTCGTGTTTTGTGTTTTGGATTCGGATTTTCGCGACGTTTTGGGTTCGGATTTGTTTCGCAAAACACCTGCCGAAAGGTTTTGGTTCGGATTTAAGGTTTTGGATTCGGATTTTTTTTGAAAAAAGCATAAAAAGTTCAAAAATCAAGTTTTTGGGCTTATTTTCACTCCTATGCTATTATTAAACTCAATAACATTCAATAACAAGCATTTCCACTAATTTACAGTGTATTCTGAACACCTCACAATATAGTTATTAGTCCAAAACGTTGCAACGAGGTATCTTTCTGGACTGCGTAATGGAGTGGGTCACCACAATATATATAATAAGAAAACCATCAACTGGTCTTAATCGCACCGAATAATGTACCTGGACTGCGTAGAGAAGTGGGTCACCACAATATAAATTAAAAACCCTGAACTTGTATGATTCGCACCAATAAATGTATCTGGACTGCGTAGAGGAGTGGGTCACCACAATATATATAATAAGAAAACCATCAACTGGTATAAATCGCACCAAATAATGTACCTGGACTGCGTAGAGGAGTGGGTCACCACAATATAAATTAAAAACCCTGAACTTGTATGATTCGCACCAATAAATGTATCTGGACTGCGTAGAGGAGTGGGTCACCACAATATATATAATAAGAAAACCATCAACTGGTATAAATCGCACCGAATAATGTACCTGGACTGCGTAGAGGAGTGGGTCACCACAATATAATTTAAAAACCCTGAACTTGTATGATTCGCACCAATAAATGTATCTGGACTGCGTAGAGGAGTGGGTCACCACAATATATATAATAAGAAAACCATCAACTGGTATAAATCGCAGCAAATAATGTACCTGGACTGCGTAGAGGAGTGGGTCACCACAATATAAATTAAAAACCCTGAACTTGTATGATTCGCACCAATAAATGTATCTGGACTGCGTAGAGGAGTGGGTCACCACAATATATATAATAAGAAAACCATCAACTGGTATAAATCGCACCAAATAATGTACCTGGACTGCGTAGAGGAGTGGGTCACCACAATATAAATTAAAAACCCTGAACTTGTATGATTCGCACCAATAAATGTATCTGGACTGCATAGAGGAGTGGGTCACCACAATATATATAATAAAAAAAACATCAACTGGTATGAATCGCACCGAATAATGTACCTGGACTGCGTAGAGGAGTGGGTCACCACAATATAAATTAAAAACCCTGAACTTGTATGATTCGCACCAATAAACGTATATCTGGACTGCGTAGAGGAGTGGGTCACCACAATATATATAATAAGAAAACCATCAACTGGTATGAATCGCACCGAATAATGTACCTGGACTGCGTAGAGGAGTGGTCTGGTCACCACAATATAATTAATAAAACACCCTCCACGGCTCTGAATTTCCCCAAAAAAAATTCTGGACTGTATAGTGGGGTGGCCCCGGTACTAACTTTGATACCGGGGCCACAATATAATAAATGCACCTTCAACTGGTCAGAATTCCACCAAACAAGTATCTGGACTGCGTAGTGGGGTGGCCCCGGTACCCAATTTGATACCGGGGCCACAATACCTCCTCCAAGTTCCAAGTGTAGTGTTTATAACATCTTAACACTACACTAATTCTAGCACGTCAAACCCTCTTGTTTAAAATAATGACCGGGCATTTAAGTTTTGATTAAATTTTTTGAATTAATTGACATTTTCTAATTTTCTTTTACTTTTTGAACATGGCAAACGACTGTTGAATGGTCACATAATGCCAAAAAAATAGATGCAAGATGGAATTGTCCTTGGGTCCTCCCACCCACCCTTATGTTGTTGACATAGGACATGCACACTTTAACAAACCAATCATTTCAGCGACAGGGCCTACCAAACAACTGTGGCTGAAATGATTGGTTTGTTTGGGCCCCCACACCAAAAAAACAATTCATCTCTCCCTGTACAAACTAAACAGGCTCTACTGAGGAAAGATGTCGTCCTCATCCTCAACCTCTGATTCCTCCCCCCCTACAGTGTGTACTTCCTCCTCCTCACACATTATCAATTCGTCCCCGCTGGACTCCACAACCACAGGTCCCTCTGTACTATCTGGAGGGCAGTGCTGTACTTCATTGAGGAATTGATTATTCATTTTTATAAACATCATTTTTTCAACGTTGTGAGGAAGCAACCTCCTTCGCCGCTCACTGACCAGGTTCCCCGCTGCACTAAAAACTCTTTCCGAGTACACACTGGAGGGGGGACAACTCAGGTAAAATAGAGCCAGTTTGTACAGGGGCTTCCAAACTGCCTTTTTTTCCTGCCAGTAACAATATGGACTGTCTGACATGTCTATTTGGATGGTGTCAGCAAAATAATCCTCCACCATTTTTTCAATTGTGACAGCATCCAATGCAGGGACAGTAGACATGTCTGCAATGGTTGGCAGGTCCTTCAGTCCGGACCAGATGTTATCAGCATCCCCGCCAGCGGCTCTTTTGGGAAAACTGAGCTTTTTCCTCGCAGCCATAGATGTGGAAGAAAATGAGGGTGGAGCTGTTGGCATGTCACGGTCCTCTTCAGAGGACAATCTCCTGACCAGAAGGTCTTTGCACCGCTGTAGACTTGTGTTCGCCGGAAACAGAGACACAACATACGCTTTAAATCGAGGATCGAGCGCGGTGGCCAGAATGTATTGCTCTGACTTTAAAAGAGTGACCACCCTCAGATCCTGGCAAAGCGTACGAAGGGCTTCATCCACAAGAGCTACATGCTTTGTTGGATCGCAATGCTTTACCAGCTCCTCCCTCACTTTCTCCAGCTGCTTCTGCAACAGCCTGATCAGGGGAATGACCTGACTCAAGCTGGCAGTGTCGGAACTGACTTGTCGTGTGGCAAGTTCAAACGGCTGGAGAACCTTGCACAACACGGAAATCAGTCTCCACTGAGCTTGACTCAGGCGCATCACCACTCCTTTGCCTATTACGTAGGTGGCTGTGTAGGCCTGAATGGCCTTTTGCTGCTCCTCCATCCTCTGCAGCATATAGAGGGTGGAGTTCCAGCGCATCACAACCTCTTGTTTGAGGTGATGGCAGGGCAGGTTCATGCTTTTTTGATGTGCCTCTAGTCTGCGGTAGGCACTGGCTGAATGCCGAAAGTGTCCAGCAATTTTGCGCGCCACCGCAAGCATGTCCTGCACACCCCTGTCACTCTTGAGGTAATGCTGCACCACTAAATTAATGGTGTGTGCAAAACATGGGACGTGCTGGAAATTGCCCATATTTAATGCCCGCACAATGTTACTGGCATTGTCTGACACCACAAATCCCCATGAGAGTCTAAGTGGGGTAAGCCACTGGGAGATAATTTCCCTCAGTTTCTCTAATATGTTGTCAGCGTTGTGCCTCTTATTAAAGCCTGTAATACACAATGTTGCCTGCCTTTGCACGAGCAGCCATTTTGTAGATGCTGCTACTGATGCAGCTGTTGCTGTTGCTGCGGAAGGCGATGCATTTACCCAGTGGGCTGTCACAGTCATATAGTCTTTCGTTTGCCCAGAACCACTTGTCCACATGTCTGTGGTTAAGTGGACAGTGGGTACAACCGCATTTTTCAGAGCACTGAGGACACTTGATCGTACTTCTCTGTACATCTTTGGTATCGCCTGCCTAGTGAAGTGGAATCTCGACGGGATTTGGTACCGGGGACACAATACCTCCATCAACCCTCTAAATCCCACTCCACTGATGGCGGACACCGGGCGCATGTCTAACAAAAACATTGCAGTTACAGCCACAGTTATACGCTTTGCAATAGGGTGACTACTATCGTATTTTGTGGTCATGGCAAACGACTGTTGGACGGTCAATTGTTTTGTGAAAGACTTAGCGGTCTTACGACTTCCCCTCTGGGAAGATGACCGACTAACAGCAGCAACAGCAGCAGTGGCAGTAGTAGGCGTAACGCTGCAGGATTCCTCAGATGATCCCGTATTGGAGAGGACTCAGTCTGGCTGCTGACTTGGGCTGCAGGACTCAATCTGATGGAGATCGTGGAGGAAGTTGATGAGGAGGGTGTTGCTGGTGTGTATCCAACTGGACCACGGGATTTAGGTGTCCCTGTACCGATGACGGTCCTAGCCCCAGTTCCTGAACTAACCACTGAACTATGAAGGCTATTCAGGTGACGTATAAGGGAGGATGTCCCTAGGTGGGCAAGATCTTTACCCCTGCTTATTTGAGCTTTACATAAGCTACATATGGCCATACATTGGTTGTCTGGATTTGGGTAAAAATAACTCCAGACCGAAGAGGTGCATTTTTTGGTCTTCTGACCAGGCATGACGATGGGCTTTTTTATCCCATGGACATCAGCTGTTTCCCCCCCTGGTGCCTCATTTAGAATAACCACATCACCATCCTCATCATCAAGTTCCTCCAAAGCGCCAGCTACATCATCAATAGCCTTCTCCCGAGCCACCTCTTCCCGTACAGTGATGGGAAGGTCAGGCTTGACAACCACCAACACCCTTGGACTCGCCTTGGGGATTTGTGATAATTTCTTTTTAGAAGGCATAGTTGTTTGCTGTTTTGTTGCTGACAGCATAACTCTCTTCAATTTTTTGTAGGGGGAAGAGGAGGAGGAGGGCTAAGATCCTTGGGTGAAGATGGACCACTAGTCATGGACACGGGCCAGGGCCTAAGCCGTTCCTTGCCACTACGTGTCGTAAATGGCATATTGCCAACTTTACGTTTCTCCTCAGATGATTTTAAGTTTCTCTTTTTGCTTTTTTTTGAGAACTTGGGCTTTTTGGATTTTACATGCCCTGTACTAGGAGATTGGGCATCGGGCTTGGAAGACGACGTTGATGGCATTTCATCGTCTATGTCATGACTAGTGGCAGCAGCTTCAGCATTAGGAGGAAGTGGGTCTTGATCTTTCCCTACTTTATCCTCCAAATTTTTGGTCTCCATTATATGTAGCACAAGATACTGCAGAATGTGTGAACTTGGTAATATTGCAGTACCAATGGGCTTATACTGCAGGATTGGTTTTGCAAATTTTGTTGTAATTTAATTTTTTTTTGTATTTTTTTTTTTTATAACTTTTTTTACATTTTTTAAACACTTGGGAATATTGGGGAAATAACTATGCCCTTAGAAGCACAGAGCACGGGACACAGGACCACTGGACTGAACAGGACACAGCACACAGGACCCAGCAGCACCACTGAACTCAAAATTGACATAGCACAGCACACAGCACCACTGGGATGATACTGCAGAATGTGTGAACTTTGTAATATTGCAGCAGTACCACTGGACTTTTATTGCTGAATGTGTGAACTTGGTAATATTGCAGTACCAATGGGCTTATACTGCAGGATTGGTTTGGCAAATTTTGTTGTAATTAAAAAAAAATTTAATTTGTTTTTTGTATTTTTTTTTTATTAACTTTTTTTTAATTTTTTAAACACTTGGGAATATTGGGGAAATAGCTATGCCCTTAGAAGCACAGAGCACGGGACACAGGACCCCTGGACTGAACAGGACACAGCACACAGGACCCAGCAGCACCATTGAACTCAAAATTGACAGAGCACAGCACACAGCACCACTGGACTGATACTGCAGAACACAGCACAGCACAGCACAGAACTAAACAGCACAGCACGAGATCTACCAGAACAGAGGACCATCTAACACACCCTCCCTCTACCCTGATCAATGCCCGAGTGAAGATGGCTGCGACTAGCGGGGAATTTATAGGTTCCGAGTATCGCAAGATCCGACAGCGGGATTATGAGTCAGAGCCTCGGTTTCAATTTTTCATTTGGCGCCAATACCCGGATCTGTCTCGGATCCGACTCGGATCGGCAACGTTCGGATGGGCTCGGATTCAGGAAATCCGAGTGCGCTCATCTCTAGTGCAGACAGCACTAAATGTGACTGCATCAGTGTAGGTAGCACTAAATGTGACTGCATCAGTGTAGGCAGCACTAAATGTGACTGCATCAGTGCAGACAGCACTAAATGTGACTGCATTAGTGCAGACAGCACTAAATGTGACTGTATCAGTGTAGACAGCACTATATGTGACTGCATCAGTGTAGACAGCACTAAATGCACTATAAGTGAATGGATCAGTGTAGGCAGCACTAAATGTGACTGCATCAGTGTAGGCAGCACTAAATGTGACTGCATCAGTGTAGACAGCACTAAATGTGACTGCATCAGTGTAGACAGCACTAAATGTGACTGTGTCAGTGTAGACAGCACTAAATGTGACTGCATCAGTGTAGACAGCACTAAATGTGACTGCATCAGTGTAGACAGCACTATATGTGACTGCATCAGTGTAGACAGCCCTATATGTGACTGCATAAACCTAGACAGCCCTATATGTGACTGCATAAGTGTAGACAGCACTAAATGTGACTGCATCAGTGCAGAAAGCACTAAATGTGACTGCATCAGTGCAGAAAGCACTAAATGTGACTGCATCAGTGCAGACAGCACTATATGGGACTGCATCAGTGAAAATGTTAAATAGGTACAGCTGCGTGCAAGAATCAATATTCTCTTAAAAAACCTATTTGCAAGTAACAAGTGTGCAACATATTACATTCTACTTTTACAATGCTATTTACAATGATCTTTCTCTCACACCACTCCACATCTGCTGGACCACTTTGAAAATCCCTACACTGTCTCCCTGTGTCCTCCAGAATCAAATTCAAATTACTCACCCTTACCCTCAACAACACTACTCCTGTATACATCTCAAATCTCATATCAAAATTATCTCCCTCCTGCTCTCTTAGATCTACCTCTGACCTGCGCTTTGTCTCTTTTTTGGTAACCACCTTTCACTCCCGCCTACAAGATTTCTCCCAAATTTGTGCAAATAGAAATGTGTTTTCACCTTTGTAAATTATCTTTATTGATTTAAATGGCACCACTAACATCTCTGCTGTGACAGTATTTGCATTGCATTGCACTTTTCCCACTTCCTCATCTTGTATTTTTGCCCCTTTTCTCTGAACATGTGCCCCCCAAACTAAACATAACTTAAGCAATATGACTTTAGTGTAAATATACATATATATATATATATATATATATATATATATATATATATATATATGCATTTTTGATGGATTTTTGATATGTGTGCATATATGTATAGATTCATACATATGTGTGAATGAATGTTTGCAAATATATGTATACATCCCTCCACTTCATTGTCCATGTCTATGTGACACAGTTTACTACTGGTTCACTTCATTCCTAATAAATTGTCCCTTTAGTGTCTCTATCACTAGCAAATCATCGCTTCCTCCCACTATCTTAAAAGGTTCCACAAGGCACTGTTCTTGCCCTCTACTTTTCTCACTGCGTACCTCTTCTCTTGGGGAACTAATTCGCTAATTTGGTCTCCAGTACCACCTCTACGCTGATGACAAATCTACTTCACCTGCCCTGACTTCTCCCCTTCTGTACTATCTTGGGTGACCAATTGCTTTTCTGCAGTCTCCACAAGGATGTACCAAGGCTACCTAAAGATCTACATGTCCAAAACAGAACTAACCATCTTCCCTCTTCCCAGAGCTACCACCTCCCCTGAAATCTCTTATTGTCAATATCACCACCATTTCATCAGTCTAAGCCTTGGTGTCAAACTTGACTCCTCTAGTCTTGTTACCTCCAACTTCAAAATATTGCCAGAATATGCCCTTTTATTATCCAAGATGCTACCCAAAATCTAATTAAGTTCTCTTATCATCTCCAGCTTTGACTACAGCAACCTCTTCCTTTATGGCATATTCCTCACCTATCTATCTCTGGTTCAATCCACCTTATATGCCGCAGCAAGACTGGCTACTCAACATCTACCGCACCACTCTACAAATCCCTACACTGGCAAATCCCTAAACTGGCCTCCTGAATCCACTTCAAATTATTCACCGTCACTTACAAATCCCTCAACAAACACCACCTCTTCATACATCTCAAATCTCAACTCAAAGTATTCTCTCTCTTGCCCTCTTAGATCTACCTCTGACCTTTGCCTCACCTCACATCGGATTACCACCTCTCACTCCCATCTACTAGACATTGCCAATGCCGCCACCCACTTATGGAATTTCCTACCACTCCCAATCAGACTTTCCCACAGCCTTAAAATATTTAAGCGATCTCTGAAAACCCACCTCTTTATTAGAGCTTATGCTACTCCCATCTATACTACCTACACTAATGTACCTCACCCTCACAACTGTTTCAATCTCCACTCTGCGTCACCCTACCTCCTCTTATTTTAGCGGTGCTATTATATACAGTAGCTTGCAAAAGAGCATTCTTAGAAAATTAAAGACAAAATTATAGACATGCACCAGATAAGAAATTGCTTCAAAATATTATCCTGGTGCTTGGATATTCCAGTGAGGACTGTTAGATCATTTGTGGGGAAATGGAAGCTGCATTATATTATCCAGGCACTGCCTAGGCAAGGTCGTCCCTCAAAACTATGCATCGGAGCAAAAAAGGAGACTAGTAAGGGAAGCCACATAGAGGCCAACTAGAAATTTGAAGGAGCTCCAGAGTCCAGTGGCTAACACTGGAGTGTAGGTTCACCAGTCAACCATAAGGAGAGCGCTGCATTCAACTGGACTGTATCAGAGGTTAGCTAGAAA
The DNA here is from genome assembly GCF_038048845.1 of Mixophyes fleayi. Classification (NCBI taxonomy): domain Eukaryota; kingdom Metazoa; phylum Chordata; class Amphibia; order Anura; family Limnodynastidae; genus Mixophyes; species Mixophyes fleayi. The sequence continues at coordinate 98,534,776 of NC_134410.1, read as the reverse complement.
TAATCATTATTGAAACAAAAACACATTAAATAACCTCTGGAGTTTATCAGAAAATATTAGAGTGACCCAGCTAAAATGTGCGATAATGTTTTGTGGTCAAAATTGAGCTTTCTGGCTCTAATTTGAAATTCAAAACCCCATCCTAATAATAAAGTATGGGGGTGGCAGCATCATGTTGAGCAATGCTTTTCCTCAGGGGGACTGGGCCTCTTGTTAAAATGATGGATGGTTGGTGCAAAATACAGGGACATACTGCAAGACAACCTGCTTCAGTCTACTAGAATACTAAAGCTTGGGAGAAAATTCACCTTTCAGCAGATCAATGATCCCAAGCACAAGGCCAAAGCAACAGTGGTGTGGTTGAACAACAAAAAGGTGAATGCTCTACAATGACCATGTCAAAGTCCAGGGGTTAAATGTATCAAGTTGCGAGCTTCCTGCGATTTAAAATCACCAGCGATTTGAGCCACCAAGTCGCCATATGTATTAACTAACAATTTAAATCACAAATAACAAATTGCTGTCAATCTTGAGAGATTAGAGATTAGAGACTCTCAAATCGCTTGTGTTTAGTTGTAGTTTTTAAAATCTCCACTTTTTCACACCAAAACTCATTTCTGATTGGTTGCAAGTTTTACAGGCGAAACTCGCACAATTTTAACCTCACTAACATTATAAAAAGCAGACTACTTCCTTATTTCAGTTGATAGGGAGCATATAGAGAGCAGGTGACAGCATAGAAGAGAAGTGATTTTGTGTAAAGGATTGTTGAAAGTGAGCTTTGTGGGTTTTTTATGTCTTATTTGCTTTAGCTGCCCTTGTTTGTCTCATTGTTTTAGTTTATTATTATTATTATTATTATTATTATTATTATTATTATTATTATTTTTGGTGATTGTTGTTTTTTGGTGTTTTCTGTATTTACTCTGTGTTTTCTTTGTGAGTGTATTTGTTTTTTGGTTTGTCTTTCCCCTGTGTGTTCTGTGCTTGTCAGGATGGTGAGAGGCAGGAGTGGTGAGGAGTCTAGGGACAGTGGAACATCACAAGGTGCAAGGGAGGCCAATGCGGACACACCACAAAGAGAGGCACCAGATGTGGAATCTGAGGAGTACATTACCTTAGAACCCGTGTCTACATTCTCTGAAGTTGAGGAGCTTGTGCGGCTGCACCAATAAGCCCACCAACATCCACACCCAGCCAACCTCAACCTGCAGCAGTACTGAATTTTGCTGCATCGATTCAGCAGTTTAGCAGGTACAAAAGAATTTGGTGGCATTTCACCAGGCTCCCTGAGAGGAATTCAGTATCAGCTATCCAAAGGCTTCAGATGTCTGTGCAAAAAGCAAGACAACCAAGAACAGATTTCTACCTCTATCTTTTAAATTTTAAAACTTAGGTCATTCATTTTTAAAATTTATGTTAGGTTAACAATGGGCAGTATTGGAAAGCTAATGTGTTTGCTAATCTCGCCTATCCAAAGCAGTGTGTTGATTCTGGCGATTTTTAGGCTGAAATTATGATGATTTTACAAATTGCAACTTCACACATATGACGACTTATATTACTAGAGTGGGAAAATGTCGGAACTGTGATTTGCAGCAATTTGGAAAATGGAGGTTTTGAAAAACTCACTTTACTTGCGATTTTCTATCAACTGTGGCAAAGAGGCTTATTTGTCACACCTCTCCTATAGGGAAAGAAGTTAAAACCCAGGCAGTCTGCAGGTGCAGCCTTCAGACAGTTTTCAATTTTCCCTGGGCTGCTCTTTCAGCACATACACAGGCAGGTGTTCCACAGGGTGTAATTAATTTGTTGTTTGCTGTTGTTGGTTTGTATTGCTTGGGTGAAGGATGAAAACACTTTTGTGTATTTGTGGGCGGGGCCACCAATGCCAGTTAGTGGCCGGCTAGTGGTGAGGGATCTACTGTTTAGCCAGATGTAGGGTTGCTGTAGAATTGTGATGTTTTTACTGGAAATGTGTGCTGTAACCATGGCTGAAACTGTTTAAGGCATCCTGATAACTGCCAATATACTGTGAAAAGGTTCAGCCAAGCTGTGTGAGACTCCAGTGAATGCCGTCCTTTATCACACAACTCGCACTTTCGTACATCAGCGAGCTTAAACTCCCCCGAGAAAATCGCTAAAAAGAGGCGAGGAATTACAGCTTGATACATTTACCCTCAGATCTCAATCCAATTGAGAGTCTGTGGCACTATTGGAAAATTGCAGTCCACAAGCGTCAGCCTACTAACCTGAATAACCTGCAGCAAATCTGCAAGGAAGAATGGGCAAAAATCCCTAATCACAAACAGTGTGCACACCTGGTATAAACTTACCCCAACAGATCTAACGCTGTTATTGCAGCAACAGGTGTTCTACCGAGTGTTAGTCTGCAGAGGTTAAATACTTATGGAGGCATCATTTTTTATTTTTTATTTTTTAAAACTATATACAGACAAATAATGAATTATGAGTTTGAAAATTTACTTTAAGAGCATTTCATAGGGGACGAGACCACGGTAACGTGATGATGTCACTTTGCCCCCTCTTGCAGTTGTCATCATGTCTCCCGCATGGTAGGTTTTAACAGTCGGCAAGTATGATATATAGTGCCGTTACATATTTCAGATGAGTCCTATACTATTTTGCTTATTAAATACCTTCTTTCCCTTGGCGCCCCAAGGGTTACTCCATGGAGCTGTTTTTTCATAGGGTCTGTGGTTAGCTTATCTCTGAGGAAGGCTAGATGCCCATTTCTTCTAAAAATGAATGTCCTTTCGCTGAGCCTCATTTAACTATATACATTTCCAATATTTGTAAAAGTTAAATGTTGAAAACTGCATACATGATTTTTATCTGTTTGTTTTTAATACATCAGATTGACACTTACTAGGTCATTATTTACTAGTATTAGAAATACTGGCCCCATGCAGGGACACATTTAAAAAAAGAATCATGATAAAAGCACCAATTATGACTGTCTGCCCTGCAAGAGTGAACACATATTCTTTAATTCATATCTGTCAGCTGTAAGTGCTCCTAATTATTTAGAATCCCGTTGATTCAGAAATTGCAAGTTTCACATTTTCAACATTGTGCAGTAATATTCTAGGAGAAAAGCACTGGCTGGTCTAAAACTAGACCTGTCCAGCAGTATAGAAATATCAAACATCAATACTATCTGCTAAAAACCCTAATTGCATTGTAGAGTTATTCATACACATACTTTTTCTTGATAAAATGAGCAATAAATCTATACCCTTACCTTTCTGTATTCTGTGGCTTAGTGATTAGCACTTCTGCCTTACAGCACTGGGATCATGAGTTTGATTCCTGACCATGACCTTATCTGTGTGGAGCTTGTATGTTCTCCACGTGTTTGCAAGGGTTTCTTCTGGGTGCTCTGGTTTCATCCCACGCTCCAAACGTGTGTGTGTGTGTGTGTGTGTGTGTGTGTGTGTGTGTGTGTTAGGTAATTTAGACTGTAAGCTCCAGTGGAGCAGGGACTGATGTGTATGACAAATATTCTCTGTACAGCGTTGCGGAACTGGTGGCACTATATAAATAAATGGTGATGATGATAATACATTATTTCATCTGTTGGTCTTGGCTGAAGATCCTCTGACATGAATCTTACTCAGACCCAATTAGGGTCTGGTCTTATATTGTTACAGTTTGATGATGTCAAAGAAAGTTTGTCAAGAATACAGTGAGTATGCGTGGAAGGCTGCCCAGGGAAAAAGGAAGGTTAGTACTTACTCGGTCAGTGTCGGGCAATGAGCTGAGGTGGTTAGGCATCATGGGACGGCACACCAGAGGTGCTTTCTAGGGATGGGCAAGGCGAAGCTGAATGAACCAATCAGGATCCTCTGTGGCAGGCCAATTAGAACACTCTGTGGAAACCCAATTGAGGCCGCAATTCCCTCGCTATAGCCTGGTGCCTCTGGCAGTCCTCTTCCTTGGCATTAGTTAGAAATAATTCCTGTTTCTTATGACTTTACAAGTCAAGCTTGGCTTGACTGCAGAGGTGTCCCTTTTGAGCCCACAGAACAATGGGGTAATCGTTGTACCTTTGATGCCGTTACACATGCTCTTGCTATTAAATTGAATGTTCACACTTTGATTAATATGCAAGAATTGCTGCCCAAAAGATGGATTAATTAATGCAGCCGTTAAATTGTGAATTTATAAGAACATTATATAGCACACAGAGTAAATGTAACATATGTTTATATCTTGTCTAGCTATGTGTAGATGGCATGTCGACTTTGCCAGAAATATAAAGGCTTTTAAGCGACTGCATGTTTAAAGAAGAAATCTGGTCAGCAAAGGGTAACAGGCAGAGTGAAATTGCCATTGTAATAGAAATATGAAATGGAGAGCATGTGATGTCTTCGGGGTTCAGTAGCAGATGCTCAAAATCACCCCTGGTAGCAAATATCAGCTGTGAACACAATAGCATGGCTGGCTTATTAACCCCAGTGCTTACTGTAGTTCTCCAATAATGCAAAGCAAGCATTGGAATACTGAAACAGAGTTTATAGTACGTGTTCCCAGGGAGAGCAGAGATTTCAAAACAGATTGTAGGAGTGAGAGATGGGAGGCGTAAAACGCCAGATGGCAAAATATTGCAGTAATCCGCATGAGGGCATGAAATAATGTTCTTACTGTGACTTGTCAAAGGAAAGTATTTTTTGTGATAATACACTTGATGAAACAACAGGTTTTAGCGAGCGTGAATGCATGAAAAAGAAGGTGTCAGATTATATTAGTCAAAGATATACAGTCTAAAACATAATTAATGTACGGTGCTTGCAGGCTCCACTGTTTTCCTTACATTTATTTTGTCATATCTATTGAAGCTTGTCTGCGGCTGTTGAGTCTGTGAAGTGAAGCCGCAGCTTGGAAAAGGACACAAATCCATCAAGTTTAACCTTTGTTAAATCTCCTCTGTATTGATCAAGAGTAAGGTAGACCCATTTGTATTTAGATCTCCTACCTCTGTAGCGGTGTGCAGAAAAGTGGGCTATTTTAAAAAGTACGATTTCATTGGAGTAAAGCAAATAAAGTATTCCACAGTAGGAATGTGCAGTTGCAAAAGGATGACCTAGCCCAGGAGTCAGGGTTAGGAACAAAGAAGCTACTTTCATTGCTGCAAAACAGACTCTCTAGATGACAAGCGAGCATACAGATAGATGTATAGGGATGTGTACGTTCAGACTGGTTAATCAAAAAAACAGCAGCCACAGGGGAAGACATTAGGGAAAGCAAATCAGAGGAGTTTGTCTTGGAGACAGTTTTGGAGCCGCACAAGTCCAAAACCCACTACAAAAGTGCAACATACACACCAAGATTACCGACCCTTGAAAACATTTTAATTGACAATTCAATAAATATATACTGATGACCAAAGCATTTTTACTGACATATAATATAACATGAACATGTGTAACAAAAAATGATGAGCAGATGCTACATATAGTTAGTAGTGTCAGTAGAATTTGATACTGATCACTATTATAGTGGAACTTACAAAATGAAATCAATCATCTGGTTGGTTGCTATGGGTAACACCACAATTTCCCTTTGCACCTGTTTCCATAAATGGCCCCTACTCTGTGGTGCAATTTAGCAATGTGAAAGAAAACGTTAGTACTGTGCACAAAATAATTCACTATTGTGAAGAATCTTTGATGTCAATTGTGCTTTGAGCCGGCATTGTACAGACAAGAGCAGTGGCGAAGGGCGCCAAGATCTAGGGTGGTGCCCTGCGCGATGTACAAATATCCAGCGCCTAGGGCAGGGTTCGGCACACAGGGACAGCTTAGTATAGAATCCTGCATCTGAAGGTGCTGTGCACTCCGATGCCCTGCTCCCTTCTTCTCTCTGACTGTTGGGCATGATGTCACCATCATGTCCAGGCGCCATCAGTCAGGAGTCGCGCAGAGAGGAGCTGCTGTCAGAAGAGAAGATAGAAGAAAAAAAGTGTGATGATGGGGGAACAGTGTGATTAAGGGGTGCAGCAGCGGGATAAAGGGGGTGGGGCTGTGTGTTGAAGAAGGGGAGCAAAGTGATGAAGGAGGGGAACAGTGTGATGAAGGAGGGGAACAGTGTTATATATCCATATACAAATATTATAATTACATTGTATTATTTCTATCACTTCCTTGAGAGGCCCTGGTGTTTCTCTGTTTACCTTTTGTAAAATATTTTTATTGTTAATCCCCCCCCCAGTTAATAATAAAAGAATAATATGTAAACTTAATGGGGGGAGGTACACCAAATAGTCTCACATAGGATACATCTAGACTTGAGGCCAGTCCTTTCTGAGTAAAAAGTATCTGATGCTAAGTTAGGAGCAAAGCAAAAAAAGGAGCAAATTTGCACCTTGGCAAAACCATATTGCATCGCAGGGAGGGGGGATTTAAAATGTGGGGACAGATTTACATATTACAGGGCATGTTCTAGGTCAATTTAAGTTTCAGTGTAAAAATGAAAATATCAATTATTTGTGTGCTGCATGAAAAAGAAGCCAGTATTTTCCATGCATGCAAAAAAAATAATAATTAATTTTCACCCTTTGTATCTTAACATGGTTTGTCCAGGAGCAAATTTACTCTTGTTTTTTTTGCTTTGCTCCCAATTCAGCATGGGGTCCATAGAGTACAAGAGTGGTACATTTTTTTTCCATTTCAGTGTAACCTATTTTTTTTATAAGCAATTTAATATAGTGCATTTTGTTCTTAAATTTGAACTGTAATGTAATAATACTGATAAAGATAATGGACTGTATTTTGGGATACAAGGTCAGCTATTTAAAACCACATACATGCTGGAGGGCTGAGTTACAGTAGATAAATGTTGCCAATTGCATAGTAGCAATTGCAGCTTACACCCACATATATTCCTGTACAGTCACAGCAGTATCGAATATGTAGGTCTAGGTCCACATGAGTATTTTCTAGGTGTACTGGCTATATGTAGAAAGCAATATAATAGTTGAGGTGTGAAAATGATGTTAGCACTTTTTTTTTTTACTTCCTTACACTTTAACGTAACCGGAATGCCTATTAAAAGTCAACGTAAAAGCAGGCTATAACTAACACTGCTACTGCAATGGCTCATTCAGATTTTCACAGAATTATACACTGTACTTTACCGATGCTAGCTGTAATAGCAACATCAAGACATAAATCATTAATTTTAATTTTTATGCAATTAAACACATTTTGTAAGCAACTTACGGGGAAACTAACAAAAAATGGCTAAGCACTTTACCTTGATTAGCAAGCTGCTGCAGCTTGCTTCTCTGGAAATTGCATCATTTATGAGCTGCCAGCCTATATGTCTTGAGACAAATATTGCTGATCCCTTTCTTCCAGTCTCCCTTTCAGTCTGATTTCAAATTGATTGACACAAAGTGATATGCTATTTCCTTTCTCCTACTACAAAGATAAATACTAATGTTATTCGTGAGACAGCGTTCAAAATAATACTTTTGTTTTATGTAAGCGTCCACTCTGGGAATCAAACAGTTAAAAACAAGAGCTCTTGCGAACAATGAATTCTGCAGAGTGTATTGATCTGTGCCTTTCCAAATGCAGCACTGCAGTGTGGATGTTTAATGAGTGTGTTTTTTTTAACTCTTTTTTCTTTCCAAAGCATACATCTTAAAGAAAATGCTACCAGTTACTGTGTTTATGCTTATAAGTTAAAGGTCTGGGCACAGTACAGATAACTGAAGACTGGGTCCCTTTAAATGACAGCACCTCAGATCACCATATTTTTTTGATAAAATCAATAAGTATAAGTAATGATCATAGCAAGTAGCCTATATTTCTATGTAGAAGCTACGGCTATTATTTAACAGGTTTGGTTAAAAATACAAACATATTTCTATTCCTTGAATAAATTAAGTACTAGTTGATTGTTTAAAACTGTTTGGAAACAACTGAAAGCTTAACAACAAAACACCTTTCAACAAACAGTTCTGTTGCCATTATTTTAACCTTTACTCGTGCATAATAGCTACTATCAAGCATCACTTAATTTTGATGCGACAAACTAACTGTTAACAGCTGGTGGTTTATATAGAATGCGACCTTTCATTTCTAATAAGCATGCTGTAATAATTTAGTGCAGTGAACCAGGTACAGTGAATAATTAATTACAGAGAAAGGAGAAAGTGAGAAAGAGAGAGATGATAATTGTTACACAAGGTTAACAGCTGAGGAGGCCTGCAATAAGATGTATATATAGCACTGTATGAATAATTGTTCAGGTAATTATGTGGCCGATCTGTCAGTCTGGGAGATGTATGGTAGAAGTGGTGAAATTAACTGCACATTTTCTTTAGAAAAAAAAAAAAGCCCTTCAAATGTGAGTGCTTTCAAAATTGTCACCTGAGGGGTCAGGATTTATGTATGAGGCACTGACCGTGAAACACTATGAGGGATTTACAAAAGCTCTAGCACAGGGAAAAGATGCTGTAACTTATAGCAACCAGATTTATAAACAGCACTAGGAAAATGGCAGAACCTAAATGACTACTATAAATTGCAGGATGTTTGTCCTATACACCAGTTTTAATAAGTGTTCCCTATTTTCTTTAACAAAGGTGTAGGAAATACTGTCTGCGCTGGTATTGTATGCAGGGGCAGGCTGGGCTGGGGGACATATACCTCCCAGGCTAGTCCCATAGCAGGCTACCTTGGCCTGGGTCACTGGGCTACCCCCAGGCTAAAATTTGCCAGCCCTCCCCTGATTACATGTACCTTAGTGAGTTGAATTTATGCAGCTTTCATGCACTGGGTGCAAGAGCATGTCTAATCTAGCATTGTAAATTTGGACTCATATTTATGGACATGTACAAAAGCTGGTGTACAGGGAAAATATCTTATAACCTATGGCACCAAACAGGTGCTTTAATTACCTAAACACTACGAAAAAAATGTCAGTTAGACTTTATACATGGTATTAATTTTAAAGGGCATATTCAATTAGGTGCCAGATTGCACATTCCAGAAGGTAATATGGTACCACAATAACGCAGGTTTCTCTTCGCAGCCCTATGGGGTGTGAACAGAAATCTGCGGTGTTGCGATACCATGGATTACCTTTGCAGGCCAATCCGGCGCGTAGCCGTGATGCCCGCACCTAATTGAATATGCCCCCAAGTGTTTATCATTTGTCCGTAAAGCCTGTTAAACATGCTTCGCTTTGATGCTGAGAGTCTAAAATATAATGTAAACCATACTTGCCAAGTTTATGATGTTGGCATCTGGGAGATCTTAGGGAGGGGGTGTGGTGGTGTTTGCCCCCTTCCACCCTCCCTTTATTTGTTTTTCAACATGGGTAGCATTTAATTGGCTGGTAAAGGTTACGCCACCGTTTTCCGGGATACTCTGCTCTTACTTCAAATGCATGCTGCTTACCTGCAGCTTTGTTACTATACAGCATGGACAGTATATCTTTTATAGTTGCATACCTATCAACCTTACTCATCGTCACAATATGATATTTGTCTGCTGCAGTTTTTGACACTCATGTTCCTTCTGAAATTAGGGCTGAGTTGATAAACTGAAAATAAAGTAGGGATGCTCACTGACCCCTGTATTTTGTTTTGGTTTTGGATCTGTATTAACTTTGTGCTTTGGTTTTGTTTTTGGCAAAACCGCCATCACGTGTTTTGGTTTTGGATCTGTATAATTTGGCTCTTTTTTTCCCCCTACATTATTATTAACCTCAATAGCATTAATTTCCAGTCATTTTTGACCACCTCACAGGTCACAATATTGTTTTCATCTACTTTCGAACAAAAACTGCAGCGACTTGGCTGGATGCTAAGCGACAGAGCAACGACACAAACACACGGCAGTTCATAGCACATCAAGTGACCAGAACATTGCTACCACTCCTATTTCTGTAAGAGCATTGGCACTGAGCAATGGCACTGACAACTGGAGAGTGACAAGCACACTGCTACCCCATGTTTCAGTGTGAGCAATGGTCCTGGATCTCCTGGGGAGGGAGGGAGGTACTTATGGATTCCAAAACTAGCAATATCCGATGATGCAACAACGATGTTTTGCCTCAATTCAGATCCGAGGAAACGGGAAAGTACCGGGCCGGTTTGGCTCGGTACTCGGATTGGTGGTGTTCAGGGGGATTCGGTTTTTGGAAAACCGAGCTTCAGCATTTCTAAAATAAAGGATTTTTTTGTCAATTAATTAATTAATTCAGCTCAAGTTCTTGCATTTGGTAAGTGTAAAGCGCATGCTTAGACCACGTCATAAAAAAGTCTAGATTGCAGGAATATGATTTCAATAATACCAAGAAACTTGCATATCGTTATCTTTGGTGAATTGCATTTGCTGTTCAGAGGCAGAAATTAACATCATATGAAATTACAGCAACCCGAGTCTTATGGCACAGCTATCGTGAAAAGTATAGATCAGGGGCAGACTGGGCTCCGGGGCAAACGGTCATCTGCCTCCCAGGCCGGTCCCATAGTGGGCTACTTTGCACTGCGTCACTATGCCACCTGCATGTTTGTCCTTTAAAATGTTCCTAATAGGCCGTGAGTCGAGTCTTGTCCCCCAGGCTAAAATTTGCCAGCCCTCAGCTGGTATTGATTATGTTGGAACAAACTCCGCCCTCAATTGGGTGTCAGAATTATCTATGCAACTTCAGCATGTCCATGTTAATCGCTATGAAATTCACCTGATGAAATTTTTTTCATCTCTGCCTAACTCCATCCATTTGGCCCGCCAATTTTACTTAATAACCATGGAATCAGTGGACTTATATCCACATATACCAATATAGGCTGTCCCATGAAGGGTGTTATGTTAGATGGGGTCACCCACTCAGCCCTTGGTGCCTCCAGCCCCCTTACCTTCCTCTAAAATCATTCCATCAATACTGCGCACACCTGTAGCTGGTATGCAGCATCCGTCAGCAGGGTACTTCACCCAACTGTGAGAGGGTTGGACATTCCCGAATTGAATCTGGGAGACGTGGACTATTGGGAGTTATGGATTAACTGAACATTTGACAATAGTGTTACAATTAAGCAACTCAAAAAACTGAGGAGACTAAGGTAAATTCTTTAATTCAAGTGCTAAATATATATATATATATATATATATATATATATATATATATATATATATATATATATATATATATATTAAAGATTATCCTGTGTGCACATCTGTGAGAGTGTTGTTTTGCACGTTGTTACCATTTAAAATCTTACTGCCAGGCTAGGCAATGATGGCAATGTCTCTAAGTTTGCAGTGTTAACTCTTTGTTCATTTTTTTAGGTGGTAGATATGAATGCCCACCATATTACAAGAGTGGTGGAACTAACCACCTTGTAGCCAGCACATCTGCATTATGACCAGAGCATTCTAAGACTACTCTGGCTTAACACCACCTTTGAGCAGCCTCTGATTCCAACTTAAATTATAACATGTGGCAGTATGATGGGTTAATGTGCCTTATGGTTACTGTACTGTGAAACTTGCAAAATTAATTATACTAAAACACACCAGTAGTTTTTGGTTATATATAAAATCATCTTGACCATTAAAATTGTCACAGGGTAGGTGAAGCAAAGAACAGAATTTATTGTACCACCAGAATTAGCAATTACATCAGACAAAACCCAAATGAGAAAAATAACCACTAGATGGCACTGTTGCTCTATAAAAAAATGACAACGCCTGTATTCTTTTATAGTACTATGAAATAAATTGGTATGAATAGAATGAAATGAAGTCCCTATTTCACTTACAAACATAGTACAATACAGTAAAATAGAACCAAATAATAGAATTAAAAGTAGCAATGACACATACATGTTCTTTTATTAGCATGAATAAAGCTTGTATACTACTTTTTACCTTTGCAGTCTAGCTAGTCCAATGTGCAATATGATGTAGCACATGCCCTTGTGTTTCAAACTCCCATTGTCCCATAGATTGTAAGCTTGCGAGCAGGATTTTCTTACCTCTCTGTCTGTATGTATTACCCAGTAGTGTTTTATTAATGTTTGTTCCCAATTGTAAAGAGCTACAGAATTTGCTGGCGCTATATAAATAATTGATGATGATGATAATTGTTGATTGCTGGGGGATCTCTCTGTGTTTGTTCCTGCACTTACAAAGGCAAGCTAAAGAATCAGGATTGAGAATATGGCTTGTTAAAATATAGTGAAAATACATGATACTTCAATCTTGTTTTTATTCCATGCCAATAAATGGAATTTACTTTGAATTCATTTTGAAAATACCCTTCACTTGACCTTCACTAGGTTAGTACAAGAAAAATGGTATTCTATCAAAGTAAATGTTATAGAGAAAGCCACAATTTTGATTGCATCAAATAAAAAAAAAACCACTAGATGTCACTGTTGTTCAACACTTCATAAACAGCATTGGTGCTATAACTACAAAATACAGCTAAATAGCTAAATTGCTTTAAAAACAAAGATTTAAAAGGAACATTGGGTACATGTCAGGATGCAAACATATACTGAGGAATACAATCGGTAATGTTTACTGGGACTGCTGAGATAAAGAGGTAGACATTAATTTGGAATGAAGACATTACTAGGATGATCTAAGTCTGGTGTATTCTGTACAGGCTGTTTACATATGGGTCTGACATGCATATATACCGATCAGCCACAACATTAAAACCACTGACAAGCAAAGTGAATATCATTGAATAGCTCACTATAATGGCACCTGTTAATGGGAGCAAGCAACCAGTCAGTTCTTGAAGTTGATGTGTTGGAAACAGGAAAAATGGGCAAGCGTAAGGATCTGAGCGACTTTGACAATTGCCACATTGTGGTGCCTAGATCACTGGGTTAGAGCATCTCCAAAATGGCAGGTCTTGTGGAGTGTTCCGGGTATGCAATGGTTAGTATCTACCAAAAAGTGTTCCACGGAAAGGGGTCATGGGTGCCCAAGACTTATTGATGCATGTGGGAAGCAAAAGCTAGCCCATCTAGTTCTATACTACAGAAGAGCTACTGTAGTAAAAACAATGCTGAAAAAGTTAATGCTGGCTAGGATAAAAACACATTTGCAAATGCATGGTAAGCCACCTGCCACTTCACTTCGTCCTTGTATACTGGGTCATAGATTCATGTGTGTTTAAATTGAGAGCTAACTGACCAAGAGGAATCCCAAGAAACTCCAAATGGCAATAGAGGACCAGCACTCCCCATCAGCTACTGATACCAGTACACCCTTTCATGGCAATGGTATTCCCTGATGGCAGTGGTCTCTTACAGCAGGATAATGCACCCTGCCACACTGCAAAAGTTGTTCATGAATGGTTTGAGGAACATGACTAAGAGTGCAAGGCATTGACTTGGCCTCTAAATTCCTCAGGTTTAAATACGATCAATGGGCTGGAAAAACATGTCAGACATGGATTCCCCCACCTCGCATCTTCAAGGACTTAAAGGATCTGCTGCTAATGTCTTGGTGCCAGATATTACAGGGCAATTTCAACGGTCTTGTAGAGTCCATGCCTCAACGAGTCAGAGTTGTTTTGGTGGCAAAAGGGGAACCTACACAATATTATCTATCCTGAGCAAATAGGTGTAGTTGGAGGAACTTTTACTATTCATCTAGGATGCGTCTACTTTAATTTTTTATTTACAGGACATAAGAAGATTATGATATGAAGTCACGTGTAGTTATATAGCTTTTCATTACTGTCAATGTTTCCATGACAACAATACAGGTATCTATGAAGTAATTCCATATTATGTTTTTCTTTCTGTCTTTTGCTTTATTTTCTGCCATAATATTGCTGTTGCTTTACTGGTCATCCCTTTTTCACCTAATTCATCAATACATCCAACTGTACATACAGTGACCTTTGAAATTGTGTGAAATAAATACATTGAATGGTAATCAGCTAGCAAACACAGAGCATCCCTCCAATAGAAGCATGTTTTGCTGAATTGCCCATTTCACCTTGACTCTGTAGCTTCCTTCATTTAAATCCTTGTTCTTTAATCTAACCAAGTCCTTATCCTTGGTAACTCACTCCACTTCAGCTGCATCAATTGTTATTCTATGTCTGTTCTGGAAAACAATGACTACAGTTAGTTGTCTGTATGCATTTTTATGAACACATCATCTTGTGCTTTGCATCTAAATTGTCATGAATGAGTATTTCCTCTATCCTGCATAGCCTTCTACTGTATGTTGTGGAACATTTTATTTATCTGTAATGCAAATATGCTGCTTTTTAAATTAAGTCCACCTTTCTAGATCATTACTGTGCTGGTTACGTTAGCAGAATAACAAATGACTGTAGCACACTGGAAGTAATTATTGATAGGTTATTTATCTTTAAACTAGAGTTTTGCACAAAAATATGGTCTGTTTTGTATGCTGATAAAGGAAGACAGACAGAGTGACCAAGTCAATGTTTCTTGCCTTTGGCTAATGACATAAAACATTGTTTGACATCACTCCCTATATGCATTACACTGGATTAAGCCATGTCTGGAATATGAAATACACAGGAACAGATATGTCGTCTACCCTCCCGGAGGATACTTTCAGTGCAAAAAAGCCAATTATTTATTCTGAAGCTTACAATTTCAAATATTAAAAAGGACCTCCGCAGTCTCACACATTTGCAGAGGAGGTGATAAATCTGTTGGTGGAGAATGTGTGCAGGCTGATACCAGTGATAACAGCGAGCGGTCTGATATTAACACTCAGATGACTATTTAAAGAGGGATATATGTGTATGCTTCTGGAGACGGATTGTGACACTGATGATCAGGAAGATAAAGAGACCGCCAGTTGTTCCTGCAGAGCCATCTCTAGTTTACACATTCCTAATCCATTGCCTCACATCTTTAATAGACTCCTTTTCATTTTTTTCAATGCAAGAGAACAAACTCCCAAATGCATTTTTCTGCTGCTTTCAAAATAAATGACAGGCTTTTTGCTTCAGAGTATTTGACCTTCAAATTTTCAAGAAGACATACTGAAAAAGACGAATAGTGTTTTTTAAGAGATCAACTAACAATTATGGTGCTGATGCAAAGTGCGAAGCATAGCTTTGTGAAATTACTCTGTGTATGCCTATATAGTGGGTGCACACATATGCACCAATGCGGATTTGCGCAATTCTGCCACTTACGTCTGCCTGCACCTGGAGATGTGGGACAGGGGGAAGGGGCGTTCTAACCCCGTCCGAGTACAGTAAAAGTGTGTTTACGCAAATGTGACTCATGCAGTACTGCCCAAACATACAAGTCTATTAAAAGGTGAATATTCTGTACCTGCTATAGGTCAGGTGCAAAAATGTGTTGCTGATTATAACTTATAATAAACCATGTGCGTATGCTGCTGATGTAGCGGAAGATGCAGATGTGTACAGCTCCGTATTAGGGCTGAAATTCGCTAATTTTTTCAAAAATAATTTACTCCTATTTTGCCAGCTCTGCACTAGTTCCTATGTCTATATGTATATTTTGGAGAGATGAGCAGTTTGGATTCAGAGAAAACCGAAAGGTCCGAGATTTGGGGTTCCAAGTCGAAGTGAAACACGTCTCGATTCTTTGCACCAAAATCGGGTCTCTGAAAATGAGGAAAAGCGTAATTTCTGGGAAATTAATGATGCAAAACGAACAAGAGTTATCTTATATATATATATATATATATATATATAGACCTCCCTCCCCCTGTTCTCATATGTCAATTTATAACAGACAGCATGTAGGGAGGAAGGTGGCTTGCAGGCTGTACTCCTAAAATAGCGTGTAGAGAGTGACGAACATGTTAGACAGGGTGGAATAGGGAATTTTACATAGAAAGCAACAGCTGTGATTAGTTTTAATGCATTTTATTTCTGTAGCGATCAATCAGTCAGAATAGTTTGTTGATCGATTGGGTGTCAGTCTGTCAGAGCGTTTAGACAGAGTACTGGCTACTGTACTGTGTATATATATAGTATAGTATTTTTATATATTACTATATAGTGACATCATTCTGAACTAGTATTTCTAGTTAATCCTATTTAGTTGAGAAAAACAAGGTGCTGTTGCTGTATGACTCTGGGCAGCACATTCCCCCCAAAAATTACATTTATTTAATTTAAAGTCCAAAGTTTCTCTAGTGAAAGAAGCAATCTTATGAGGGTCAGTTTTAGTGACATCTTTATGAACCGGCAAAAAACAGGGTTAGCTGTGAGCAGCATCCACCAAAAACTATTTTTTTTTTTTTTAATCTTTTCTCTTTTCTAGTCAAAGTGATTTTAAATTTGGTTAGGGGCAGCCTCAGTGATCTCTTTATTGAGCAGTCAAAAAAACGTGTGTTGTGTTTGAGTGTGAGCAGCACTGTAGCAGGACTCCCCCCAAAAAACTATGTACTTCTTTCTTCTCGAAATCTAACAAATTTTCACTGTTGTAGTCGAGGCAAATTTTGGCATGGCCAGGTAGTGGCAACATTATTGAGTGGGCAAAAAACAGGGTGCTGTGCTGGATGTGAGGAGGGTGTTATTTAGTTTGACTCTGAGCAGCACAACCCCCCACAAAAAATATAAAATTTGTTTAAGAAATAATTATTAAACACCCATATATTTTTGTCGCTACTCTGTCACTAATTTTAACCAAAAAGTTCACCGCAGACTTTGGTCAAATTTGGTGAAAAATTTGAACAGTTGTGTAGAGATCACCAGAAAATGGACTGTAAATGAATGTTAATGCTATAAATAGTAATATGTGAGCAAAAACATCTCAAAATCACATTATTTTACCTATTTGTCACAATGTTTAATTAAATCCAGATCCAAAACTAAAACCTTTCAGAATTTCTTGGCAAAACCAGTAACAAAACCAAAAAAACGAAGAATTTTAGAGCCAAAACCACATCCAAACATGTCTCTAATATTTTGTGCTTCATTTTAAGGTTTTATACAGTATTGGACTTATTTAAGAGCATTCCTGATTAAACAGCCTGTACCCAATCCAATCAACAAGAGCAGCAGGAGATGAGCATGCTGATTGTGTGGGAGTGATATAGTCACCTGTACACTTGTGTGATTGTCATAGTGAGGATAGCAGGTGGGCAGATTTGCTGGGGCACAATTAATTCACAAACAAGTCCACATTCACCAGCAACTAATTAATGTCTACTACAGAATCAGACCAATCACAGTGCATCGAACATAAGGAAGGAAATCAGGAAGCATAAGAAATGTCATATAGCATTAAAAAGGCCCTTGAACACTGATGTTTCCTGGATTATTGTAGGGAAATGTCTGTAGATGCTGTCTGTGACTGTTAGTAGCCCAGGCTACTGTACAATTGTATGTACACTTGACTTGCTGCATATCTGTGTATATACTACTGTAGTATTATACATTGCCTGCTTCATTTATCTTTTCCAATATTTAACCGGAGCACCCGGAGTGAACCCACGCAAACACAGGGAGAACATACAAACTTCACACAAATAATGCCATGGTCGGGAATTGAATTCATGACCTCAATGCTGAGAGGCAGAAGTGCTAACCACTAAGCCACTGTGCTTCCCATCACTATACTACGCTAACCTCCACAAAACACAATTGTTTCCTGTACTTGTCATTAGCGCCATTAGCTCTCTAGTTGTAGAAATACACAAGCAATTCGCTGTGATTTAAACCTGTGCATTTATTTCAAACACACTGACAGAAAAGACAATTTATATTGATGCTGATCATTATAAAGATTAGCTATATAGGTGTGTATACATCTAAATATGCATTGTGCTATTAACCAGCTTATTTGTTAAATGCACTAATGTGAGGTGCAAAACACAATTATTTTTTGCACTTTTCATTAGTCCCATTACCTATGTAGGTGTTGAAATACACATACAGCTCATTGCAAGCAAAACTGTTTTTTCATCAGTGCTATTACCACAGGCAATTCATTGTGATCTCAATGTATGATTGTTTAAACACAATATGGCATATTCAGTTAAAACAGCAGATTGCGGCTGTGCACATAGAGTGCCAATATGGTACCATAACATTGAGGATTTCCCTTTGCAACCCTATGGGGTGCAAATTGGAAATCCACGATGTTGCAGTAGCGGGAAGTGTGCAGCCACACGTAACCGCGATCTGCTGTCTTAATTGAATATGCCCCAATGAGTAATACAAAACAAAAAGTATTAAGTATTTATCATTAGTGATATTACCTCTTTATTTATACAAATAGAAATATATAATGTGCTGTCAACTAGTTTATATTTTACAACATCCTGACTATTGTAAAACATGATTTTGCTTGACTAATCCACATCAGTTTGTCCATTTCCTCTTTTTATTCTGAAGCCACAAGATCTAGTTTACGTAGATTGATTTTCTCGTACAGGATATAAAATCACAACTTGCAAAAAGGAAAGGCAAGTAGCCAAACATATTGAAATATAGAATGGTTAGCCTATATTGACATACTATTTACTTCTGAAACGTTATCATCCAATATTTAAAATGGTAACACAAAAATGTCTTTATTTAATCACACATTTGCAGACTTTGAGAAAAATATGTTAGCAATGGTAAAAACAAAGTAAATCTGAAATGACAATTACATGCCAGTGTCTATTTGTTGGTGGATGAGTATCATAAAATTGTAGTACTGCAATGTCATGGTTATCTTCAGAGAGATAAAAAGGATAATCATTTACTGTTGTCCCTTGATCGAAGTTGGGAAGATGAGGATGAAAATTTACCACCAAGCTATTAACCAAAATATGGCACATCTACATAATATGTCAGACAACTCCACATCATGAAGAACAAGACAGAATAAAAGAGTAATGTTAGCATATGTGATAAAACAAAGAAAAGTGACTCTAGTGCATCCTCATCCAGTTTATATACCATCCCCCAAAAATGGAAAGGGTGGCAAATATTTGTCAGTTGTACACAACGCAGACAAATCTGTGTTGTCTATACTCACAAAATGAAAATACATTAAGCAACCAATTTTCAAAAAGTGCTTGCAAAGCTGTGTCAAACAGCAATGATTAATAGGATACAGTCTTGTAAGTAGCTTCCATTCATCAAACACATAAGCAAGGTAAAAAATTCTCTCTACTACCAACCACGTATGAGAAACATACAACTCCGTATACTTCAAAAATGATTATACTGCTAGCATAGGTGTTTGTTATTATACAGTAAGTAAAACTGATAATACAATATCAGAAAGTACCATGACTGCTAATTTTCAATTGCCTGCAACCTTTTAAAGAAGCACAAATAAGGAGTCCAACCAATGACATGCAAGCCCTACATCATCTGGAATTTTTTTTATATACATAACATGTAAATAGCATGTTTAAATAGCATGTAAATCTCAAAAAAGGGTCATCAAAGGACAAAGATTGTAATATATTCCATATATATGGAAAGGCTACATAGCCTCTTTTGGATGAAGATGCAACTCATACAATACAGATGGAAGGTCAAATAATAAAAGTTTGTATTTGTTAATCATTATGAAACTGATATTGATGACATCTGATGACAATTCTGATATGCAAACTCTAAGTTGTCAGTTAATGATTGTAATAATATTAAATAGTATAAATAAATAATACGAAAATAATATTACATATATTAAGTATATTGTAATAATCTCTCTACTAGGTATGATGGCAACCCAGCACTACCAAACTTTAACTCCAGCATGCTGAGAAACATGTTGGACAGCAGAAGGGGTAATTAATTCATAAGCAGGGCCTATTAAAAATGGTCCTGATTGGACTGCAACCTCAGGCCTCCCCACTGAAATAGGCACATGAATATCAATGGTTAATATGTTTTATCTTAGCCACTGTATAACTGCTTCTCAATCACAATGAAATCATACTGGCCTGGAATGGACACTCTGTGGCAGGCACAATAGTCATGAGTCATTATTGTGACTGATAACTTACATGCTGATTGGCTGACATAAAGCAGGGCCGTGCACCTACCTGCCTGGCAGTAGATGAAATGATGCCTGGCTCCCAGCTCTCTGCAGCATAGTGACATCACAACGCTGTTAGTATATAGGAGCCGAGAGAAGCCCGAAAGCCAGAAAGAAGGCAAAGAAGAAAGAAGAAGCATGGAAGAAGAGAAAGGAAGAAGAGAAAATAATTTATAATTACTAATGAATTAATTACATCAGAGAGAATGGGCAAAGAGGTGGCTGGAAAAAATGGGAGATAGGTGACTGGAGAAAATGGGGCGCGAGAGAACTGGAGAAGTGGGGGGAGAGGGGGCTGGAGAAAACAGTGAGGGAGAGGGGGCTGGAGAAAACAGGGTGAAGAGGGGTCTGGATTAGATGGAGGGAGTGGTACAACAGGAGGGATTCATTGGGTTGGGATTAGGGAGGGGGGATTTTCTTTATGACATATAAACATATGGTACATAAATACTGTAAAAGATAAGTAATTAAATATAAATATAAAAATAAAAGTGGTATTATATTCAAAAGGCATTTATGTCTTCACTAGCAATAATAGTCTCTATTAAATGTGGGGGAAATGTGTAAACTATTTATTTGATTTTGGAGCTCGTAGAGAAAGTTTTATTTTACATTAAATGTTAGGGCTGATGGGGGGAGAAATAGGTCTTTTTATTAAATGGGAGTGTTATTCATTTACTGATAGGGCTGCTGGCAGTGAGGGATTATTTAGTCTATTAAATGAGAATTCTATTAGTTTAATGTCAGCGCTTGTTGGGAAGAAGGAAGCTTATTTATAAAAAGCAAACTATTAATTTAATGTGGGTCTGGTTAGGGGGAAGGATGTCTAACTGTTAGACATGCCAAGCAGCAACTGAGCTTAAGACACTGACAGCGGCACTAGGTAGTCAAAGCTACAAGAACAGGTCAGAGATTTATCTAATGTTCTCATGTTATGCTCTCTGTACATTATTCAATGTTAAAAACTCATTTTTCATGTATGTTTTTGTTAAAGCACTTTATAAATAAAAATAAAGGTATTGTTATAATTAACCATAGTTTGTAATCTTGGCTTCAATAGTCAATAAAATAACATATTTTAGAGGACGATCCTAATCTTTCAGGAGCTTGTCCCAATGAGAGGGAGAGTTTGGGCATATTTCCCAGTCTTCACTTTACATACAAGCTGTGTGAACTGGTTTGTGCTGCACTTTTCATGTAAGGGAAGATGGGAGGGAAATGTAGGTGGTTGGAGGGAGAAGCTAGCTATGACTTTCCTCCATGGTGCACACCATGGCCACACCTCCTCTGCTGGGACAGCACTGCTAACAATAGACCCTTGATAATTTTCAGCTCCAAGCCCATGTGGCTCATAATATGGAGCTGTTCATAAGGGTATTTTATTGTGTCCAAATCAGGGATTAAGAGTACCATAAATTATAAAGCCACTAGAGTTTTGAGGTCTGTATAGTGAAGCCAACAGACATTTGAGGTTTGTGTAATGAGACCACCAGAAATTTGGGGTGGTCTGTGTTATAAAGCAACCATACAATTCAGAGATGCAATACCACCAGAGGTATGTATAGGAGGTCTGCATTATATAGTAACCAATTGTAAAGCCACCTGAGATTTGAGGGAGCTGCATCTTATAGTGGCCTCCAGACAGGGGCAGGGGGGCACCTGGTCCCATATTGGGCTAACTTGGGCTGGGTCACTGGGCCACCTGCATTTTTTTCCCTTTAAAATAGGTTGCTGAGTCGAGTCTTGCCCCCCAGGCTAAAATTTGCCAGCCCTCCCTTGCCTTCAGAATAGGGATGGCGTTGAGTAGTAGCTACAAGTATGCAATGTGTTTTTTGAAGTGGCTACACTAATATGTTCTGTATTGTCCAGAATTAACTAGAATTAACTCTATTATATATAGATATCACTAAATTGCTCACATTATTGTACAGAACATTGTATAAAGCCCACCAAAAAGTCATCTGGATTATATAGAGGTGACTAGAATACACATAAGAAAAACCATCCCTGCATGGTTTTTGTCAAGCTCATTTTTCATTGGCAGAGAGCTGGTAAAAGAGGCTGGGCCATTTGCTTGTGTTTGACCTCCAAAATCAAAGTTGCCAGCTTGCTGTAAATGTCTATTGTTATTAATTCTGAGGACTTAAATATATTTCTATTCTGATCTTTAGAAACAATTCTAGAGATCAGAGTTATATTAGGTGACAAAAAAACTGGACTGTCCTGAAATGCTAGAATGCTCTCTGTGTTGTATAGAGATCACTTGAATGTTCTCTATAGTGTATACAGATCATTAGAAATCCCATGCATTATATAAAGATCATTAGAATGCTCTCTGTATTGTAAAGAGATCAAAAGAATGTTCTCTATATTGTATACAGATCATTAGAAACTTCATGCATTACATAGAGAGCAGTAGAATGCTCTCTATATTTTATACAGGTCATTAGAAATTCCATGCATTTTATAGAGATCACTAGAATGCTCTTTGTGAACACCCAATCTGAGAGAAAACACTTGCTTTCTAAATTTATCTTTTTGTACAATGAAGTGTCCAGGGCAACTGTTCCCTTGTAACACTAAAGCCTTCTGACGTTCATGTTTGTGGTGTTTTTGTTACAAAACCAACAAGAAATACGTATTTGTATCGATAGTGGTTAAAGTGGTTTTTAGCTTTATTGGAAAAAAGCAGAAGTTGACATTTGTCTCAGATGTTTAGAATACAAAAGTGCTAAGTAAAATGTTTTGTTACAGGTTAACTGAATATTGCTACATTCTTGTTACCATTCTGCTGGTAAAGCTATTGGAGTCCTTTTTACAATCACCTTGGGCCTGATTCATTAAGGATCTTAACTTGAGAAACTTCTTATTTCAGTCTCCTGGACAAAACCGTGTTACAATACAAGGGGTGCAAATTAGGATTTTGTTTTGCACATAAGTTAAATATTGACTGTTTTTCATTGTAGCACACAAATACTTGATAGCTTATTTGTACACTGAAATTTAAAGTTGATATTTGTGAGCTACATGAAAAAACAGTCAGTATTTAACTTATGTGCAAAACAAAATCCTAATTTGCACCCCTTGCATTGTAACATGATTTTGTCCAGGAGACTGAAATAAGAAGTTTCTCAAGTTAAGATCCTTAATGAATCAGGCCCCTTGTCTTGTGTAGATAGTGCAACATTTATTTTTATTATTCACTACTGACACACCTCAAATATAATAAATTAAAATGTATAAAATATATTATCATTGTATTTGAGGCAAAAAAGATGTTATGGGTGGATTCAACAAGTGGAGAACTTTCTACCTTGAGAAAAATCTCCAGTTTCTGCTACTCTATGGAAACTAGAGATATTTCTATATTGGAAGGCTTTAATAAACACTTTATAAACTGAAGATAGTTGTCACACAAAAGTGAAATGGATACTGGGTTTTCTGCACCTTATGTATCCCTCATTCTAATCTAGTACGTCAAGCCTAAAAGGACTTGAGTCTTGGATGCAGTTCTGGAATGTTTGGTCTTGCTTTGCCAGTTCCCTGAGCTTTAATGTACTATCATATACATTTACATGGACTGGAGACCAGAAAGTAAAACAAGGACATGAGCAGAAAGTGCTTGCCAAACTTAACTGACTAAGATATCAGACAGAGGTAATTCAATTGTATGTGCCATTTATGAACAGTGCAACATCATGCCCCAATTTCATATGTGTTCACATGGGCATGAACATTACCATCGCTTAGCTGGCCAAGATGGTCTCAAATGCAAAAATGTTGAGTCTTCTGATAGGAGAAGCTGGCCAGATCAGTGAGTTCTTTACTGAATGTAGTGCCTCTTATTGAAAATGTGGAGATGTTGCCTCTAACAGCCAAATAGGTTCTAGATGTCATTTTGTAGAATATACTAAATAAATGATAACTAGGAATCTGATTGGTTGCATAATGCAACATCTCCACTTTTTCAAACTAGCAGCTTGCTAATTTTACCCCTAAACTGTTCAGTTGTTGCTTGGATTTCCAGGAGGAGAATAGCATGTATCTTTTTTCCAAGTAGGCCCAGGGCCAGATTAACCATAGGGCTAACTGGGCTACAGCCCAGGGGCCTATGGCATCCAGGGGGCCCTTAAAAGTGCTCAGCAGCAGTATAGATCAGTCGGGGGCACCCCCGGCGCGATCAGTGCTGCTGAGCACATTCACTGCGGTCCTTCTCCGGCGCGCTGTAGTCTCCTTACTGAGGAGATCTCGTGAGTCTCACTCTCACGAGATCTCCTCAGTAAAGAGCGTACAGCGCGCCGGAGAAGGAGGTAAGTGCCGGGGGGGAGGCGCTGGCAGATCGGATCATGGGGGGGAGGCGCGGGCAGCTCGGATCACGGGGGCCGGGGGGCCCTCACGGGAGAATGGAGGCCGCCTTAGCCCAGGGGCCTCCATTCCCTTAATCCGGCCCTGAGTGGGCCACTAGCATTCTAGGATCCAGACAATTAGTTTTACACACCAATAGCATCAGGTAGTCAAAGCTGCATGAAGAGATAGGAGAGCGCAGAACTGTCTGAACATTTTCCAGATGTTGCTGGGACAGTTATGATTTTGGGGACTGTCCCAAGCACTCAAGAATCAGGGGGTATGTCCTGATTAACAATTTTCTACACGTTAAAGGAGTGCCGCAGGCACCTAATAGCAGTTATTCAACAAAGAAAGCTGACTGTTCAGCTTGAATAGTGAATTCCTCCCACTCTTCACACAATTAGTTTCACAAACGTGGGCCCAGATGTGTCAAGGAAAGAACACACCCACATATCATCAGCCATTGACAGTTGTTACTAGCAAGAGTAGTAACGATCATTTCTGAAAGCACAAAATTGTGAGCCTGCAGCGCACATGATGTTATTTTGTTGTCATGTGCACCTTTTAAGTGAATTTGCTCGATTTTGCATTGCATGCATTACGTTTGCATATGAAAATTACAGCATCTATAGGGCTGCAGCCTTTAGCAAGTTCTGATGAGAGATGTTGAGCGGATTGGGCAGTTGAGAAGCAAATGTGGATGGGCACACTCGACATGCAAAAAATTAATTTTCTTTTGTGGGCAAAATTAAAATTATATTTAGCAGGCAAAGGAGGTTTGTCTGATTTTTGAGTTGTCACCGAGCATTTTTTCTGATGCGTAAAAGAAGAAGGGAAGGGTTGGCGGGGGATCCAGTGCTAAACATGCCCCCTCCATAGCTTTGTCATTCATCCTCTGCCTCTAGTGGAGAATTTGTGCCACTGAGAAGGACCCCCCCATCTTGTGCTAAAAAGTTGCCAGCCAGCCCCCGATCCATAGGGCACCAGATTGGCCTTTGCTCTTCATGAACTCAAACAGAGCAGTTATTATCATATTACTAATTCACCACAGCTTAAATGGGGATTCCCCAGGCATCTCCCTTTATTTCTGGCCATTCTTTCTGTTTTCTGTTGTACACCCACTCACTTTCCTGAGTTCCTAAGTGAAAATCACAGTTCTCCTTTACACATAACATTATATTATAAATCACATGATGGACATTGGTTTACGTGGATGCAATTTTACCTGATTGCAGGCGGCCGCATCACATGACACGCGATGTGGCCGCGTCAGCGCACAGGCGGCCGCATCACATGACACGCGATCGAGTGTCATGTGATGCGGTCGCCTGTGCTGCCCCCCAGGCTAAAATTTGCCAGTCCGCGCCTGCATAAAAGTAAGAAAATACCTATCCTTAAAAAAAAAAAAACGTTGAGTTTTGGGTTTTGGACAAATATGTCAAACACATGAAATTATGGACTAGCTATCCTGTGTTGACAGTTCAGGTAATAATGAAACTTGTGTATCTCTAACATCATCTTTATCAAATTGTGACACAGAGCCTCTTTTGTTAGTTATCATTGCACTAAAGTTAGTCAATCGCATTGTATAATTCAAAACATCTTAAGTCCCCTTTATTCAGCTTATCTTAGATTTATTTTAGAATCTAGATGTGGAGAGGTGCTACCAGGACAACTAACCAATGTACATCATTAAAAATCATAAGCAGGGGGGCCATGGCTTGGACGCCAAAGTGAGAGGACACGTTCTTGTGGAGCTCCTGAGACATACCCCAACAACTGTTTAAATATACCTTTCAAGGCCCGTTTTTGTCTCCCTGGAGAGGTATCAGAAAGCCCTCCCCGACCGGAAGTAATACTCTTACCTGCTCCAGCCTTATCAGCTGCCGCGTAGCGATCCCCGCTGCCTTCATTGGGCCCTGTTGTCCAGGCGGACTCCCGCTCCGGAGGCTCTCCCCTGCAGCCCAAGGGGTGCTGTCCCCCCCGCTCAACGCCTGCTTCGCCACTCTGCCGGCGCGACACCCAACTAGCCCAGAGAATTCCCGCCTGTCCAGCGCTGTCCCCGACCACCCCGCGACTTCAGCCCGGCTCCGGCGACACTGTTGGTCTGGAGTGCTGCTCCTGAAAGCTTTCCGGCCCGCATCCTGAGAGTCGCCTGGCGACGAATCCCCACACAAGGTCCCCGCCACGCTAATCCGGAAGTCGCGGCCGCCATCACCCCCTTCACTTCCGGATTTCAACAGGAAGGGGTGCCTGCTGGGAAGGAGGGGGAACTCAGAGAGGAGTGAGAAGCGACGGACATACTCCCCCTTGTGGTGACTCGCTTGCCTGCTTCAACAGCCTGCTGTTTTTTGTGCTACAAGACCACTGACCTCCTCTGTCCTAGGGGCCCGCTTTCCCTATGCTGTATCCGGGTGAGTGCCTGGCGTTTCTGCCCCCCCGCTGTTTAGTCTTCCTACAAGCTTTCCGAACTGCTGTAGTAGGAGTCCCCCAAACACTGGTGGTCTCAGACGTACCCACCTCTTGTTGGGTTTATAAGTCAGGTGTGGAACACTATAAGGGAGTCTTTGATCCCTCTCAACCGCTGTATACCGCAAGTCACCCCATAGAAGACCATCGCACCCCAGCCTCACAGTAAGATTTGTCGGTAGGCTCTCCTGGAGTCATATTAGAGTCACCAGACCATCCAGAGAGAAAACTAACAGCGGGACAGAGATTCTGCACTCAACATGAATAAATCTGTGGGTAGAGGCCGCAGAGGCGCACCAGGAGAGATAACTTCAGCACTTCTCTCGTCAGGACAAAGCACATACTTCATCTTCTCCTAACTCACCCTCGGAGTCCCAGAGCGACCAAGACCCTCCTACCACTGCTTCTCCCTCAACCAAGCCGGACTTTGCTGAATTGCGAAATTTAATCGTGGAGCGCACTAACGCCTTTTCCGTTGATCTTCAGAAGGCTATAGGCGATCTCAAAGCAAAAATGGTTGCAATCTCCAAAAGTACCTTGGTTCTGGAAAACAAGATGGAGTCGTCACTTACATTCCAAAATGAAGCCTCAAAAGATATAGATTTTCTGCTAAAGGACAACGATTTCATGAGGGACAAGCTGGAGGATGTGGAGAACAGGGAACGTCGCAATAACCTCAGATTACGCAACATCCCTGAATCAGTGGAACCTACGGATCTGGAGGACTATGTGAGTAGGTTCTTCTCTTCTCTGGACCCTGCCTTATCCAATCACCCAATGCAGATCTAATGGGTTCACAGGGCCTTGAGACCACGCCCGAAAGATTCCGAACCCCCTCGTGATGTGAAATTAAGACTACTATCCTTTAAGACCAAGGAACTTATTACCAAAGCGGTTCGGAATTCTTCTTATACTCTTTACGAAGGGTCCCGTATTCAAGTTTTTCAAGATCTTGCCCCTTCAACGATAACCAAGAGACGCGACCTCAGGGAGGTTACCAGCATTCTTAGAGAAAACGGATACAAATACCGCTGGAGTTTCCCTTTTCATTTGATAATTGAAGTTGAGGGCCGTCAAAAGTCGATCCGAACACTGAACGAAGGAAAAGACTTACTCCGCAGGCTCCATCTCTCACGTCTTGACAGGATCGTGGGTAGCGATGCCCAGAGCTCCTCGCAACAACCTCCTTGATTTGTAAATCTATGTCTCTGTTAGAGGAGACGTGAAGTAATATTGTGCCTTTACTTGCCCTGTTTGTATTTTCTTTTGTTCTTCTAACAAATGTCAATATTTTCATGTTGCTCTCATAATTACCATAGATATTGTTGTTTCTGGTTACAAGTTTAGCTTCGGTTTAACCTTATTATGTTATTTATGTACGGGCGGGGGACATATCCTCTTCTCCTAGCCACGCACCCGTGTACCTTGGGATTTTCATAGCAGTTTATCTGGTAGTCTATATTTTACACGCACTCCCGAACTCTGTGCCTTGGTTCTGATAATTGAATAGGCAAACTTTGCCTTGTTTTTTAAGTTAATATAGCTTTTTAGGCACTGTCCTAGTAGGTCTCTCCTCTGCTATTGAGGCCTGAACCTACACCCTTGCCTTTCTTCTTTCAAAACTCCTCTTTCCTTTACTCTTCTTTCCCTTCCCTTTCCACTCCCTGTTCCTCACCCCCCAACCCCTCCCCCCTGGTACTCCAGTTTGAGGGATAACATCTTTATTCTTTGTGTTTCTCCTAAAAATATCGATCATGACCCTTACAACACTCTCCCTTAATATTAAAGGGTTAAACACACCTCAAAAGCGCTCTATGTTATTCCATACATTACGAAAACTTAATGGTGATATAATTTTTTTACAGGAGACTCATTTCAAGGCGGGTGGCCATCCTTCCCTGTCCTCAAGAGGATACCCTGATGCCTACTATTCCTCTCATTCTACAAAGAGGAATGGTGTTGCCATTCTTCTCCGCAGTTCAGTTCCGTTTGTCGTGTCAGCAGTTAAGGGCGACCCTGAGGGCCGGTTTCTCTTCCTGACGGGAAAGATTGGTCATCTAGATATAACCTTTGCCAACGTTTATGCGCCAAATACAGGTCAGACAGCTTTTTTCACACACTTTTTCTCGGAACTACATCATTTCCGTAAGGGTTTGCTTTTACTCGGGGGTGACTTTAACACTGTTATGTCCCCCCTCTTAGACAGATCCGCTTCTAGGCACACCTCCCCCCATCTTCACATACAAAACATCTGCAAAAACAAGTGACTGAGGCCGGCCTATTTGATATCTGGCGAGCGTTATATCCATCATCGAGGGATTACACATTTTACTCTTGTCCCCACCAAACCTACTCCCGGATTGATATGTTTATGGGCTGCTCAAACATCTTCCAACATATAACTAGGGCTGATATAGTTTCCAACACGTGGTCAGACCACTCTATATTATCGTTAACGGTTGACCTTTTTCAGAACCCTCGGGGTAGAACCTCCTGGAAATTGAATGAGACTCTTCTTAAACTCCCTGGGTTCAAAGATCTCATATCTGATTCTATCACGAAATACTTTGAAATCAATTCAGACCCAGAGATTCAGGTCTCCACTATATGGGAAGCCCACAAGGCAGTCATACGGGGGATATCATTCAGTTTGCCTCCCGCAGGAAAAAAGAACGTAACGAAACGCTTGATAAACTTACTCTTCAACTTAAAAATTTAGAAACAACACATAAGGAGTCTAACTCCCATTCAGTTTTGAAGGAAATCCAAAAGACTAGGGGCGAAATTCAGTCAATTCTCGCAGAGAAAACAGAACGCCAGCTTAGATGGCTTAATCAAACATTTTTTGAAAAAGGCAACAAGGCCGATTCTCTTTTGGCCAGGAGACTGAGAGCCAAATGGATCTCCCAAATAATCAATTCAATTAGAAACAAAAAAGGGGACTTATCTTACGACACTAGGACAATAAAAATGAAACATTCCACAAATATTATGAAAATCTGTATAAACTTCATAAGGACCAAACTTCACTTAAAGCCTCCCCTCAAGCCATCAATACCTACCTAGATAATTGTTCTCTTCCTTCCCTATCCTCCCACCAGGCTTCTACTCTAAACGAGGCTATCTGTAACGAAGAAGTAATCCTGGCACTGAAGTCACAGAAGAACTCCAAAGCCCCCGGCCCTGATGGCTTTATGATGCTTTAGTATAAAACATTCTCCAAAGAACTAGTCCCTCATTTGACGCATCTGTTTAATTCCATTATGATGGGGGGTAAATCCATGCGCTCCACTATAGTGGTAATTCCTAAACCTAACAAGGACCCGACCTGTTGCCCCAGCTACCGTCCTATTTCACTAATCAACACTGACGTTAAACTTTTTGCCAAAATTCTGGCAAATCGTTTAAATGCCTATTTACTAACACTGGTCTTCCCAGACCAAGTAGGTTTTGTCCCCACCAGGCAGGCTTTAGACAACACTAGACGTACTATAGACATCATCGCCCATATTAACCAGAATAAGACCCCGTCAGTGGTTTTGGCATTAGACGCCGAAAAGGCCTTTGACAGACTCTCGTGGCCTTTCATGTTCAGCACGTTAAGTCATTTCGGTTTAAACGGGGCCTTTCTTTCGGCCATCCAGGCCCTATATCACCGCCCCACCTCATCGGTATCGACCAATGGGCTCCTGTCCCAGGCTTTTTCACTAGGTAATGGCACTAGACAGGGGTGTCCCTTGTCCCCCCTCTTGTACGCTTTATGCATAGAACCTTTAGCTGCCGCCATTAGAAGAAACCCGGACATATCAGGGATTCAAATTGGTCCTCGTCATTTCAAAATCTCCTTATTCGCTGATGACGTACTACTAACACTCGCAAACCCCCTTATTTCACTCCCAAATCTTCTTAAAGAACTTAAAGAATATGGATCCTTATCAAACTATAAAAAAAAAATATTCTAAATCGGAAGCCCTTTCACTCCAAGTCCCCATCGTCACCAAAAATATTCTCGAATCTTCGTTCGATTTTCAATGGCGCCCAAAGGCGCTACGATATTTAGGGGTTCAGATCACGAAAGAATACAAACAGCTATTCTACGCCAACTACACCCCCTTATTTGATTCAATAAAAAGAGACCTGGCCAGATGGGACTCGCTTTTTGTCTCCTGGTTTGGTAGGATTAGTGTGATAAAAATGAACGTTCTGCCTAGAGTCTTATACCTTTTCCAGACCTTACCAATCCCAATCCCAGGTACTTTTCTAACGAATCTGCAATCTTCATGCGGTACATTTATCTGGCAAGGGAAAAAATCAAGACTCAAAAGGTCCTGCCTAGCTAAACCCACCCAGTCAGGGGGATATGGACTTCCGCTCTTTGAGCGCTACTATCATGCAGTTAACCTTATTTATATCATTTCCTGGCAGTCTGCTCCGGGGATCAAGAGATGGGTTGACCTAGAGAACGTACATACACCAGATCACAATCTGAATTCGCTCCCCTGGCTCCCTAGAGGCCGGCCTCAGTGTACTCGCACCCCTCCATACAGTTCACACTCAACTTGTGGGACAAGCTCCATAGAAAGTGGGAGCTCACCTCATTTCCTTCTCCTCTTACTCCATTGTGGCATCACCCGGATTTTCCAGCAGGAAATATGCGGTCATTCGCGAGAGGCAGGTATCACTCAGTTTACTCACATTATGGGAGATTTTGCTCCCCGCACTTTCCCGGATCTAAGAGAAAAAAAGGGCCTTCCTTCGTCCTTACATTTTGCTTACACTCAAATGGCTTTATTCAATCACTCTGTAGATCTTCCAAGCTATGTAGCCTCACTCCTTTTGAGAGGAGCTGTGTGTATAGGCCAGGAGATTCAGGACTAATATCTCTGGTATATAATAATTTCCTGGAACCAAAAACTGACACTGCGGAATCGTTTGAGGTGGCATGGCTTCGGGATACTGGTAGAGCTCTGGATCAGGAGGGATGGTCCCGGCTACGGGTGAGAATCTCCAAAATCTCCATTAACACCTCAGTACGAGAAATCACATTTAAAGTATATACAAGATGGTATCTAGTGCCTTCAAAGCTTCACATAATATATCCGGGCACTTCAGACTCATGTTGGAGAGGGTGTGGGAAGGCGGGCTCATTCTACCATATCTGGTGGACATGCCCTAGTGTTTCAAATTTGTGGTCCCAGGTGGCTGACCTAATGACAAGAATCCTAGAGGTTGATGTTTTACCTGACCCAATGGTTATGCTGCTATGCTCCCGGGTCAAAGGCCTAACTAAATAGGCAGATAGACTTGTTCAACACATTTGTGCCGCTACTCGCCTACAGATAGCGAAGGAATGGAAGTCCCTTCATCCACCCAGCCTCCAAAGTGTAGTTTCTCGTGTGTGGTACATGGCCTCTATGGAATACATCACCAGCCTTCTCCACGACAAAATTATACATTTCAAAAAGGTGTGGAATTTTTGGTACTCTTTTCATCAAGCAAATATGCCCGCTACTTAAAAGGCTATTTCTTCAGAAGCTCTTACCAGGTCCTACCCCCCCCCCCCCCCCCCCCCCCACCCTCCCCCCTTCCTCCTCTTTTTCTCCTCTACTTCTCTCTCTAAAAAATAAAAAATAAAAGCAGCATCGACATAGAGTTCCAAGGCAGTTGAGTCTTCCAACATCCTTGGTTGGGTCAGCCTATTTCCTTTCCAACTTACTGCTTCTTTTTATGTTTAGGAATTTGTGTAACAATATGTCATTTGCCTGACTTTCTTCTCGTTTCTCAATTGACATGTTTTGGCCCTTATGTTCAAATGTTTTTCTTTTCTGTTATTATCTGCTATGTGGAACTTCTGGTTTGTTTTTTTTGCATAAATAAAGAGTTAAAAAAAAAAAAAATCATAGGCAGGTTTTAGAATAGGTTCTTTTTCACATAGGTAGATTCACACATTATATAATATGAGTGAACAGATATGGTCCCAGGAGAACTTGTTGAATGAATGAATGCATGCCTTGAGTATAAGTACGTAGTATGGCAACTGCAAATGGGGAAATATGGAGGAAATTAGTTCTTAATACAGTGAATGATAACCACACAGGGATTTTGAAGTAGTTGATACTAGTAACTATCTGTGTAGAAACTACATTGTTACTTTGATAAAAAGCAGAGAACCTGTAAATATTAAGAAAGAAGCACATTGGCTGTTATCTTTCCAACTAAGCCCTATGAGAAATTGGATGCCTACATTTTTACGAAATAACATTATGAGCTGTGCTTTGTTCAGGCATTATAATCTGAGTGCATTCTATAGAAATTAAATTCATTGCGGCAGGTCTGTGCTGACTATTTTAATACACATAATATTTTTCAACACTCTCTTTGGGCCTTATCAAGGGATGCATACTGAGTGCAATGTGCGCTAGTCCTAGAATGCATGTAATTCGGCACTGCACACACCTGAATTAAAACAGCGTATCTCAAGATAATATCATTTACGTGACGTAAAAACCTGACGTGGCATACTCAGGGCTGCCAAGAGGAGTTCAGGGCCCCAGTATAACAAATTCATGGGGCCCCCCTCATAGTTGAGTAAGCAAATTTTTTTTACAGGGGTGTGGTCACACAATTGGGGGCGTGGTAATGTGCCATTGGGGCGTGGCTAGCACAACAAAATCACTAGGTCCTGAATTCACCAGAGCGTGACATTTGTCCAAGCACTCTTGACTTTCAGGACATCTAGCACCCTTGTGTAGTATAGGAAGAATGCAGTGTGTACAGAAAGAGTTCAGTCTTGGCCTGGGCCCACGGGACTAACCAAACACTCACCAAACATTAGCATTGTCCCTACTAGAATCACAACATTTCACACACTATGCTGCTCTGTCCTACCTGTTCTTCTCACTTTTACCACATGTGGCTGCTGGTTTCTTTAGTTGCGGCTTGTCTGGATCCTGGAATGTTGGAGGACCTATTTGGAAAAAAAATGGCTACATTTAGAAAATACAACCAGCCCAAGCATTAAATCAATAGCCTTCCCTAGTAATAATTAGGCCTTTCTCCAGCTCCATTAAAATAACAGTATTCACATTTAATATACCTATTCCCGCAATCATCACTGCCACTAAATAATTCACTCACATTTAATAAAGAGACTTCATTCTCCCCAAACTCACCCCCACATTCAATAGCAACCAAACCACCCCATCTTAAATTAATAGTCCCCACTGTTACATTGCCCCACCATCACCCCACAAACAAAATAGCACCCATTAATTAGCCACCACTTACCTTACACACACTACATTTCTACAAGCCCCCTGTGCCATCACACACATTACTGTGCCTCTCTCTCTCTCTCTCAGACCCCTTTACACATTACTGTGCCTCTCTCTCTCTGATCCCTTTACAGATTACTGTGCCTCTCTCTCTCTCTCTCTCTCTGACCCCTTTACAGATTACTGTGCCTCTCTCTCTCTCTCTCAGACCCCTTTACACATTTCTGTGCCTCTCTCTGACCCCTTTACAGATTACTGTGCCTCTCTCTCTCTCTGACCCCTCTACACATTACTGTGCCTCTCTCTCTCTCTCTTTCTCTCAGACCCCTTTACACATTACTGTGCCTCTCTCTTTCTCACAGACCCCTTTACACATTACTGTGCCTCTCTCTCTCTGACCCCTCTACACATTACTGAGCCTCTCGATTTCTCACAGACCCCTTTACACATTACTGTGCCTCTCTATTTCTCACAGACCACTTTACACATTACTGTGCCTCTCTACTTCTCACAGACCCCTTTACACATTACTGTGCCTCTCTCTCTCTGACCCCTCTACACATTACTGAGCCTCTCTATTTCTCATAGACCCCTTTACACATTACTGTGCCTCTCTATTTCTCACAGACCCCTTTACACATTACTGTGCCTCTCTATTTCTCACAGACCCCTTTACACATTACTGTGCCCCTCTCTCTCTCTCTCTCTCTGACCCCTTCACACACTCTGTGGTCCTCTCTCTCTCCTTTACTTACCTTCTGTTCTCTGCTTTCTTCTGTCTTCTTTCTTCTCACTTGGTCCTCTCTGCGCTGCTCCTCACTGAATGATGGGCGTGACTTGATGATGTCACGCCCGCCATTCAGAGTGAACAGAGCAGAGAGGAAGGAGGAGGGATGCCGGCGATCACAAGAGTATGTTTTGTTTTTTTCTTCTTCTTAACTATCCAGCTCCCCCCACCAGCGAGTGGAGCAAGCCTCCCCCCCCCCCCCCGATGGGAAAAAAAAAAAGAAAACATAGAAGAGTGGCCAGATTAGAAAAAAAAAAAAAAATCACCAGTGAGGGTCTGGGCCCGGGCCCTCTGACATGCCCGGGCCCGGGTAAATAGTACCCGCTCCCCCCCCTCTCAGCGGCCCTGGCCATACTACTGCATCTGTCTGTGTATGTCTTTGGCCCGATAGGTATTTCACATGGGAAATACCCATGTTATAAATAGGGCTATTAATGCTTAGGAACTCACTTTACAGCAGAGCTCTTAGGAGCTAGTTTAGCATAGACTATCAGGGTTTTTTATTTTACAAAGAATTAATGGGTATAATGCAGATGAAGATCCTGGATGTAGGTGACCAATAAAAAGGGTCAATGAGGGTTGTATAGAGGTGTTTGCAATTCAAATAAAAATATTTTTACTCTTGTGTCTGTTTTTTATCTACAGTTTTCGTGCACTATGGGTCCCAGCGGGCCTTGGGTTTCAGGGCATGCTGACACTTCTACTTCTCCAAGTGCCAGAATGCCCAGGCAGCCATGGGTATGCTGGTGCTTACAGTACTACAAGCTTCAGCATGCCCAGACACTTAATTGCAGCCTAGCCATCCTGGGACCTATAGTGCACAAGGGACAAAATGTATTTTTACATTGATTAACTTACTATTAACTCACACCCACCACCCAGGGGTGTGGGAAGAGCCATAGTGCTATCAGCACAGGGCTGGGTACAGCGAAGAAAGGGGGTATCAGCATTTTCTTTTTTCAGACCTGATCTTCCTAGTGAATCCAGGTCTGTGCTGACCATCCTTAGGCTGGTTTGGCATCATGACAGGGGGACCCCGTGTTTTGTGCTGGTAATTAGAGATGCTCACTGACCTCCGTGTTTTGTTTTTGTTTTTGCAAAACCGCTCTTGGGTGTTTTGGTTTTGGTTTTGTTTTGTTTTGCAATTTTGTTTAAAAATCAATGTTTTTGTGCCTAAAATAACCTAATTTAGTGCTCCACCTGTTTCTTGGATAAGTAAGGTAATTCTAAAGCTAATAAATTAGTAAGAAAACAGTTTAATCTCTGGTAGGCCGTCCTTAATTCTCCACACAAACCTGGTTGTCTTCCTCTTCATCTTTGACTATTGGCAATGCAGCCATCGTCTTTGGGTGTATATTACACCCTCCACTTGTAGTTGAATAGAAAAAAAGCAGCCTGCATAGACTGTGGAATTAGAAAGTAAAAATAAATGGACCATGGTAGTTTGGTGGCTATCTATGCCCCCCCTTCCCCCCGCCCTCCACTTCTAGTTGAATAGAAAAAAGCAGCCTGCATAGACTGTGGAATTAGAAAGTAAAAATAAATGGACCAAGGTAGTTTGGTATCTGTCTGCATCAGACCTCCTCTCCACTAGGAGTAAAATAGTAAACTATTCAGCCGTTATAGGGTCTAGAATATAAATAGAAATTGAGAAAGGCAATTTGGTATCTGTCTGCATCATAATCACCAACATCATCATTAGTGCCCTCGTCGCCTACACAAATCTCCCCCTCCTCCTCTTCTAATTCAAAAGTGGCATCCTCAATTGGTTTATCACCGACTACAATCGGGCTGTTCAGGCACACATCAGCAGAACTGCTGAAAGGGCCCTTCTTTATAGGTACACTAACAGAATGCTCACGATTAAATATACCACTGGTGGATGGACTCTCCCCAGGGATTGGTGTCATTTCTGATTCAGAGCATACATTATGCTCTAATGCCTTACTGTTTTCTTGCAGCTCGGCTTTCACGCGTAACAGTACTTGTGCGCCAATTGTAGGCTCTGTAACATTTTTTGATCTGCCACTAATAGACAAAGGTGAAGGCCTCATTATCTCTTTGCCACTGCGTGTATAGAATGGCATGTTGGCAAATTTTTTTTTATCGCCACTTAACTTTTGCTCAGTTACACTTCTTTTGCGCTTCAACACGGTAAAAATTTACTGGTAATACTAAAATCGAGGAGCGAGTTCAGGGATTAGTTAAGCTGTTGGGGCATGCCATTTTTTCTTTTAAAAACCTTAATACACATTTAATTTACATTAAACACACACACAAAATGTTGTAACTATTAACAAAACTTATTATTGTATGTTTAAACAATGCAAATTAAATTAGAAAATTAATCATTTGGGTAGAGTGGTCCCCCTGACCATTTAGACCTCAGTCCCCTGAAGAACATGATATAGGTTTGTATTGATAAACAGTTGGTGGAAAGGGTAGGCAGGATTGTTACCAAAGCAAACCCACCCCTAACGGTACCTCTCACATCCACAGGTACATTGTAAAGGGCAATACATAGATTAAAAAAAAATGTTAAATGTTTTCTTTACACAACTAAAAAAATCCCTACTACAACAGCTGGCATATTTAAAAAATGTAAATCTAGTCATAATTATCAAATGCCAATTGTAATACAAATAAAAATATGAAATTCTGGCACTTATCCTGCAACTTAGTCATCCAAGTGTACAATCAGACCATGGTCTTCGAGATTACTGATTATTTTCTGCCAAGATCACTTTGAGATTTTGAAATGATGCATAGTTATCAGTCCAGCCAACACACATCATTTATGTTGGTAGATACATTGATATATAAACTGTAACAAAAATCTGGAGGAAATATTTCCCCACAAATACACACCAAATTGGCTGCCAAAAATTATTCTATCATTTTTTTGACATTGATTAAGATGATGCAAAGACTTGCATGTTATTGAGTAACCTTTGTGTTCATTTTTGTTCTTTCTTTTTTTAGAGGATGATGCAAATACTAGTGACGTTTAGGAGGAACTGATGTAGGAGGCCTTTGATGTGAAAGAGCCTCAGATGGAAGAGGAAGTAGGGGTCACTTGGCATCATGCACTACTGGAATTTTATTCCAAACTTTACGACTCAAACACAGTACTCGAGAACACAACCAAGGAGGCGAGCTCTACTCTCACCCGTATTGAACACAAGTTGGACACTTCCCTCACCACAATGAATCACACTATCAGCCACATTGACATTACCATAACTCATCTCACCAACCTTATTGCCCAATATGTCCCTAACTACCCTCCTGCCTCAATATCACATGTTTCGTCTCCTTCCGAATAGCACAATTCCTCATTCCTGTGAATCGGACAAACTTCCCCACTCAAGAGCCTCTGACATATAATCCTTGTCTATTTTACCCTGCTTGTCATCACCAACTTTACCATGCTGCCCCGCTACCCTCTGCAGCCCAAATGAACTCTTTTTCCCAAAACCCTTTTTTGTTTAATAACACACTTTTTCTCAACGATCCTCTTTTTGGTCAAAACCCCTTTTTTGCCCAACACCATACTTTAACTAACCAACCTCTTTTGTCAAACAAACGTCTGTCCCCATAGCCACCTCTACCCCCTAGCTACCTCTGCCCCACCTAACCACCTCTGCCCTTTAGGCACATCTGCACCCCTAATCATCTCTGTGCCCCCAATTCACATCTGCACCCCCAAGTCACCTCTGCCCCCTAACCACTTTTGCAGCCAAACTGTCGTCTGATACACCTCCACTCTCTGCTGCACCTCCATTTTCTACTGTACCTCCACCCTCTGCTGTCCCACTCTCATCTGCTTATCCCCCACTGTTGCCTTCCACATCATGGGTAACCAGCACCCAGGTCAAGCCCAAATCAACATCTACATAAGGACCAAGGGCCAAGGGGCTGAAGAAGATGAACTTTTGTTTTTATTTACATTTTTCCATGTGTATTTTAGAATGTGTTTTCATTAATAGACCTTTTTTTTAAAAGAACACAAAATTTTCTGATGCTGATTTTTTTTTTATTGTTTGAAGAAGCACCATAATTCACAATTTCAAAAGGGCTTGGGTCTTCCACCTCCTGACCAGCAACCGCAGCGTCTTCGACCCAAGGAACCCCACTTCTAATAACACTGTTATGGAACACCACACACGGAGCATTTATGTCACAGGTGGTCCTTGGCACATACATAAGGACAGGGGCGGATTGGGAACCTAAAGTGGCCCTGGAATTTTTTTTGAAAGTGGCCTCATGTAGGCGGCCCTAAACCAACTGTGGGCGGGGCCAACACAAAGTAGGTGGAGTTAGCACACCCTTAGCCTTAGCCACAATGGTGGTAAGCCGGGATAACTCCTGAGGATTGTGATAGCAGCACAGGTATTGCGGTGGTACAAGTACCACTGAGATACTTGTTACATAGGCTTCCATACGCAAAAGTAATCTTTCTATTGGTAGGGTTTTACCACCAGAAATAGCAGCATTATCGCCGGCAGTAGCCCTTTGAAACAAGAAAAAGCCCTACTGATTTATTAAAGGGCTTTTAACCCTTTAACAAATGCCCCCCCCCCCAGTGCATGCAAAATCTACAAGAAAGAATTACTGGCCAGCAGTGTCTCAGAACCCCATTTGCGCATGCACTAATAGGGTTTTGAGAACACTGAATAAGATTTATAACATAGCAAAAAAGTTTACTATTGAGACACTCAGCAAAAATGCTTAAAATCATAAAACTGTTCTTTCCTGCCATCCTTACGTTCAGTTCAATTATGTGGCGTTGGACACGGTTGTGCTTACTTTCACATATCACTTCTGATCAGCAGCTACCAGCTTTGGTTCTGTCTGCGAGACTCCAGCAGAAAAAAAGGAAGGAAAGGTGTGAATACCCAACAGGGAGAACAGAGGCACAGAACCGTAACTAAACATTTTAGTGCCTTGGGAAAGAGAGCACTGCCAGCCCCCCTTCCCACACACTTGCGGTAACGCACTGCCAGATGGACATTCCTACCTGGTTCTCCTGCTGGTGTCTTAAAATCATTTGCTGATTTGCTGGATCCTGGAACGTTGGGGCCCTGTTTGGAGAGGAGGTAGTTATTATTCACCTAGAAAGTCAAATAATTACTAAACACTAGACTACCCTAATCCCAACCCAGAGCCGTAACTTAGAAATGCCGCCCCCCTGGCCCTCAATTTTAGCCAAATGAACCTACAATATTCCTAAATTGCGCCCCCCTTCAGCGTTGTGCTCTGGGTGGTCGCCCCTGTCGCACAGCCCTAGTTACGGCCCTGCCCCAACCAGCCCCATAATAAATCATTATCTATTTTTCCTTTTCCTTCCACATAATAAGACCAAAATTGAATAGCATGCACATAAATAATAAATATGCTTATTTTCTCCCCATATAGCTCTGACATTAAATTTAATAGCATCCACATTTAATAATTAGGCCTCCTTATTATGTTTTTATTCTATTAATATTAATGTACACCAAAGAAATCCCTCTTCTCTCCAACACCCAGCCTCTCCCCACTTTTTTTTACAGGTCCCCTTCTACTCCTCAGTTTTTTCAGCCCCCTCTCCCTCTCTTTCTATTTTTTACAGCCACCATCCTAACCCTCCATTTTTTATATACCCTTCTCCCCCTCCCTCTATTTTTACAGAAGCCCCTTTCCTTAGCTCCATTTTCTACTTGCTTTGAATGCTGCATGCTTCTTTGTTGCTTGTGCTGGGACCGTGCAGAACAAAATCTCAGCCAACGGAGGAGGCCGCTGGGAGGAAGGGGAGGAGATGGGGCTGGGATACACGCAGACACACACACCAATTCCTTTAAGTGGCCGCGCGCTGCGTCTGTACAGCAACAGACAGCGCGCGGTGCAGGCTACAAAGATCCGGCCCAAATGATTGCATTTTGGACCGGATAAGCCCGCCCTGCCACAAGCGGCCCCATGACGTTATGGAGGGCCATCGGCCTATCGGGAATTCTCCCGGTACAGCCAACGACCAATCCGCCCCCTCATAAGAGTGCCACCAGCCTGGTAGAGGCAGCGGAATCTGGACTTTAAAAAGCCATGTGCCCCCTCTACAATTGATCTGTTGGCTGTATGTGCTGAGTTGTATGAAACGTCCTGCTCTGTGTGTGTGTTTAAAAGAGGAGTGAAGAGCCAAGGACGGAATGAGTACACATTGTGTCCTATAAAAGGCCCCACCTATAGTAGATCTAGTAATGATATACCAAACATACAAACACTTTTGGAGCTCTTACAACATGATATGTTGCTATTGTTATGGTACTATATTTGACAATTGAGTCTGCAGGTCTGATTCATTAAGACAAGCAAAGCAAAAAAAAGGAGTAAATTTAAACCTTGACAAAACCATTTTGCATTGGAGGGGGAGGAAAATCTAAAAAATGGGACAGATTTATAGTTGGGGTAGGACATGTCCTATATTAACTTCAAATTTCAGTATAAAAGTAAAGCTATCAAGTATTTATGTGCTACATAAAAAGCAGCCAGTAATTTTCTTGCCTGTAAAATAATAAACTAATTTCCATCCCTTGCATTGAAAAGTGCACCATATTGCAAAAATGCTACTATTTTGCAAAGGTGATATACCATTTTTGACTACAATGTATAGCAGGGTCTTTAGGACAACAAAAGTTTATTGCTAAATAATGATGAAATATAAAATATTATCTAATAGCCACGCTTCACCATGTGTACTTGCACCCCCTTGCCTCTGTTGCAATCTGTCATTGCTATGATTGCCAGAAGGCAAAGGAGTCATGGGTACTGCCCAGCCATCTAGCAACTAGGTCTCGTTTTTGAAGAGTGGAATCACATATAGGATGGACATTTGTAGAGTGGAAATGCTTCAGACTCAAAAAAATCAAAGAATCCCAGTCAATGGGACCAGGGTTACACATATGCCATCTACTGCCTGTATAAAATGCGGAAAGCCGGCTATGATGAACTACTGCCATTTTATGGGCACAAGCAGGGGCGGGCTGGCCCGGGGGGCAGGGGGGCAGCATAGCACATTTTCACCGGCGGCAAATGTGCAACATAGCACATTTTCACCGGCGGCCGCATCTGATTACATCAGATGCGGCCGCGTCAGCACACAGGTGGCCGCATCACATGACAAGGGATGCGGCCGCGTCATCAATGACATCATTGATGACGCGGCCGCATCCCGTTTCATGCAATGTGGCCGCCTGTGTGCCCCCCCGGGCTTCCCTCTCCCAGCCTGAGCCTGGGCACAAGGGACTCCTTATCGAGCGGCAGATGTATAAATTGCCGGATGCATGACAGAAATGCCCTCAGCAAACCTTCAGTACATGACTGAAGGTGCCTTGGGATATTCCTGCCGCGACACGCACTGTGGTCTGAAAGGAACTGAAAGTGGCACAAAAGCTCAATATCGTCAACAGTTTTGTCAATAGCGATATTACTGTCGGGATGTTGTGCATTGGCTCCAGGTCAATCTGTACAATGTGCAGGGTGTCCATGATGACATGAGGCTGACACATGGCCTGAAAACATGCTCCCTGGGCTGGTGACAGGGGACCAGTTGCTGGTTTCCCAGGGGTTGTTGCCTGTTGCCTTCCTCTTTCTCCTGCACCACATCAATGACTGGTTATATATGAGAAAGATGAATGAAGGGGGAAAATAATTAAATTGCCTCATGCCTTTAAAGATTTGCAGTCTTTGGGGTAAATGTATGAACATGCGGGTTCTTCAACACCCGCGTGTTCAGCGTGTTCGGCGATTAAATTTCAAGCGGCGCTGCATTGTAAAGGAAAGTTTCCCTTTACAATGCAGCGCCGCTTGAAATTTAATCGCCGAACACGCTGAACACGCTGGTGTTGAAGAACCCGCATGTTCATACATTTACCCTTGTATGTACATAAAAGATTGCAAACATACTTAGAACTCTAACTGTCCTTGCCAGGTTCATTATATATCAACTACCAACATTAAGAAAATAAGTAAATAAATATAATGACATAAATTATAAAAAACAAGACATTTTAATGCCATTCATTAACTAAAAAAAAATGTAGGCTACATAAATATATAGGGCCTGATTCATTAGAAAAAGTAAGGTAATAAAAAGGAGTACATTTTCTCCTGGATAAACCACATTACAATGAAAGTGGTCCAAATTAGTTTATTATTTTGCACATCGTAGCACACAAATATTTGATAGCTTTATTTGTACAATGAAATTTAAAGTTGATCTAGTTCATGCCCTACTTCAACTACAACTCTGTCCCTACATTTCAAATTTACCTTACCCCTCCAATGTAACATGGTTTTGCCAACGTGCAAAATTACTCTCTTTTTTTCATTAGTTTCCTTAATGATTCAGGCCCATAGGCAAGGCTTTTAAAAACTTACACAAAAAAAATGAAAGCACACAATGCTTATGTACACCAACAGATCTTAAACTAGAGAACATGCACATAACATTTTAAAACAGACAAGCATTAGTAATGTGGCACATTACTATGTTGTCAATTTGTATGAACACAAATTTTACAACAATTTGAATTGTTCGCGTTCCTATGCAGTGCATGAAAATAAAAAGAAACATACTTCTTTAGAAGAAAACGGTTGGAAGATAAATAACTTTTTCAAATAACAATAGTAGATATATCCAATGTGCAAACTAAATGGCACTTATATAATGTGTATAATGAGATGAGTGTATGCAGTTGTATTCAGGAGGATAGTTCAAACTTCCATTAGATGACACGGGTGTAAAGCTCTGTTTGTCCATGTCTGTCAGCAGTGACTTAGACTAGATACTGAGCAAGCGCAGGTTTTACATCCGAAAAACAGCAAATTCATATGTGCGCCAGAGTTTGAATAGGTCATATGTGCAGGGGAACAACTTTACTCTACATTGTCTACGTGCATCCACCCCTTCCCATCCCCATTCCCTCCCCGAAATCATAGGCTGTTGTAAGTGCAATTTGAGCTTGAAGATGAATAGAACGTTGCTCTGATCACTGGCGTATGGCCCATTTTTTGAAATGCACAGATTAATTTTGCAGCAGATATGCACAAAATCGGCAGATATGTGTCTTGATGAGTAAGGCCTTTTGTCTATATTTTTAACATTTCACTTTTAATGGAGTTGCTGTAATTTTAATGGTAGTAATAAAAGTTTTAAAGTTTTATCATTTGAAAATAAAAAGAGTGCACCAAACACAGACAAATACCATTTTTCTTTCGAATTTAGTTAAACCATTGTCAGCTTTGAAGAAAATGTATCAGGTCCTAGCAGTGGTATAAACTAAGGATGAGCGGACTCGGATTCCTGGAATCCGAGCCCCCCCGAACAGCGCGGATCCGAGTCAGATCCGAGCACTGTCCGGGTATTCCCGCCGATTCCGAAACTTAAAACGAGGCTCTGAGTCATAATCCCGCTGTCGGCTCTCGCGATACTCGGAACCTTTAAATTCCCCGCTTGCCGCCGCCATCTTCACACGGGCATTGATCAGGGAAGAGGGAGGGTGTGTTAGGTGGTCCTCTGTCCTGCTATTTCTCGTGCTGTGCTGTGCTCTGTCCTGCTGAGTCCAGTGGTGCTTTTGTCAGTGCTCTGTCCTGCTGAGTCCAGTGGTGCATCAGTCCAGTGCTCTGTCCTTGCTGAGTCCATTGGTGCATCAGTCCAGTGCTCTGTCCTTGCTGAGTCCAGTGGTGCATCAGTCCAGTGCTCTGTCATTGCTGAGTCCAGCGGTGCGTTTTGTCCTGTGCTTTGTTCTGCTAAGTGCATATTTATTTCAAAAGTATTAAAAATTCTTCCATAAAAAGAAAAAAAAAAGAAAAATTCTACAAAAATCCTTTTAAAATAATATAAAAAAAAATGAAAAAAAGTCCTTGCTGAGTCCAGTGGTGCATCAGTCCAGTGCTCTGTCCTTGCTGAGTCCAGTGGTGCATCAGTCCAGTGCTCTGTCCTTGCTGAGTCAGTGGTGCATCAGTCCAGTGCTCTGTCCTTGCTGAGTTCAGTGGTGCATTAGTCCAGTGATTTGTCACTGC
Organism: Mixophyes fleayi; assembly: GCF_038048845.1. Classification (NCBI taxonomy): domain Eukaryota; kingdom Metazoa; phylum Chordata; class Amphibia; order Anura; family Limnodynastidae; genus Mixophyes; species Mixophyes fleayi. The sequence goes on along the minus strand of NC_134410.1, from coordinate 98,489,823 downwards.
TGAGTCCAGTGGTGCATCAGTCCAGTGCTCTGTCCTTGCTGAGTCCAGTGGTGCATCAGTCCAGTGCTCTGTCCTTGCTCAGTCCAGCTGCGTTTTTGTCCTGTGCTTTGTTTTGCTAAGTGCATATTTATTTTAAAAGTATTAAAAAATCTTCCCAAAAAATTATAAATCGACAAAAATCCTTTTAAAAAAATATTAAAAAATATTCTAAACAGTCTAAAAAAAATTATTGCAGTCCATTAACATTAATACTGCAATCTATTAAAAATTGTTCACTGTTCTTGCAGTATTTAAAAAATAGTATTGTAATACAACGTGTGCTGCATATAATGGAGTACCAAAATTTGGGGGATAAAGTAGGGAAATACCAAGACCCACTTCCTCCTAATGCTGAAGCTGCTGCCACTAGTCATGACATAGACAATGAAATGCCATTAACGTCGTCTGCCAAGGCCGATGCCCAATCTCCTAGTATAGGGCATGTAAAATCCAAAAAGCAAAAGTTCACTACAATTAGTAAAAAAAGAAAATTGAAAACATCTGAGGAGAAACGTAAACTTGCCAATATGCCCTTTACGACACGGAGTGGCAAGGAACGGCTTAGGCCCTGGCCCGTGTTCAGGACTAGTGGTTCAGCTTCACCCAAGGATCTAAGCCCTCCTCCTCCCCCCCTCCAAAAAATTTAAAAGAGTTATGCTGTCAGCAACAAAACAGCAAAAAACTCTGCCTTCTAAACAGATGACATCACAAATCCCCAAGGGTGTTGGTAGTTGATAAGCCTGACCTTCCCATCACTGTGACTCCATTCACCATTTGCAGCACACCCTCTGCATATGCTGGAAGGATCACCCACAGTGTAGATCCAGATTTGGATAATCAAGGTGTCAATGTTGTACACCGGGAGGAGGCTTTTGATGTAGCTGGCGCTGTGGAGGAACTTGATGATGAGGATGCTGATGTGGTTATTGTAAATGAGGCACCAGGGGGGGAAACAGCTGTTGTCCATGGGATGAAAAAGCCCATCATCATGCCTGGTCAGAAGACCAAAAAATGCACCTCTTCGGTCTGGAGTTATTTTTATCCAAATCCTGACAACAAATGTATGGCCATATGTAGCTTATGTAAAGCTCAAATAAGCAGGGGTAAGGATCTTGGCCACCTAGGTACATCTTCCCTTATACATCACCTGAATAACCTTAATAGTTCAGTGGTTAGTTCAGGAACTGGGGCTAGGACCGTCATCAGTCCAGGGACACCTAAATCCCTTGGTCCTGTTGGATACACACCACCAACACCCTCCTCGTCAACTTCCTCCACGATCTCCATCAGATTTAGTCCTGCAGGCCATGTCACCAGCCAGACTGAGTCCTCTTCAATACGAGATTCATCCGAGGAGTCCTGCAGCGGTACGCCTACTACTGCCACTGCTGTTGTTGCTGCTGGTATTTGGTCATCTTCCCAGAGGGGAAGTGGTAAGACCGCTACGTCTTTCACCAAACAATTGACCGTACAACAGTCATTTGCCATGAGCACCAAGTACGACACTAGTCATCCTATGGCAAAGCGGATAACTGCGTCAATAACAGCAATGTTGGTGTTAGATGTGCGTCTGGTGTCTGCCATCAGTGGAGTGGGATTTAGACGGTTGATGGAGGTATTGTGTCCCCGTTACCAAATCCCGTCGAGATCCCACTTCACTAGGCAGGCGATACCAAAGATGTACAGAGAAGTAAGAACAAGTGTCCTCAGTACTCTGAAAAATACGGTTGTACCCACTGTCCACTTAACCACGGACATGTGGACAAGTGGTTCAGGGCAAACTAAGGACTATATGACTGTGACAGCCCACTGGGTAGATTCATCACCTTACGCAGCAACAGCAGCAGCTGCATGAGTAGCAGCATCTCCACAACGGCTGCTCGTGCCAAGGCAGGCAACGTTGTGTATCACAGGTTTTAGTAAGAGGCACAATGCTGACAACCTCTTAGAAAAACTGAGGGAAATAATTTCGGAGTGGCTTACCCCACTTAGACTCTCTAGGGGATTTGTGGTGTCAGACAACGCCAGTAACATTGTGCGGGCATTACATATGGGCAATTTCCAGCACGTCCCATGTTTTGCCCACACCGTTAATTTGGTGGTTCAGCATTACCTCAAGAGTGACAGGGGTGTGCAGGAGATGCTTGCGGTGGCCCGCAAAATTGCTGGACACTTTCGGCATTCTGCCAGTGCCTACCGCAGACTCGTGCAATATCAAAAAAGTCTGAACCTGCCCTGCCATCACCTCAAACAAGAGGTTGTGACGCGCTGGAACTCCACCTTCTATATGCTGCAGAGGATGGAGGAGCAGCAAAAGGCCATTCAAGCCTACACAGCCACCTACGACATAGGAAAAGGAGTGGGGAAGCACCTGAGTCAAGCGCATTGGAGACTGATTTCCGTATTGTGCAAGGTTCTGCAGCCGTTTGAACTTGCCACACGAGAAGTCAGTTCCGACACTGCCAGCTTGAGTCAGGTGATTCCCCTGATCAGGCTGTTGCAGAAGCAGCAGGAGGAAGTGAGGGGGGAGCTGGTAAACCATTGTGATTCCACCAAGCATGTAGCTCTTGTGGATGAAGCCCTTCGGACGCTTTGCCAGGATCCGAGGGTGGTTACTCTTTTAAAGTCAGAGGAATACATTCTGGCCACCGTGCTCGATCCTCGGTTTAAAGTATATGTTGTGTCTCTGTTTCCGGCGGACACAAGTCTACAGAGGTGCAAAGACCTGCTGGTCAGGAAATTGTCCTCTGAAGAGGACCGTGACATGCCAACAGCTCCACCTTCATATTCTTCCACACCTGTGGCTGCAAGGAAAAAACTCAGTTTTCCTAAAAGACCCGCTAGCGGGGATGCAGACAACATCTGGTCCGGACTGAAGGACCTGCCAACCATTCAAGACATAACTAGTGTCGCTGCATTGGATGCTGTCACAATAGAAAAAATGGTGGAGGATTATTTTGCTGACACCATTCAGGAAAAAAAGGCAGTTTGAAAGCCCCTGTACAAACTGGCTCTATTTTACCTGAGTTGTCCCCCCTCCAGTGTTTACTCGGAAAGAGTTTTTAGTGCAGCAGGGAACCTGGTCAGTGAGCGGCGAAGGAGGTTGCTTCCGCAGAACGTTGAAAAAATGATGTTCATTAAAATGAATTATCAATTCCTCAATCAAGTACAGCACTGCCCTCCAGATAGTACAGAGGGACCTGTGGTTGTGGAGTCCAGCGGGGACAAATTGATAATGTGTGAGTTGGAGGAAGTACACACTGAAGGGGGAGAGGAATCAGAGGATGAGGATGAGGACATCATCTTACCTCAGTAGAGCCTGTTTAGTTTGTACAGGGAGAGATGAATAGTTTATTTGGTGTGGGGGCCCAAACAAACCAATCATTTCAGCCACAGTTGTTTGGTAGGCCCTTTCGCTGAAATGATTGGTTTGTTAAAGTGCGCATGTCCTATTTCAACAACATCAGGGTGGGTGGGAGGGCCCAAGGACAATTCCATCTTGCAACTCTTTTTTTGGCATTATGTGACCGTTCAATAGTCGTTTGCCATGAGCACAAAGTAAAACAAAATTAAAACAAATTAAACTAATTAAACCAAAAGTATAATATAACTTATAAACACTACACTTGAAAGCTTGAGCCTTTAAAAGAAAAAGTCACTCTTCATTGCATGAAGATTTGCAACAGGGACAGTTTTTTTGTTTCCAAAGTCAACAAATAACACTTCGACCCTGTCTGTCTTTAACATACTTGATGGGATCTCAATGATGAATGGTCTGTACCATGGTTGGAGGAGGTATTGGATACCGGGGCCACTCCACTACCCAGTCCAGATAGAGGCGTATCAGATATAAAAAAATGTTGACTGTTGCTGCCAAATCCAAAATGAATCAAAATGACCTGTCATCGTCTAAAACAAGAGGTATTGACACGCTCGAACTACACCCTGTATATGCTGCAGAGGATGTAGGAGCAGGCAGCTGTGCAGTGGAATTGAGACCATTTGAAGGCGGAGGTATTGTGACCCCGTTACCAAATTGGGTACCGGGCCCACTCCACTACACAGTCCAGAAAGCTCCCTTTGGTGCAACGTTTTGGACTAAAAACAATATTGTGAGGTGTGAGGTGTTCAGAATAGACTGGAAATTAGTGGAAATGATTGTTATTGAATGTTATTGAGGTTAATAATAGCGTAGGAGTGAAAAACAAACAAAAAAACTAGATTTTAGCACTTTTTATGCTTTTTTAAAAATAAATCAGAACCCAAAACCCTAAATCAGAACCAAAACCTTTCGTCGGGTGTTTTGGCAAAACAAATCAGAACCCAAAGCCTCAAGCTAATCAGAACCCAAAACACAAAACACTAAAAGTGCCCGGTGCACACCCTTAGTATAAACAAAGTAATCTGAAATAACAATTAAGTGCCAGCAACTTTTCGCAGTAGTATAAGGATGAGCATGATGAGATATTACTGTAATGTAGTAGTTATCCTCACAAACGTAAAACCAATAATGCAATACTAGACAGTCCCATGGCTTCTAATTCTCTGTTACGTACAACCTTGCAAACAGTCTCAAAGAAACTTCCTAAATGAAGAATTGAAACCCATACATTATGTAAAAGAGAAGTTGTTATTGCATGCCGAAAATCCTTGGCTTGGAAATTTCTTCCAGAGTAATATGTATGTAACATAGTAATGGTCAATTAAGTAGTAATGGTGATAACGGGTGATAATGATGAAATAGATGTTGATAATTCTAGGACTACTCAGGGTCTCAGTCATTGTTACTTAATGTTTGTAATAATTCCACAGAAGTGCAGCCTTGATTATGGATGCCAGCCATCACTGCTAGAAGTATAAGGCAGAGGGGAGAAAAGGGGGCCACAAATGAAAGCATTAGAAATCCTATTCAGATTTATTTTTTCAAATACAGCTGTACCGACTTTATATCCCAACATCAAAACTACCTATTTATCTATAGGCATCACCCTTTAACTCACTGTGTTGCGCTGCTCCCTCTGAGATTGTACATAGAAAAGTATAATTGGATGCAGTTGAGCTGGGATCTGGGTAATCAGAGTGAATCGTGATTTTCAAGCAATTTTAATGCATACTTGCAAGGAGTGTGTCAGGCGGCGTCCACCCACACACACCAGGTGCCTTCACTTCTACCTGGCCGACACTACTTCTGGGTCTAGTAGGAGGTTTGGGTACATGCGCTCGAACATCGCATCTCCGTTGCCTAGAAATGGATATGCAAGCCAGCATTTCCTGTCTGTGGTCAGAACAGCTGACTGCCGACACCACGTCCACCAACGAAAGAGGGGCAGTATGTATTTAAACCAGACTTTGGTACCATTGGGTGCCAGAGTATCTAGTTTTCTTAGCTCCAGCACTGTTGTATCCTGCACTCCTGACTATTTGGATTTTTGACTCCAGCTCTGCCTGACCACTCTTTCGTATCCTCCCGTGGACCCACCCTGATTCTGACGATTCTGACGATTCTTTTGCTCTATCCTTCGGTACCTGTTTTTGCCCACTCGGTTTTGACCTTGCATTGTACAACTCCAATAGTTCACCCACACCTCGCTGGGACGGCTGCGACCTGCACGTCTCTGCAGCTTAACCCAAATCTCCTTGCGGGGATCCCTGGTGAAGACCTGAGTCATGTTTAGACTCCGCGCCTCCTAAAGTAGCAGCACAGCAGCGCCAATACCGGCAGGTAAGGCCATCAGAGCAACCCAGCTTGTGATACAGTGCTCCAGGAGATTGGGGGAAGGAGAGCGTGTGGGGGCATGGCCCGGCGGATTGTGTCATTTGGACCCACCCCTAAACAACCATCACATTTTCTGACCTATTACAGCAGGGGGGCGGGGCCATGATGATGTCCAATTTGCATCCTAAGCCTTGCCCCCAGCCACTTTACTATTGAGGTGGTTATGGAGGTTGTTCTGCTCTCCTGGGATTCCGGGAGTCTCCTGAACATTCCTGGCAACGACGTTTTAAGGGTAATCTAAATCTAATTACCTGGAGCTTCTTAGAAAGAACAATGCCCTAAAATTTTCAAACTTGATCCAATTTTTCTGACTACACTAACCATGAGTGTCCAAATCGAAAAATAATCCTATCACTTGGTCCAGTTAAGACAACAAAAATATAATAAACACTCACAATCACCAATTTATATAAAGTATCTTCAGTTCCAATAAACAAATTACATGTATATTTTTGAAAACTAGTATTGTTAGTATGTATAAAAGGCATTTGTATTTTAAGTTTACTCACTATGCATTGTTTCACATTTGCTGCATATGTAATGCTTCCAGTCTGTTGCAGGAATGCTTACTGGTTTAATTATTTTTATTAGATGCATTTCCTGTTGAAATGCATCTAATAAAAATATATTATATATATTATATGTAATTATATGTATATATATATATATATATATATATATATTGTCGTAAGATTGTGTTATTGGTACTGTCTCCTGCGGTTAGAAGGCTACACTTTACACACTTCAGCCAGATAAATCACACCAGTCCTGGTACAACTAGCCTCGGCTAGATTTATTATCAAGGCATAAAAATAAACAAACAGAAAAAAGAGTATTAACCTCTCTGGCTTCTAACATAACACACATAAACACCCTCTCTCATGTAAAGGACCCTGTGTCCCACACACATGCAAAATACAGAGCTTACTGTTCACCATTTGCAGTGTCTCTCAGGAGGCAACCCCAGGTTTGGGAAAGACAGTGAGGAAACTGCCTAGCATCATTTTATCAGCACCTTGTAGGTGCAACTCATGATTACCAGCAACTTACTAGCTGGTTGGAAAACCTGAAGTGGGACTTATAATTGGAGCCCACCCTTCTCTCTTCAATTATACCCCAGGGACCCTTACCAGCTTTTTCTAAATTGTTTTGTGTTCCCACACAACACAATCTCCCTCGGGTTTTAAACTATACAAGACAGAAAGTCTGGGACATATACATCTGCCATTCACCACTTGCCCAGTACTTCTCTCAGAAAATATACATTCTACTGCACTGCCTATACTCATTAAATTGAATAGCAATGCTTCTCACACTGACTGTAGGTATTAATGCTTTGTTATCTCAAAACCACAGAATTAAAGCAAGTATTTTTTATGCATATATAGAATCAATAACATTTTTATTTTAAATAAGCTCTTATGGACCTTCATATAATATACATCTGTGAGCAATTTTATCTCTGGGCACAGATCATGGCTCCCAAAGGAAAAACACTATTACATGGACAGCAATAAGTCTGTTGCAATAAGCATAAGAAAATTCTTAATGATATTTCTTCTTTTTATGAAATCTCTGACTAAGAGTGATGTCTGTGGAGCCTTGTTACTGTTTCTCTCTCTTTTGAGAGGGGTAAGAAAGAACACCAGCATGATAAGAAATGCCACACAAATGAAACTAATAGGTGAAGTGATAATTTATTGATTTGGAAATTTTTTTGCTAGATACCCACTGGCGTTGTGTTTTTTAATGATAGTTTTGTTTTTTTAATGATAGAGTGAAAAATCTTGTCAAATGCAAATTGCCATGCGTATGCTACTAGCTCACAGTAAGCTTTCACATTGTGTTTTCCCAAGCAAATGCATGTGGATAGAAGATATGTACTGAAAACCAGGATGCAAACAGAATGCTACCGCAATTCTAGTATACTATAGTAACAGCTGTAATGGCTATGGTGACATCAGTAAAAATGTATACAGTGTGATGTCATTTACTAACATTAAACAAAAATTCAATTAAAATGAAAGTAATTAATGCCAGTGGGTATGAGGCCTTAAATTGAGCTGGAATATGACAGTATATAAAATCTTTATAGCCTTAGAGACACACAGTAATCATGTGGTCCAGGAATATACAATAAAGGAAACAGTGCAGGACTTTCCTGCTATTCAGTTTGAGGTTGTTATGCACCTGACCTTCCAGTGTACTTATCGGGGCCTGGTGCACTCTCTATGTCCATCCACATGGTGTCACGGGCTTGCTCTTTCCCCACCGCCGCCGCCAATGCAGTCTGTGGATGGCGGCCACCATCTTATTTCCTTATGAATCATTTCCTTTTTCAGCAATCCACTGTATTCCTGGTTTCTTCAGCAAACCGCTGTATTGGTAGAATCTTCAACTACCCGCTGTATTCCTGTATATACCTGGCATCTCTATTAAGCCTGTACCTCTTATGTTTTATATCTGGTACCTGTATGGACGCAACCAGGACCGGTGCTAGGGTCCATGGCGCCCTAGGCACTTTCTCAAAATCGGCGCCCCCCCCCCCCCCCCGCGCCGCAGGAACACTTTGACAATCAAATAAATATAAATAAATTAAAAAAAAATAATAATATTCTATTTACTTACTTTTTGTCTCTTGTCAGCAGATGCAGGGGGCTCTTCACACTTCTTCTGTTCTCTCCACTTGCTGCCAAAAACGCTCCTTTGGCTTCCAAAAACACAGAGGAGGGGGGTGGAGGGGAGCGGTGCATGCTGGGAGGGGAGGGGACTCTGGGAAATAACTTTATTCACACTGTCTGTCAGTGGTCATGTGTGAGTGCTGCGCGGACGGGGGCATCCATTAAAAAAAAAACGGAAACAGCAGGCGCCATTCCGCCGTTGTACTATGTCCCAAACACCGCTGACTAGATTACAAAATCTATTCAGCGGCGCCCTGCAGGTCCCGGCACCCTAGGCAACTGCCTAAGGTTGCCTAATGGGAGCACCGGGCCTGGACGCAACCGGTGTGAGGATAGCAGCAAAGCCCATAACACCTTTGTGGGAGTCCCTGATAAATACCTACCTCACATTAGATTCCACACCTCCACTATGACTGTCCGGAATCCATAATTCCTATGTGTTCGTGACAGGGCTGCTTTTTTGCACCACCTTATGAGTCATTCAAGATGATGTCTCATCGTGAGCAGGAGGTTGGATCCAAATTCCATGCATATAGGCAAATCACAATACAAAATACTACATAAAATTGTTTATTGGAACTGAAGATACTTTATATAAATTGGTGATTGTGAGTGTTTATTGTATTTCTATTGCCTTAACTGGACCAAGTGATAGGATTGTTTTTCAATTTGGCCACTCATGGTTAGTGTAGTCAGAAAAATTGGATCAAGTTTGAAAATTTTAGGGCATTGTTCTTTATAAGAAGCTTCAGGAATTTAGATTACTCTTAAAACATCTTTGTCCGGAATGTTCAGGAGACTTACGAATTTCTGGCAGTCCTCCCGGACTCCCAGGAGAGCAGAACAACCTCCCGGTTCCTAACCACCTCAATAGTAAAGTGGCCGGGGAAGAGGCTTAGGATGCAAATCGGACATCATCATGGCCCCGCCCCCTGCTGCAATAGTTCAGAAAATGTGATGGTTGTTTAGGGGTGGGTCCAAATGACACAATCCGCCGGGCCTTGCCCCACACGCTCTCCTCACTCTGGGGTGACCCCTGTCAACAACTCACAGGCTACTCATGGTCAGGATGACATGGGCGGAGTAAATGCAGGTGCTTCAGGTGTCAGCGGCTGCGGGGGTGCCACTGCCGACTCCTCGCCCAGGATTCTGTGAGCTTGGGAAAGTAAGGGGGATTCTGCAGTGCCAGAGGCAGCTGCAGAAGCAGACACTGGCCAAAGCTTGATTGTGTTTGCAGCCAGTGCACAACATTAAAATCTCCGGCCTTGGTATACTCTGCTGCAGCCTGTAGGCACCCCAGAGAGCTAAGAGTCCTGCAGGGGAGATGCTGTGGTGGCAGCAGTGCTTAGAATTGATCATATTTGCCAACTCTCCCAGAAAGTCCGGGAGACTCCCGAAATTCGAGCTGGCATTTCCCCCGCATCCCAGGATTCACGCCATTTTGGAGGGCGGGAGGGGGCGGGGTGAGGCCAATCGCATCATTTTGGCCCTGCCCCTGTGACGTGGTCTCGGGGGGGGCAAAATGAAGCAATCAGCCTCGCCCCGCCCCCTCCCATCCTCCAGTCACGCCCCCTCTCCCGGAAGTAAGGAACTGATGTGAAAAAGGAGCAACTTAGAGGTTAAGGTAAGGAGAGTTGTGTATGTGATACAGTGACAGCAATGCACAATGACAACACCATAACACCCACAGGTGCCTCTGTCCTCCTGCCCATGTATGCCTCTGTCCATCTGCCCATGTATGCCTCTGTCCCCCTGCCCATCTGTGCCACTGTCCCCTACCCATGTGTGCCTCTGTCTTCCTGCCCATCTGTGCCACTGTCCCCTACCCATGTGTGCCTCTGTCCTCCTGCCCATCTGTGCCACTGTCCCATGCCCATGTGTACCTCTGTACCCCTGCCCATGTGTGCTGCTTCCCACCTTTGAATGTGCGCAATTCTGTCTAGACAATAGAGACCGCCCCCACCTATCTGAAGTTCTCTGGGCTCCCCAAAGCCTTAATCCAGCTCTGGTGGTGCCTATGGATTGTATCCCCTACAGAACAGCAGCAGCAATTCAGTCATTGGCCTTGTCACAGCCTGACAGGCAGTATACATAGGTAAGATAGAGTTTAGTCATTAATAAATAACCCTAAACAATAAACTATAAATATTAATGTATACTCATCAGAAATGCAGAAATTATCTAGAAGGATGTTATACTCCCAATTTCAAGTTCACACTTAAAAAATAAACTTTATTATATTTCCACAAAATAAAAGCACATTAAATAGTAAAATATTAAAAATTATATGATACTATTGATTAATATCAGGTACAGGGTATATTGATTTTCTACCTCAAGAGTAATATTCTTGTATAATATTTCAATAATAGTGTGGAAATTATATGTCATATATCATTTACTTAATTTTACAATATACTGAGTATTTGTTCTCTTTTTTAAAATCACTGTAAATGCAGGCACTATGGAAATGGGAATATATGTTTACTTTGAAAGTAAACCAATTGCATTTTAAATTCCCTTTAAACCGACTTGAAGCTTTCAATTCTCTTCTTAATGAGTATATGAGTATGGGTTGAGGGTATTTTTTTATCCTAATACAGTTTATGTTATGTCTATTATGCATTTCACATACTTTCTGTATATGATTGCTAAATAACATGAAATTGAATGGAATTAGAGAAGCCTTATGCATGTACCAGTTAAATGCTATGTACCACATATGACACATTTTTGAATGCCCACATCTACAATAGAGAGTAGCACAGTTTGACAGTATGTCTTCACATTATATATTATATGTCTGATGCATTTGATATAACATTAAAGTACATAGAGCCAGAGAATCTCTTTAGCATCGGCTTAGTCATCTAGGAAGCCTGAAAAAATGATTGTTCCCCCTGATTTGGAAAGTACCAGTCTGCTAAATAACATTGGCCCCTCCTGGCACCTCTGGCTGTTGGGTACTAGGTTAATTTTAAAGCTATTCATAAGATGCAGTTTGAAATTTTATCCCCCAAACTACACAACAAACCACAGTTTGATACATCCAGCTCTAGACTTTGCAAAGCAGGCTATATAATGCAATAATAGTCACTTCTTGAGACAAGCTTATTGAATTCCCAAACCATCTTTTTAACCTTAACCTTTCTATGCTATTCTGTCTAATTACTACCACTACACAGTCCATCCAAAACTTACGTTTATGCTCCTTCTCTACTCAAATAACTCTCTGACCCCAAACTAAAATTTCTGTGTGAACTGATCACATAACCCCATAAGAACATTTCCTATTGCAAGCTGGTTGGACCAATTTGCAATAACCTTATATATCACACTCCTATTTCCCTATCGATTGTTACAAACACAGCCCTCTTACCTCTTTGTTAGTTTGTTAGTAACCAGTCTAGTTCTATTACTGTGTTTTGTTCCCAATTGTAAATTTATTAAATGTATTATTTACAAAAGACAAATTAGCCTGGCGATCAGCTGCGTACAGACACTCCACATAGGCAAACTGAAAAGTAAAGTTGTATATTCCAAATCTGGTTTTACTGAGAACACACGCGGTTTAAGAGTTTGTCCCCCAATAAGTACTAAAATCTTCTTTTTCTCTTGGTCCACCAAAGTCCCTATGAGAATCTTATAATCCATAAGGTTTAAAATTTTTTAATAAAATAGAAACACCATGGAGCAAATGGACAATATCATTCGACACATGTCAGCTCATTGTTAGGTTTTGGCAGCTTGCATGTTTTTAGTGAATATATCATGACTGGGGTTGTAGTTTATTGAGTTTATCTTAGATGAAGGCAAATATTTTCTTGACACAGAGCAATGTACCTGTCAACAAATTATTTCATTTCATCTATTTACTTGCAACAAACAACTGCATATGCAGAGTGATTGTTAATTTTAAATGAAATGTATTCGTATGGTACAGTAAGAAAAAAAATGAATGGGAAAAAGTCATGAATAAACACAGAGCTTTACTATTTTTCATCTACCACAAATTTACAAATGAACTTGACGACTTTCCTCCCACTTAGTTTCATTCTCTGTTCTACATCAATATAAGGAAGCTCGAAAAAGTTTGGATTTCTTAATGTTGGGGCATGCAGCAAAACTAATGGAATATTCCAAACATAGCTCATAGAAAAACACTGTATTAGATTCAATTTTCAGTTCCTCTTTTATTGCAGGTATCGATTGCTGAGTGGTACATTTACTATAGGCTTGTATGCATCATGGTTATATTATGTCACTCAATTTAAATGGAAACAATACCAGTCAAAGGGGAAGGTGCTGACAAAATATTTCCATTTATTACTAGCTTCCCATTTTAGCTTGAACCTTTTGTAATTAGTAGTTGATGGAACTACTACTGGGTCCAGAGGTGAGGTGGGGTGGAAGTTGCAGCTCCGCCCTCCCGAGGCCCCCACATTGCTCATATAAGAACAGAGTGGCAGATGCAAACGCAGGATTTCTAGAGGGGGATTTTCTAAATGCTTAAATGTGGAGATGGCATGGCCAGCCCATGAAGGGGAAGGGACTAGCATTTAATAAATGCTAGACCTCCTTCAATCTGCGGTATTCTCCCTTGTAATAATGCACGTGGCTGTGTTTTCCTGCATTGCACAACAGGGGACATACCTCCCAGCTGTCCCTGCTGTCGGGACTAAATCATGGCTGTGCAGGAGTAGGTAAAAAAAATCGTTTCCCACCCCCTTCCCTGTAATTAATTCATTACTGCCCTTACTTAATTTTCCTTGTTTCATTTTTTTTTTTTTGCACTATCCATTTGGCTAGCAACAACGCATGAAAAATCATTGTATATATTGGGAGAGGTGGTAGCCATTATCTAAAGTGTAATCAAAACTAAATAAATTAATATATGAAAATGTTGGTAGACAAATAGAGAGTGTAAATAGGATATGCTATTGGTTTGGTAAATAAATGTTTGTATTAAGCTAATTGTGCTTGGTTTGATTAAGAACTGAAATAAATTTAAAAGTATGGTTTAAAATAGTGAATTTTAAAGAATTGACCTCTATAAGAGTTAAAGATAGTGATATAAATGAAGGTAAAAGATGGAGGGAATCCTCACTACTTATCTAGTATAGTAAATGGGTCAGTTTTAAATAGGACATCCTTACCCTATTTTCTGTTGGTGGTGAGTAGACAGGGGTCTGCGTTCCTCAGGGAACAAGCTGCTGAGAGCCTCCCTGCAAAATGTGTGGAACTTAGGGGAACACACAGCAGGTGCAGACTTCACCTCCTTGTATGGCAGTCTGTAAGACTTAAACTTGTGTCAGTCTTCTTACACTAACTACATGTGAGAAGCGCCGGCTGTAGTAAGTACTCTTCACTGTCAGAGACAAAGCTCAAATGTAGTTACTGTGCTGGTGAGATGGCGTTGGGGGGGATTCTGGGCAACTGAAAATACCCCCAAGTGTGCGCCTGAGCTGGGGCATCTTCTGAACATGTGCATGTTCAGGTTCACTGCACATGCGCCTCCGCTGTGCATGCTTCAAATAGCAGAGTGGACAGTGGGGACTCTGAATGGTAGAGCAGCATCACAGCTTCTCCAAATTTTAATGCCATGTCAGTCCTCCATTGCGATGCTCCAGCTCTGCTCTAAAAAAGTATGCATGGGTGGGGGACCCGGGGAGATGGACATGTATCACCAGGCCTCCCCTAAAGTTTGTTATGGGGTCTGGGGATGCTGAATTCTGTCCCTGATAGACATGGTGTTTGCATGGAAAGCAAAAAAAAAAATATTTGTGTTATTCCCAGGTTATCCATACAGCATAGGCAAATGTAGAATGTCTACAACTTAAAAGGACCACTAGCCTACTAATAGGGAAGAAAGAGTTCTGGGTAGCAAGCAACCTGTTCCAGAGATGCATCAAAAATATACGCATATCATGCCCAGAAGTGTCACTGTACTATTTCTCTCTTACCTCTTATCCCCCTTGTACTGCTGGTGACATCTTCAAACATTGAAACCTAACATAGTTCAGATATGTACTAAAGAGGTAACTGACTATAGTGGGTCAGGTACTTATCCTTTAGGAATTCTGATTTTTAAATAAATTACTTTTTTAAATAGATTTTTAAATAGATGCCTTTCTCTAGGAAAGGCATCCAATGAAATGTTGATTATATTATATATTGATAATTTTAGCTGTATAATATGTTGGATGGTGTTTAGGGGTACTGACAGGTGACAAGGTCCTTGCTCAAATCTTACACCAGTGCTATGCCACTATAGTGAAGTGGAAATTGTTTGTGATGTGGGTGCTGTATGTTATAGATTTACAATCCTAGGGGCCGATACAGAGTGTGTACTACGTCAATTTTTGAATAGCATATCATGCATGAAATTACTCTGCACATATCCAGGATGTGGGTGCAAGCATATGTTCATATGCAGATTTGCATGATTCTGCCACTCTGCTTGGAGAGGCAGGACAGGGGTATTCTGTATCATTTTGTATCTATGCATATGTTGCTAGATTTTGTGCAATTTTTGCAACATGTTCTGTCTAGGCTTTGTGCAATTTCTGCAATATGTTCTACATTTGAGCTTTGTCACCAACAGCCCCCCATTGTTGGTGTTCTTTTTGAAAAAAATAGGCCCTACTTCCCTCCTATTAGCTTTCCCCTAAAGGTTTTAAGTTCATTCTGGTTGTTGTAATTGTGTAATGCTGTGGTATACTGTGGATACTCAAAATGCTCCTCTTTCACCCCAACTTAAGACATTGTCTGGTGACTTGTTGTTAACTCACTACTAGAGATGGGCAGGCTCGGTTTCCTGAAAACCAAACCCATCCGAACTTCGGGGATCCGAGTACCGAGCCGAGTCAGCACAGTACTTTTGCTCTATTTTGGATTCCAAAATGAGGCAAAGCGTCATCGTGACGACGTCGGAACTCAGATCTCGCGATTTTTGGAATCTATAAATGCGGAGGGATACAGAAGGGGTAGGAAAGAGTGGCAAAGAGAAGAGCTCCATTGCTGAAATACAAATATACAAGTCCTTGTAGGCTTTTTTTTCTGAATTTGCACCAATAATTGTAAGGTCTAATATAGACCCAAAGAGAAGAGCTGCATTGGTAATTTTGTCATTGCTGAAATACTAATATACAAGTCCTTGCAGGCTGTTTTTCTGAATTTGCACTAATAAGTGTAGGGTGTTATATACACCCAAAGAGAAGAGCTGTGTTGGTAATTTTGTCATTGCTGAAATACTAATATACAAGTCCTTGTAGGCTTTTTTTTCTGAATTTGTACTAATAAGTGTAGGGTGTTATATACACCCAAAGACAAGAGCTCCATTGCTGAATTTGTCATTGCTGAAATACAAATATAACATACTAGTCATTGCAGGCTTTTTTTTCTGAATTTGCAGGCAAATTCAGAAGTGTTATATGGGTAACAGATAAAGAGAAGTGCTCCGTTGCTAAGAGTCATTGCTGAAATAGAAATTATAGGGCTGGCTGGCTTGGTCTAAATCTGCAGGTACATTTTACTGTACCATAGCTCACTCAGAAACAAGAGAGTTGGCAGGGTACCATGCTAAAACAGAAATTGTAATAATAGGGCTGTCAGTTTTCTTCAGTGTCATTGTATTATGCCATAGCTCATACAGAAACAGGAGGGGTGACATTGTTGTTGTCACTTTCCAGTCTCAGTCATGATAATATTAATCCCTCTACCTCATGTGCTAAAGCCTATGTTCAAGTGCATAGTGGTTTTAAGTAAGGGAAACAAAAATGTAAATAAAAAGCTTGTACCTTTTTAAAGAAAAAAAACCTCTCTAAAAATAGCTGAAAGTTTGCTGTAGAAAAACATAAAATTGCCAAGATACCATTCTACCCAAAATATTACCAGGCATACCAGCATGAGGTAGCTCCCTTCTCTTAGCTAGATTTCAGCACCTGCAATCTATACTTTCATCATATTTACCCTCATCATTGTGTACATCTTCCTCAAACAATACGAATTCATCCCCGATGGAATCCACCATCACAGAAGACTATGTACTTTGATGTAATTGCCGATAATGGCCTTCTTCATGGAGTTTGTAGTTCATTTTATGGCAGAGCTGTCGCAATTTTTGGGCAATTCTTTTACAGCGGAGCAAATGTCAAAATGTTGTGCTGACTCATCTGCATCTCCACTGGGTGTCTTGGAAAGCTAAGTTTTTTCCAATAAGCAGTTGCCAGAGAAACTGAAGGAGGAGACGTCATTACAAGATGTTAATAGCTCTTGGATCCTGGTGAAGCGAATTAAGTACTAGATCTATAATTACAATATAGTTAGCGGATTTGCTTAGTTTTATTTCATCCTTCAATTTCTCTAGCTGTTTCTCAAAAAGTATAATTAAGGCAATCACTTGACTCAAGCTAACCATGTCTGTATTCTCTTCACAGATGACTACTTCGCTGGACTAAATTACATTCGCCTCAAATTCTAGTCTTTTTGCAGCTGCTGCATTTTCCTACATGCTGTTGCAGAATCCCGAAAATGACCCTAAATTTTTCGGGACACAAACAGCATCTCCTGCATGTCATTGTTATTTTTTAAAAGTTCTGTAACACCAAGTTGAATGTGTGAACAAAACAGGAAATATGATGGAATTCCCCCCGGCTGTAATGCTCTAACAATATTGGTATCGTTATCAGAAATCACATATCCTCAGGAGAGTCCAAGCAGGATTAGCCATGTTGCAATGACATCCCTTACTTTTTGTAACAGATTGTCAGCTGTATGCCTCTTAGTGAAGCCGCTGGTACACAGAGTAGCCTACTTCTGAAAAATGTGACGTACTTGGGTACATGCTGCTGCTGTTCCTGCTGGTGAAGGCGAACCACCAACCCAGTGGGTTGTCACAGTCATATAATCTTTAGTTTGACCAGTTCCACTTGTCCCCATATCTGTGGTTAAGTGTAGAGTGGGTAGAATGCATTTTGTAGCCCAATAATTAAATTTTTACAAACTTTTTGGTAGAGGTAAGGAAAAGCCTTTCTAGTAAAATGGTGTTGTGATGGAATTTGGTAATAGGGACAAAATACCTCAAGTAACTGTCTAAAACCAGCTGCATTAATAGTGGATATTGGACGCAGATCTAATACTAGCATAGTCCCCATGGCGTCTGTAATCCTCTTTGCGACTGGGTGACAGCTTTCTTTCTTTTCCTCTAGCAAAGGATTGTTTAACAGTCAATTGCTGTAAACTACTAGTAGTATTTTTCTGGGTTGAAGATCCTCCCCCAGCAGCAGCAGCAGCACGCTCAATAATTCTTCAGAGGAATCATGGTTAGTGGAGGAGTCATCTAGCCTTAGCAACTTGGATGCAGGACTAACTCCCTTCACTAGTGATGATATTGATGATGAATGTGTTGGGAGTGTAGATTGCAGGTGCTGGGATCTAGATGAGAGAAGGGTACTAGCTGATGCTGGACTGCTTGTTGTTATTTTTTTAACATAAGTTTCTGATTTTCCCAAAAGCTTTCCATGAACTCGCTTCAAATGCCGTAACATGGATGAGGATTCTAGATGGTTAAGGTCCCTACCTCTACTGAGTGTGGCTATAAAAACGCTACAAATGGTTAGACAACTGTTGTCAGGATTTGTGTAAAAATAATTGCCTACATAAGAGGTGGATTATTGCTCTTATGCCCATGCACGACAATTGCCTTTTTCTTATCACTGGCAAGAACTGCTTTGTTTGAAAGTGTATGAAAGTAATATTGTGACCTGTGCGGTTGTCAAAATTGACTGCAAATGACTTTAAATTAGTGTTAGTGAGGTTAATAATAATGTAGGATCAAAAAAAGAGCAAAATTATGTGATTTTAGCATATTTTAGCAATTTGTCTAAAAAAATACAGATCCAAAATCAAAACCAAAACCAACACACACAAAGCTAATCCAGATCCAAAACCACATCACGGGGGTCAGTGAGCATATCTACTCACTACATAGCCTTATACAGAATCTTGGATCCTGACCCTGACTCTAACCCCTACAACTGGTCAATGTGTGTATGTGTGTTTATATTTCTATTTTTCAAGTGAGTACCAAAAACTCAGTCCTCACAAGTTTTGCTTTTAGTAGTATGGTAGAGACAATATGAATCTGCTATAGTAATATCAGTGTATTCCACTTTAGCACATTAAGTACTGATCTTGCGTGCATTTTTCCGGTGTGCTCCAAGAGTGTAAGCGATGGCCTACATTTTTTCAACGCTGTAAATGTCGACACTTAATCTGACGACATGAAAATGTCAGCAGGCTAAGTGCCAACACTTGCATTGTGTAGCTATTCCCCGGACCTGGCGGCTATATCCCGGACCCAGCATAATTTTTCTTTTAATGTTGGCATTTTGATTGTTGACATTGTGAATGTCGCCAATCATACTGACGACATTGTCCTCCTGCTCTAAAAAGAAAAGAAGAGAAAAATCTCTGCACAGAATTAGCCATAATGAATCTAAGGGTAAAATATTAATGTGAATTGATCTGCTCAAAAATGTGTTTAGGAAAATACCTAATAATAGAGTGACTCTTTACTAGTTGTAGCAGAGGATGCTACCCCAAGTGAAAAGGTTTGCAAATTTGCAAAAAAGGGAAAAATGTTCTCTTTTTATAAGAGAGCACTTCTTATAAGCATTGTCCACCTGTCTACACAATGCAAGTGTTGGCATTTAGCCTGCCAACATGTCGACAGGTTAAGTGCCAATATTTACAGTGTTGTAAAAATGTACCCTAGCGACATCAATAACCCTTTAAAATAGATATGCATGGTGAACACCTTCCTGGGTCTCAAGAAGAACCAGTGTACCTTCAAATTCCAAAATGCAACAATGTAAATAAGTAGCAAGACCACTGAGGGAAGGTGAAAATATGCAAAAGACACGTTTGTGGTTATTGTCAGAAAAAAAACAGCAAGGTATCTTGATGCAGAGGAAACATGCCAACGAAATTGAAGTAACCAAGGCTCTCAGGCTTCCAAGAGGTTTAAATTCAGAAAATTTACCTTTGTAGTCGAGGATGCAAGCAAACTGTAGGTTTGATGTTTTTGTTAACAAATTTTAAAATGTATTATTCCCTAAAGAAAGTTGCAGAAATGGTGGCTGAGCAAATTGCAAAAGTGGAACGGGGGAAATAAGGGGCGGTCTAGCATATGCATTGTACAGTAAGGGTGTGCTAAGAGCGTTTCGATACAGATATGGTCGATTCAAGTCTTGTGTTTATAGTAAGTACTCTTGGTTTTAGCCGAATCATTTGCACTAGCTACAGGGCAGATGTAAGTGCGACTGATAGTGATGATTGACATGGCATAGTCTTTGTTTTAAAACTACATGTATGTTTGTCAGTAAGTAGCACAGCACATATTTATGCAAGTAAGATAGCATATAAAAATGCATTGTATGTACAGTATACAAAAAAAAAAGTTTTTGGAAAATCCCTTTATATTAATGATTATACTGTTAACAGTTGTGAATCTGTTATGTAATAGAATATTTTTTGTATGCGTTATGATGTGACCTTATATTTAGAGATGTTCACTGACCCCTGTGTTTTGGTTTAGGTTTTGGATATGTATTAAGTTCCTGTTTTGGTTTCGGTTTTGGTCTTGGCAAAACCACCCTTGCGTTTTTTGGTTTTGGATATTTTAGAAAAATAGCTAAAATATGCTAAAATCACATAATTTTGCTCTTTTTTTATTCCTACATTATTATTAACCTCAATAACACTACTTTCCAGTCGTTGCCAGTCAATTTTGACCACCTCACAGATCACAATACTATTTTCATACACTTTCGGACAAAGACTGAAGAGAAAGAGCAATGACACAAACACACGGCAGTTCATAGCGCATCTAGGAAACATTGCCACACAGCAGTGGCAGAAAAGAAAAGTGGTGCCACCCACCCTTATGTAAGATACTGAAAAGGACATGTACAGTTTAACAAACCAAGCACTCCAGCGACAAGCATTGCACCTTTTGTGGCTGAAGTGCTTGGGATGTTTGGGCCCCTACAAAATAAGCTACCAATAGCTTAGCTGCCTTAAGCCTAACAGTGCTGTCGATGAACTCTACATTATTAAACCATGTATGATCATGCTGCATCTTTAATCTCATTCCCCTCTGTGGATACCTCACTCTCATCCCTGAAGAACTGCCAAACTTATGTAGACAGAGGAATGGACACAACTGGAGTGGCATTAGATCTGCTTCAAACAGGCTGTGACACGGAACATGTGGATAACATGGATTCTGTCATGTTGAAATATGCTACATTGAACAGAGATTTAAACCAATATACAGACGCAGTTGAGGAGACCATACTTAAGTTAAAACATGACCCTCAGGATGAGATCCCGGATTTAAGAGAGCTTGTACACGAGAGATACACTGCGATTCAGAAGAATAATACAGAGGAGGCCCTGAGGCAAGACGATAAATATGTCCAATTTAAAGAAGAGCTAAGAGTCCTAAGAAAACAAATGGGTGTGCCACCGGCCCTTGAAGACTAAGCTTTGGAAGATGAAGACGAGGAGATCGCCATCACCCAGAGCACTCCTATAACACAGTTGAAGATGGTGAACCCAGTGAAAAATAGAGTATGTAGTCACACGTAGGAGAGAGAAGCAATTGAAAGGCTGATTGAAAACAAACTTCAGAAGGGTAAATCCGCCAGGTGTCCAAAATTGGCTGTGATCACTCTGACATGAGTATATCAGATCTTGTTCCAGACAATGCACTTAAAAGAGCCATTGAAATTCACAGCAAAAAGCTAGGTCATCACTGAGATTCGAATCAGTCCCAAATCCCCAAAAAATATAGCTAGGTACCTTTGACGTAAAGGGCAGATTACAAACACTTTGCGTAATACTGATGAAACAGCAGCAAAGTGGAATACATATACACAACTATTTAGACATACATGCTTACATTATTTCTGCAAGCAACGTTGTTCTTTGCTAATAAAACTGTTATCTTTTTACCGTTCAACAAAATTAATAATAATCTTCCACCATTCTTTGGATATTGATAGTTGATAGTAGAATCAGGTGTAGCTACAACAGAGGTGTCACTAATTTTGTTCAATTCTTTTACAGTAGACCAGTCCAGATGTTAAAATGTTGTGCTCAGTCATCTGCAACATCAATGTGTGTCTGAGTTTTGCAAAGCACAGAACAGTGCATAACACATGTAGGTAACATTGGCACACAGCGGTAGCTGAAAGGAAAAGTGGTGCAAGATGAAATTGTCCTTGGGTCCTCCCACCCACCTTTATGTGGGATCTTAAAAAGGACATGCACACTTTAACATACAAAGCACTTCAGCAACAAGGAGTGCCACTTTTGAGGCTGATGTGCTTGGTTTGTTTGGGCCCCCCCAAAACAAGTTAACAATGGGCTTAAGGCACCTCAGGCAGGGCTGCCATCAGGGGGGTACAGGGAGTACAGCTGTATGGGGCCCAACAGCAGAGTGGGGCCCCACCAGCCCTAAGCCCAAACAAATTTATTACCGGTGGGAGCCTCCGCACTGAATTAAGGGGGGCAGCAGGCGCCATTTCTTGGCAGCAGCTGCATCTGAGATGTGAGTTGGTGGGAGAGACCTCTGCACGTAATTAAGGATGTGGCAGCGGGCTCACTTGTAGGCAGTCTGCCTCCGTTCCCAAGATGTCAGGGCCTCACAGTTGCTGCTATTTGCCACAGTCCAAGCCCTTAATAACATCACAGCGCTGTCAATAAAGGAGACAGCAAGAACACACAGAGGTAAATAAACATCTGCATGGGTAGATGGAACCAGGGATGGAGGGTGACTGTAGAGAATGGGGGTGGAAGGCAAATGTTGGGTATAGAAAAATTTAAATATGAAGGTGGGGTGAGAGAAGGAAGGTGGGGGGCCCTGCCTATTACATTTGTACCGGGCCCTGCAATTTCTGGTGGCAGCCCTGACCTCAGGTAACAGTGCTGTTAATGAACTCTGCTGTGGCAAGATGTTGTCATCATCCTCAGTCTCATCCTCACCCTCATCAGTGTGTACATCATCCTCACACATTATTAATTCATCACTGCTGGAATCCAACATTACAGAAGTCTCTGTATTTTGATGTAATTTGCAGGAAAGGCCTTCCTCGTGGAAATTGTAGTTAATTTTTATGAACATCATCTTATCCACATTTTGAGGAAGTAGCCTTCTACGCTGATCACTGACAAGGTTTCCAGCTGTGCTGAAAACTCTTTCCAAGTACACACTGAAGGGTGGGCAGCTTAGGTAGTGTAAAGAGAGTTGGTACATGGTTCTCCAAGTTCTCTTTTTTTCCTCCCAGTATGTAAAGGGCCTGTCTGATGTGCCTATTTATATGCTGTCATTAAAATAATCCTCCACCATCCGTTGGATGTTGATCGGGTGGAGTTACGGCAGAAGTGTCACGTTTTTGGTTAATTCTTTTAGACCAGACCAGGGGGTAAATGTATCAAGGTGCGATTTTGCAAATCCAGCGATTTTCTCGGGAGAGTTGAAACTCGCATATGTATGAAGTTGAGATTTCAAGCAAAATCGCCAGAGTTGTGCTTCTGTCAAAATCGCTATTTGCAAAATCGCTAGAGATCAAACTCCCGATTGTTTGCCACTGCAGCTATACAAGTCTCAAATGTATAAAGCTGCGATTAAGCAAACTCAGGAGTTTGTTTTCAAACACGCCAGATATAACACGCTGCTTGCTAGCAGCGTGTTGTATAAACATATGACTGTTGAACTGCCTATCAGTGTAAAAACTGTAAAGAATAGATAAAAGTATACAAAAAAAAAAGCATGGGGTCCCCCCTCTATTCATGCTTAACCCTAGTGATGCCTGACTACTGCTGTTTCCGTGAAAATCGTTGGGAAAATTTTGCGTGGGGTCCCCCCAATTTTCATGGAACCAATACTAGGCAAATCAGCCGGGGTTGGAGGCACTATAGCAGGGGGGACACGCAGCAGGGGTCCCCCTGCCATAATGACTAACCAACCCCACACTGTTCAGCGCTGGGCTGGATTCCCTAGGGAGTGGGGTTCGCCAAAAAAAACAAGCGGGCCCCCCTCTAGGGACACCCATCCCAGTGCTGATAGCACTAGGGCACTTCCTACACCTCTGAGTGGTGGGTGTAGGGTAATAACAGCGCTGATACTCACCAATGAAGTTTTCTCCTTTTGTCAGCAGCATTCAATCCAAAAATGGCTGTAAACCAAGTCCAAAATAAATTTGTATCCAAAGTCCGGCTTGCCCCTGTCCCAAAGTAATTTGTACTTCCAAAAGTCCATGCTTGACAAAGTACAAAATAAATTTGTAATTCCAAAAGTCTGGCTTGCCCCTGTCCCAAAGTAATTTATACTTCCAAAAGTCAATGCTTGTAATTGTCCAAAATAAATTTGTATTTCCAAAAGTCCCTGCTTTTGGATTCTACTTATAGAATCCAAAACTTGCAAGATCCGCTGACGCAAAAATGACGTTTTGCCTCGTTTTCACTTCTGAGAGAGCGCGATCTGACTCGGCTCGGTACTCGAGTCGGCGGAGTTCGGGTGGGCTTGGTTCTTGGAGAACCGAGCCCGAGCATCTCTACTTATATTGCACATTCAATTGTGCATATACTGCAGTGTATGCTGTCTGCCTTTGTAGGGCAAGTACCATCTAGGCAGAGCATACTTACACCCAGATTCAATTCGAAATTCATCTTGAGATTAGCTGTGATTTGAATACGGTTGGAATCTTTGCTCAAGTTTCATAATGTTTTCTAAACACTTGTTGCCTCCTCCTCTGCAACATTGCCACTTCCTCACTCAGGAACTTACCAAAACCCTAGTCCACTTATTTATTATTTTACTAATGTAACCTCCTCCTCACTGTCTGACCCCTCACCTGTTCTTCCTCTTCTACAATTGTTGTAGCTGTTAAAATGAAGTAGTCAGAGAGTCCAATATTTTTAAATAGACAAGTTTATTAAGTTGCGTAATCATGGGTAAGCGGATCAGAATGGTAACAATAATTAATTTGTCAATATGTTTTAAAAAATAATCTTGGCACCCTTTCGCTTGGCAGTTTCACTGATTGGATAACTATTAATTATGTGCACATCTACTCAAAGATTGTGCCTCCTTAACCGCAATGTGACAAAATATGAGGCCTTGCCTTGCAGGTTTGGAGCCACTAATCATCTTATCACTGTTTTTGTAAATAAGCACAAAGACAAAACAATACGGCCTTGCAAAACGTAGATTCCATAAAGCATGAAAGTTAAACATTTTAATTTCTTGCAAAACTCATCATCATCAACATTCAAGGCTGCTAGACTCCATTTAGAAATTCAGACTCCATTTTGTAATGCCAACTGAATATTCAAACACTGCTATATCAATCCACTCTGTAATACCTTTGGTATCATATAATTTGCCTGCCTACTATGTCACCTCTTCCAAAATTCTCATAAAATTCTGGATATTCAAGCCTAATTTTCCTTGCCTGGAATTTAATATTTTTTTCCTTTCTTGCTTGCATAAGGCACTAAGGAGTACAGGAAGGTATCACATAATGATATAAATGATAACTAGGAACACAAGACCTATTACTATACCTGCACCTGACATCCATTGTCTGTTAATTTCACTTGCCTCTTTCTGTAATTTGCTAACTTTGTAAAATGCACCTCAACATTATTGGCCACTCTTGGCCTATTAATTTGCATACTCCCCCTCTCTCTGCTAGTAACACATCAAGGACTTCTCAGTTTTGTAAGGACACTTTCTTACTTGAGTCAATTCTTAATTTATGATGGAAATTGATTCTTTAGTTTCATCTATCACCTTATCTAAATTTTCTAACTATTATTGAAGTCTATCTGACTATATCCTAACCCCTACTTGAGAAAAAAATGTGAATACCGGTACTGTTTGTTTTTGTTTTTGTGTTCTACCCCTCTTTTCTTTACCTTGGGTAAGGCTGAGAAAAAAAGTTCCATTAGCCGATGACCATGAGTAAGTTCTTTTTCAACACACAAAATACAGCCCCCTGGGCAACACAAAGTACACCCCATAACCTTGGCCTGGGCCGCTTTGAAATATTTAATTTTTTAAGAGAAGTTACACTTGGGTTTGGGGCATGTCATATCTACATTATGTTTGATGTCTTTCTTTGTGTCACTTCATTTTGATTATTGATACATTAGCATAGCCACAATAAGAAACTCATACATTCTTATTTTTTTATGTGAAATTAAATTACACATAAAATGTTCTAAGTCCGTGTAATACATTTTCTTACCTACTGGGCTCTGAATATACAGATATCAGGGTTAGCAAACACACCATCCAATCTCAAATACTGACTCTGAGGGAGATATGTAGCTGAAGTATTTTTAAACTGAAGGCAGGCTTTGTTTCTAGTATCCCAATGCTCTGCTACCTCAGACCAAGAGACTGGTACTGCATATAAAAATGTGTCGTTCCTCCTATGGGAGTTATATGGTTATATGTGAACATACCGAACAATGTGTTTCATTGATTACCTGAGTGGTAATTGTATGTATGCGTAGCAACAAGTTTTCTTCCAAGACCCGATTTTCCCATAATTAAATATGGGTCTGTCATATTACTTGTTTCATCCAACAAAGATGGTTGTGGCTGCTATGAATGCCCAAAGTCCTTTATTTGGATTGGGTCCTAATAAATTAATTATCAGGTTCCTTGTCTCACAGCAGTGACCTTTTTGATTCCCCCAGAATTACATGGTGCTGTCTGATGCAACTCCAGACTGGGGTTTATTATTCCCGCCTAAACTGGTGTAGCTGGAGTTGTTGTCAAAAAAAGACTGGTGAAAGTGTCCTTTTCCCCAGTAGTGTAGGGGGAGCAGTTACTTTCTTGCAGTGTAAGGTGTGTATCCACATTGACATTTCTCCCACGTTGACCAAAGTTGAAGATGTCAGGAGAAGTTGGCAAGAACCGTCCCACCAATCAGACAGTTCTCCTTTTCTTACAAACACGTTTATCATGACATGGTCACCTGGAGTAAGATTGTAACATTTATGAATATCAGGTGGATGAGTAGAAAGCGGGGGCATCATAGAGCACAGTCCAAAATCCACCCTTTCTAAAAGGGCCCATTGCAACATTATGGAGTTTCCCAAAAAGAGTTCCATAAGACGAAATATGCAAGGTTCCTCTGGGTGTGATCTTCATGCTGTGTAACTGTTACTTTATACCCATTAAATCACATATTACTTTAAACACTTTACCTGTGAAATGCATGCCTTGGTCTGACGGTATCACTTATGGTAGACCGTACCTATATACAAACTCCTGAACTATCTTGTTTGCACTTATGGCTATAGTGTCTCCACCCACCCAGAAAATAAATCCAACAAACCAATACATGTTACAACATTGTTATCATTGTGATTTGAATAATATCAGTCTGGATTACCTTTAAGAGTCCTTCTGTAGCTGGGAGGTGTACTGGCTCTGTGGGAATAGTGCATTCAGGATTTTCCTGTAAACCAACCCACTTGGCTGCTGCTTGCTTGTGATAATCAGGAGAGCTTTCTATATCTACACATAAAACCGGCTGCTACTTGTTCATGATAAAGGATTTCCACTGTCAATCTGCTGCAGCGCCTGTCTGCATATTATAAAAGTTTATGAGAACTTTTTGCGTTACTATCCTAATTATATGGATTTTCAGATGTCCTTCACAACTAAGTAACGTATATGCATATATATATTGTTTCATCTTTACAAGTGGAATAACTGATTCCAAATCTTTGATGCATTTATCTCGACTACATATTTGGATATATTGAATTACCAGCTGTCTACAACCTCAGGATTAAAGGAGTCGTATGTTGAATGCCAATTAGTAATGTATATGGTACCAATGGGTTTTACTACTGCACGAGTGTTGCAGTGATATTTGCTGTGTGTATTAATATATGTATTTGATTTAATTGTATTTTAATGTGCTATTAAATACTGTTGGATACAGCGCCCCTTTTCTATATTTTTTTCTGTAAACAGCTAGCACAGAATTTAGTAGCTAGTGTAAATAATCCTGGAGCATACCAATAGACCTTAATCAATGGAGCCATAGCAATCTGAGATAAATGTGTTAAACCATGACTAAGCTGTGTCAAAACAAGATACAATTTTTTTGGTGCAATAGGCTTACCATCATTACTGTACCTGCCTGATCTGGTTTACATTCCCCCTGCTATCAGCTAAGAGACCTCCTGTGGAGAACAAACTTTTTGCATAAAGATTAAAGTTACTCATCAGAGATTACAGTAACAGTAATTTTCCACATTTGTGTCTTTTTAATCCCTTTTCTGCTGCTGACTTTACTGCTTTGTCAGCTCTGCTATTACCTTTGGACACCACATCTGTGTTTATGGCATGTGCTTGGTATTTCATGATGTCTATTACTTTTGATAGCATTAATGTTTTCAAAAGTTCTTGTATCACCTTAGCATGTGCCGCGGGTGTACTATTTGATGTGAGGAAGTTCCTCATCTTCCATAACAACCCAAAATCATAGGGTACACCAAATGCGTTGTCCCTGCTAGATAGATGTTGTGAAACAGTGTTAGAGGGTAAAAAAAAACAATTTTTTTTGACAGGACACACAAAGACTAATACACACACCCTAGTCGAGGAGAGGGGGTGTTACATTTATATGTACAATTTTGTTTTTAGCAAGTTTGCAGGCTCTTATAAGTGCTATAAGTCCTGCCATCTGTGCTGATTATGTAGGTGGTAATGCATTATCTTCCATTACCTTATTGTCAGTGACTACTGTATATTGTGACTTTTAAACATCTTGATCAGACCTGTTGCAACTCCCATCAACATACAGAGTAGGATCAGGATTATCCAATGGGATGTCAACAGGATCCAGCCTTGGAGAAAAACATTTTGTTCAACAGTATGTAAACAATCATGATGTATACTCCTCACCTCCGCCCTCTGAGAGTGAAAACTCTCCTCATCCCCAGGGAAAGGCAGGAGTGTAGCAAGATTAAGGACTGTACATCTTTGCAAAATTATAGCAATTAAACCATTGATTCCTCTTCTTGTAACTAGTCTCTGACTTCTTGGGATATCCAGAAACAAATATTGCCCTTTCCCCATTTAAATGACAAATTCACAACCCAACGCTAGATACAAGATTTAACTCTGCCTGGGTCCTGTCCAAAATACAGGAAGGACAAATTACCCTTCACTGTCACCGTGTCTGGTGAAAGGGTCACAACATAAAACTAGGAAATATAAATAAAACTCAGGAGTTTGTACAATGACAAAATCAGTAACCAATAAAAGCTATATTGACAAAGAAACCTTCACCTTGTTATCGAATCAATACACACATAATGGAAAGAGAGAGAGAAAAAAAATATTAGATCATGTGACTCACCAAACAGAATAAAACATCCATCAGAGCCGACCTTCAAGAGTCCAGGACAACACAAAGAGATAGGTTCCAATGAGAGCAAACAAGCAGAAAACAAGCTCTTATCTTGTGGCGGCCACCAGTACTGTTATCGGCAGTAAGTCTCTCCCTGCCAGCTCCTGGACCCCTAGAAGATGTAGCTTGATGTCTGCATTCTCTACCAAAACTGTTGTAACTGTTAAAATGAAGTAGTCAGAAGATCTGATATTTTTAAATAGTCAAGTTTATTAAGTTGCGTGATCACGGACCATCTGACTAAGCAGATAAGAATAGTAACAATTATACATTTGTAGATATGTTTTAAGAAATAACGTTTGTATCCTTTCGCAGAGGGACATTTAGCTTGGCATTTACACTAATTGGATAACTATTAATTACGTGCACCTCTACTCATTGAATATGCTTCCTTAACCACAATGTATTAAAATAAGAGGCCTTGCATCGGAGGATTGGAGACACTAATTCTGTTTTTACTGTTTTTTTAAATAAGCACAAAGACAAAACAATACGGCCTTGCAAAGCATACATTCCATGAAGCATGAAAATTAAACATTTTCATTTCTTGCAAAACTTAATTTTAATTAAAGCTGTAGCACATAAATACATTCATGGCTGCTAGACTTGATTTTGAAATACAGACTCCATTTTGCAATCTAAACTGAATATTCAAACAATTCTACATCACAATGAATCTTGAACACTGCAGCTAGACCAAACTTCCTTTCCCACGACTCCTTATCCACTTCACCACTCTGTAAATCACTTTACCACTTTATCTGTCTCCCTATGTCCTCCAGAATTCAGTTCAAGCCTCCCTCCCTCACTTACAAAGCCCTCACTAATGATTCCCTACATATATCTTTGACCTCATCACGAGATACACTCCAGCTCGACCACTCCATCCTACCTCTGATCTACACAGATATTCCCTACTTATAACCTCCTCTCACCGCTGTCTCCAAGACTTCTTTTGTTCTGTTCCCCACCTTTCGAACTAATTGCTTCTCCATAACAGAATTTGTACCAACATTCAATCCTTCAAATATTCCCCCAACACCTACTACTGCATGCTTGCCTAACCCCCTCCTAGATGCACATGTTTTCTATCTCTACTTCCTCCACCCATCACATTCACTTATGACCAGTGGTTGAAGTGGGGGTGTATGTCATACCACCACTTATCTTGCTGCCTTCATTGTAAAACTATCAAATTCCATTAACTTATATTTTCCATACTTCCACTTCTAAATGTCCACTTTGACCCATTTTCTCCTGTAAGCTTTCATAGACAGGCTACACTACCATTCGTCTCATGTATGAACACCCATTTTCTTCCCTGTATGTCCCTGTTATGTGTTAAGCTATATGTTTGTGCGAGGCCTACACTGTTCGAAACTAAACAACAAAAATATACTCAGGTGCTAATATCTTAAAACATAAAAATGCACAACTCAATAATGTCCATTGCAAGTCTGCAGCTCTCAAATGCAAGGGCACTGGAGCCCTCTACTACTAAGTAATGAAAAAATATTAAAGCATGCATGAACACTATTGTTATAAACAATGCCAAAGTATACTCTGTTAATATACTTTGCCATTGTTTATAAGATTATTATGTGATGCCATTATATGAAACCATAAAGTATGTTTAATTGTCAATGTTGATCTTGGACAATTAGCAAGGTTTTTTTGTTTTTGTTTTTTGTTAAACACTTTATTTGTAAAAAAAATAAAAAAAAAATGTCACATATGTTAAAAAAAATCTGACTTCATCCAAAGAAGACTTAAACAAATAACATTTTGAAATATAAACAAAAATAATTTAAGAATAATCCTAAAATTTGGTGTTAATGTAATATATAAATAGACTGACATATAAAAACTGGAAGCTAATGAGAAACCAAAAAGAAATGTGATAGAAAATGACGGTAGATAAGGTATTTAAAGGGTATTCGGTTTTTAATGAATATTGCTAATTATTTTGCACAAATAAATGATGATGATGATGATGATCATGATGAAGTCACAATCCACAACAGAGGATGAGAAACTACCCTTAGAGATGTACACTAATAGGAACACAGCTTGAAAGCGGTAACTTGACCAGGTTATAAAAAAGAGGTAAATGGGTCAGGAAGTTGCCTGTGCTGCTTACCAGAGATATGCACGTATTGGAGATCCTTATTGAAACTTGTGACAAATTTTCTGTATCAAAAACAACTCCTATGTTTTTGCAAGAGTAACTCCTATCAGTGGTTCTGACTGTCTAAGGAAGTTTGCAGCCGCAAGTAGAGATAACCAGCCTAGCCAACTTAACTACACAGAGAAAGCTGGCAGCTACACTGTGCCAATCAATTAACTTGAAAGACAAGTTTGATCAAGTCCCCAAGTTTACGGAACATGATATCACAGTACACAGAAAGTACTAAAGACCGGCTAAAAATACTTTACAACTGTAAAAATTCTGTAAATTGCTACATGTCATAGAGAAAGGGAATTAATGCATATAAGGGAATATCTTTTGAAGAGCTGGATGTTCCTACAGCAGGTAATTTTCTTTCCTTGAGTATAGTGTAGCACCTTCTCATGCATTTAGATTACTATTTATTGTTTTATAATGACATGTATGTAATTTATTTTTGAAAAGCTACTGTCTTGAAGACTTTCCATACTGAGATAAGAATGCTGAAAGCAAGCAACAATATTTATTCCTCAGTTGTGTAAGAACACACACCGATTATATGATGTGAGTGTTCTCAGTACAGCGCTGCGGAATTAGTGGCGCTATACAAATAAATGATGTTCATATATTGACCAAATTTGTCTATAAAGTCACTAATCATTTAATTACAATGGGGTTTTACAAGCAATATAACATCTTCCCGACAACCTCATCACTGGTGCTTATTTTACAGGGCCAGTGCTGCTTAAAGTAAAACAAAATAGAATGTATTATAATTTTAATGGAACCTGTTCTGCAGGCAAACTCACCACAAATAGTCTCTATGCACAGTGCACTGTTTTAAAGATAAAAAAGGACAGAGTGCCCCCTTCCCTACTTCCAGGACTGAGTGACTTTGGTTAACACCAGTGTTAAGTTCAAATGCTTTACTTATAAATGTAGGGAGCCCCTCAGAATTTCAATAAAGTGTGGTTGCTTTGGTCCTGCTCCAGATTTGACAGTGGCAGTTTGTTTCCATGTGTGTCCGGCCCTGTATAGACCTTGAATATTCCTTTTATAACTTTGTTGTTTATACTGTCCTGAGACGTTAAGGACCAACATTTTTTTTTTCATGATTTAACTATGAGAGAATTTTGTGCTTACAATATTTGTTATAATGTGTAATTTTTATACTTGGTGCATTATTGTTTACTAAATAACAGTTAAACCTAAATTTGCTTTTTTGACTTCCTGGATTAGATGAGTTTATGTT
The DNA here is from genome assembly GCF_038048845.1 of Mixophyes fleayi. Taxonomy (NCBI): domain Eukaryota; kingdom Metazoa; phylum Chordata; class Amphibia; order Anura; family Limnodynastidae; genus Mixophyes; species Mixophyes fleayi. The sequence continues at coordinate 98,457,395 of NC_134410.1, read as the reverse complement.
GTTTAATATTGTATTTGTTTTTTTGTGTGCTTGAAAAAACAATACAAATGAATCAATTTAAAAAAATAAGTAAAGCATTTGCTTGCCTGAAAACTCGTCAAGCAACCCAAGTTAGATATCTAGGCTTATAACAGGAAGATCACCGGCATTGGTTTCCCTGCTACAGTGAAAACAAACCAAAGGCCAGTCAACGATAAGGACTGGCTTGCAGTAGGCGTCCAAATCATGCCAAAGGTGTTCGGAGGGGCTGAGGTCAGGACTCTGTGCAGGCTAGTGAAGTTCTTCCACACCTAAGCTGTGAAACCATTTTTAGATTGGCCATCCTTTGTGCCCAAGTGCATTGTCTTGCTGACACAGGAAAGGGGCTTCCTCAAACTGTCGCCACAATGAAAGAAACATACAATTCTCTAGAATTAAGATTTCTATTCACTGAAACTAAGGGGCCAAAACCAAACCATGAAAAACAGCCCCAGATCGTTACTTCCCTTCACCAAACTTTACAGTTAACAGCATATATTCGGGTAAGAAGCATTCTCCTGGAATCTACAAAGCCCAGATTCATCTGTCAGATTGCCAGATGGTGTCATGTGATTTGTCACTCTAGAGGTCAGGTTGCCACTGCTCCAATGGCTGTGTGCTTTACAGCACTTCAGTTGATCTTTGGCATTGCTCATGGTGATCTAAAGCTTGGGTGCAATTGTTTGGCCATGGAAACCCAATCCATGAAGTTCCCAACTAACAGTTATTGTGCTGACATTTCTTCCAGAGGCAGTTTGGAACAGATGATTTTAAATAAATCTGCGGACTCATTCTCTGAGCTAGTGTGGCCTACCACTTTGTGAATGAGTTGTTGTTCCTCCTAGATGTTTCCTCTTCATAATAACAGTACGTAGTTAACCAAAACAGCTCTAGCAGTGCAGAAATGTAATGAGCTGACTTGTTGGAATGGTGGCATTCTATGACAGGGCATGTTGAAAATCACTGAGCTCTTCAGTATGACCCATTCTACTGCCAATGTTTAAAAATGGAGATTGCAGCCATGCGATTTTAAGCACCTGATAGCAATGGATGTGTACTTCTCCTACTGCTTTCATTGGATTCTCTTCCATTCACTTCCATATTCACTTTCATACCACCATATATACAACCACTTGACCACTATATATGTGCATGTGTGTATATATATATATATATATATATATATATATATACCGTATATACTCGTGTATCAGCCAAGTTTTCAGCACATTTTTAACGCTGAAAAAGCCCTTCTCGGCTTATACTCGAGTCAATAAGTTTCCCCAGTTTTCTGTGGTGCTCGGCTTATATTCGGGTCAGCTTATACTCGAGTATATACTCGTGTATAAGCCGAGTTTTTCAGCACATTTTTATATGCAGTATATATATATATATATATATATATATATAGTGACTCAGAAATACTGGGAAGAGTGGTGAATGGCAGAGGACAGGCTTCCTGTCTTGTGTGCCTTAAATCCCCAGGGAGATTGTTTTGTGTGGGAAGGAGCTTCCAGTTGGTAAGGGTCTCTGGGGTATAAATGGAAATTGAAGCCCAGTCCTGGTTTACCAACCAGCTAATAAAAGGCTGCTAGACAGTTTCCTCACTCTCTCAGACCTGGGGAGGACATTGGATGCCTTCTGAGAGACATTGCAAATGGTGACCAGTAATTTCTGTGTTTTGTATGCGTGTGGGACACAAGGTCCTTCACAGGAGAACGGGTGTTCCTTTGTGCTAAATTTGAAGCCAGAGAGGCAAGGATTTTGATTCTGCCTATCTATTTTTACGCCTGGAGAATAAATATAGCTGAGGCTAGTTGAACCAAAACACTGGACTGGTGTGATTTATCCGGCTGAAACGTGTGACGTGCAACCTTCTAACCCAGGAGATGGTACCCAAACCAGAATTTATGACTATATATATATATATATATATATATATATACACATTAAACCTGGCTGTGGTGTGGACCATAAAGCTAGATGCAAATATATGTGAAAGGGTTTCCTGCACTTGAGAGTACCTGAGGCGACATCATCATTGCCACACTGAGAATATGATATATAAAGTACATAATGTATACATGTATCATACCACAGAAAAGTTCCGGAACATTGTGTCATCAGAAATTGAGAACATTGTTACCTCAGCCACTGAAAACTCCTATGAAACTTTCATCACAGGGGAAGCTTTAGCTGATGACTCAATTTATACAAAGTAACTTACCCAAAGTTTAATTGGAATATCAAGGAATAAAGACAAGGAATTAATAGCATGAAACATGTTTCAGGAAAATCATTTTCAATTATCATCAACAGGATTTTCCTGAAACATGTTGGGCCTGATTCATTGAGTATCGTAAATGGCAATACGTTGCATATAATTTGCACAATTACTCTGCACATGTCCAGGTGCATTCTCCTGCCTGTGTGTGAACAGCTAGGCACCGTCATAAACCTGATTGCCTGGATATGGATGATTATTGAGATTGGTTGACAGAATTGAATTTACTAAAAGTCAGCCGGTTTAGTATGATATAGAAGGGATCTGCGGTTGACGTGCCTATGCCCACATGTGGCCTGAGAACTAATCAGTGATCAGAACTTTGAAAAGTCTCATTCACTTGCAAACATGAGAGCAGCAATGTTCTCTCGATCAGAACTGCAGGTACTTACTAGTACAATGGACCATTGTTTTGGTCCCACAGCTCAGTACATTTCCAATGAGGAAAGAAACAATGCCTATAGGGCTATAAAGCTGTGTCTGTGGTAAAGGTTTGGCCGCAGACGCAGCATAGTCCAGAGAAATACAAAGAGATCACATTTGTTAAATGATAGTACAGTATGTGGATAAAGAAAATGGAAGTTGCTCAAATCAATTTATAGGCTATATCAGGTGCATGAAAGGGTGGGGTTATCCTAAAAGGAACAAACACAGACAAATACCCCCAGCACACTGCTATAGCCAGCAACAGATCTGCTATTTCTACTGTAGATAAAAATGCAAAAGTCTTAGTTGCACACATTTGCAAATGTATGTTGAAGCCACCCATTACTCCACGGTGATTTGCTAATAGGGTGGTCCTACTCTAAACAATGAGAGTCCCATATGGGACTCTCATTGTTTAGAGTAGGACCACCCTATTAGCAAAATCACCGTGGAGTGGTGGGTGGCTTCAACATACATTTGCAAATGTGTGCAACTAAGACTTTTGCATTTTTATCTACAGTAGAAATAGCAGATCTGTTGCTGGCTATAGCAGTGTGCTGGGGGTATTTGTCACAGTATGTGGATAGTTAACCGTGTAAGCAAATAAAAAGGTAGCATATATTTTGTTAGGCACTGGCTTGATAATGTAAATAATAGTATTATATCAATGTTACCAACCAGCTATAGAGCGGTGGCCCTCTGAGGTTTGTGCTATCTCACATACTATGTATGTAAATGTATAAAGAAAAATATGAGAACTGTGCTTTAAAACACACATGTATAGGGCATACGCATGTTTGTATTCAACAAGGAGCAGATTTGAAGAGACGTATTTTGATGTTTTGATGAATATGTCCACTCTGCTCTAAAAGACAAGACACTGCAGTATACATCCAACACATATGTGGAATATAACGTCACAAACGAAAAATGAACTATTCAATTAATGTAAACTGTTAATAATATATAATTAAATGCCAAACAGTTGATATTCTCTCTCTGCACATTCCCTTTCTATCGCCCTAAAGTAGATATATAATTACTTCATACCTGAAATAAGACACATACACAAGTTTGAATTTTGGCACACTAAGGTCACAGATTTATCTGTATAAATGATGGTGGCAACGAATGTAAATGCAAGGTCAGCTAACCAGCTAATGGTTAGCAAACAAACATAAGGATGGCCAACCTGCCCAGAATCCAAGGCGCTAACTTAACGGTGTCAGAGAGGTTACACGCCTTCTGGCCTCAAAGTCCATGTTTGCATAAACGATACTCAGAGCATTCGCCTAAAAGACCCTAACAGAAATATAGATTGCAGGGGGAAGAATCCTGTGGCCAAATATAAACTCTTGTGCCATGTATTAACCACTGACTGCTCAGCTTTCCCGCCGACTGTGCCTTATCTGAATAGGGAAAAAGAAGGTTAGAAACACAAGACAAACCACACATAATTAACATAAATATTGTGACAGGATGAGAGGGAGGGATTTCCTGAGGTAAAAGAGAGAAAATGTCTTGTCTTTCGATTCTATAATGGCTTGTTTCACCACTCCCCTTGGAGCCTATTGGATATTTCAAAATTAGCCAGGAAAATTTTTAACCCATGAAGGTAAATGCAATGTAAGCCTAGAGCCCTGGTATATAAGTGCATTCATCCCCATGCAGCTCTTCAATTATAATAATGAGAAACATTAAAAAGATAAAGTGTTTTTGTTCATAAAATACATTTATTAGTATGTTATTAATGTGTACTGGGCATAAAATACATTTTTACAGTTGGTCCTATTTGCAAACACATACTCTAACTTACATACACAGCCGCCATCAGTAGTAACTGGCGCTTAAACCAGACCTGTGGCTGGTGCAAGTGATATGACTGAGAACCCTAAGACCTCTACAGTCTGGACCTCAATTGAGGTGTAATCTGTTAAGGTTGAGTCCATCTCCTCTCTTCTCAGAGTTCTTCGGCCTAAATCATTATTCGGCCACCCAATAGTTACACTATCTACTAAACCTTAACAATTCCCTTGTTTCACTTATCCTAATCCCAATATTCAACAGCCCGAAATTCAAACTAGGACAGATACCTCAATCTTATAGCCCCTGGTTGCCAGGTGGAATTAAATATCTAAATTATCTTGTTTGCTGTCCAATATACCCAGCTTTCTCAGAACTACTATCACAATTGGCCATTCCTAACAAAAAATACCATTATTATCTTCAACTTATAAACTTTAACAGCACAGTCAACAATTACCAATACAGTGGTCCATTTAAGATAGTTGAAGCCCTTTGCTTGAGACATGATTCCACAAAAGGCTTAATTTCAACATTACGCACTGAACTAGTAAAGCTTGGGGGCCCACTGAAAGGTCTGCAGGAAATAACCTTGGAGATTGACCTAGGGGAAGTCATCAATGACAAAGAGTGTACTGTGTACTATGTACCATCAATTCTACTTAAATGAACCATAATGTCTTAGATGGTTGCTGTCATTTTTTTTCTCCACAATTGTGGCAGTGCCCAAAATTGATACCTTTTTGGAGAGATACTAAATGTATAATTGAACCGGTTCCTCTTTAATTTCCCCAATTCCTAGCTCAGTTATTTCTTCTTTTGTAGTTTATACAGCGTCTTCCATTGTAGTTTTCTGTGCAGCTAAAGCAGCACACTTCATCACGCATTCTTCTTTCTGTAAATTGATGTTATTGTTGCCGTTAATTACCCACACCGTTTACTAACTAACTTTGCACAGTTTTAGTAACTGCTTTGAATACTCACTTTTTTAATGTTTGCTCTGATTCTCTTTAGCCATCTTTGCTCCTTGTTCTTTAGGTCAGACCACCTTTTATGAATCTGGAACTTTTTTTTTTGTTTTACAGAGTTTATCTCTAAGTAGGTTTATGAGCCTCTGCATATTTAGTTCCTTTCAGAGGATGACTTTTCGGTATTTTTTGCTTTTGACAGTCATAGTCGTGCTGGTCCAGCAATCTCACATTCATCACCATCTTGCTTGGGATAATTGGCTTGGCTCTTTTAATGTCCTCCAGTGAATCACTTCTTCTCCATCTCCATCCCCCTTCACACCTCCATCACTTCTGCCGCTTCTGCCACTTCTGTCTTTCACCTGTTCAGTCGCCATCTTATCACGTATCACATTGGCTCCTCAATAATTTTATTGATGCAGACATGGGCATTCACAGTTGGTATGAACCAATCATGGTAGATATAGCTGCAGAGTTAAGCTTTGTGGGTGAAATTAAATTTGTCTATAATACCCTTCTGTTTGCCGCTGTGTTTAAATAATCTTTGGCGCAAATGTTCCTTAGCATACAAATGGATACAATGATTTCTTTACCTGATTTCATCGCTATTATAGCAAGGTATGCACTTTATAGCATGAGACTTGCTGTATTTTTTGTTTTGAGGTGTGTACGTAATTATAACAAAACATGTGGTTTTTTTTTATGAAAACATTTAAGATGGAATCTAACAAAAGTGTAGAGCTCATGAAGGACTTCATTGAGGCCTACAGATCCCATATCTGCTTGTGGAAAACTAAATCAAAAGAGTACTCCAACAGGTAGAAGAGGACCTTGGCTTTGGATGAAATGGTGAAAATGTGCCTTCCCCATTTTCCCAGGGCAACTGTAGAGTGAGCCAAGGAGAAGATTAATAACCTGAGGACTGTCTTCAGAAAAGAACTTAATAAGATTGAGGCCTCCAAAAAAGGGGCCAGGGGCAGTGCCCAAGTTGTGGTATTTTGAGCTCCTACATTTCACTTGTGATGAAGAAATAGCAAGACAGTTTACCTGCAACATGGAGATGGAGAGTAGTTCCTCACCTGAAGTTCCACAAACAGACGATATACCAGCAATTGGCATAGTAAGTAAAACACACAACTGTTAATGTGTAAAATATTTATTTGCATTTAGCTGACAATCAAGTTTACAATCAAACATAAATTGTTTATAGTTATAGTAATAGGATCCACTTTTTGAGGGTGGCATAATTCTCACATGTTTGCCATCTATGGCACCGCCACAATTTGGAAAATTTCAAAGTGTTGTAAAATCTTGCGCAATAAGTGGCCATTCCTTCACTTTCGCTGGAAACTGTAAGAGAAATATTAGTGTAATGTTAAATGATTACATGCATGTACTGTCATGCTAACTAGTCTACCTTCTGTCTCAATTACATAACCAGATTTGGTGAAGGGAGATCTGGTGATGTGGCAGAGCAATGTGGCACAATGCCACATCACCCAGCTGACTGAAGACAGCCAGGAGAGTACATTTCTCCCCACACAGTTAACCACAAACGGACCCACACAGGACAATAGTAAAAGTCACCCATTCACAAAGAGATCAAACTGGCATGAGGGGAAAGAAAAGGGGCCGTGAGCATAAGCAAAGTGACGTTCTTATGCAAAAAATTATAGTCCTCGACCCACTTAATGTCAAAGGAACCATACAAATTTTACCATTTACCCTGCTTGGAGCAACACTCGCAAAAAAAATAAGAAATGTGAATGGAGTGATGCGAATAGAAATGGAATGTTTTTTTTATGCCGGGGCAATCTCTCACAAGACACTATATTGACACGCACAGGAGCAAGGACATTTCTGGCCAGCCCAATCTAATACATTTCTCCCACTACCACTACACAGACAACATCTCATCATGGAAAGCAAAGCAATTACCCCTCTTGCCTACAGGACTTCAACACTTATGGGAAGCAGAACTATGTTACAGTACACAGGGAGTCCGTCACCATTGAAAAACAGTGAACACTTACATTATGAACAACTGTGAAACCCCCTGTTTTATTTTAATAATAATGTTTTTTAAAGTATTTATATGCTTTATGTTTGCCCTATGTAAGTTAAAATATTCATTTGGTTTCCCTTCTTCAGCCCATCTCTGTTTTGCACACCAGAGATGGGTCTCATACCCCTCTAGAACCAAAGCAATGTTTGCCCTCAATTCTCATAAATATTCATTTAGCTTTCCCATATTTCCCATCTTCAACCCATTCAAAAATTTAATACACTGCACCAAGTAGATCATCTAGCCCTCATTTATTGAAATTTACTTTTTATCAAATTATATAATAATTATTGAGGGGGGTGGACTCACACACTTGTAATATTTTTTACAAAACAGGGAAGAGAAGAAAATGTGCAATTGAGGCACTCAATGATTAACTATGTTATAATAAAATCACAATATTTATTTACTTATAATAAAACATAAGAAATTCAGTCCTATTCACTAGGGTCTTTTGTCTAATATAATATTATCATGACTTATAGCACAATATTAAAAATAGTATATTGGAATTGGACTGGATAATTGCATATGCAGTTGAAATGATAGTGGAAAAACAACTACCATACCACGTCGCTGTTATCTAACTTTAATTATATTATCACTCAGGTTTTTACTGTTATTATTTCTCCTGTTGCTTCAAAATAAATGAATCTAGCCTTCCTATTTGTGCAGCATATATTAATAAAAAAATTCTCTTTCCACAGTGTTTGTTTCCTTCATTATTTTCATATTTGATTATTGTTCTCATGGGGCTAAATAGTGGATGGTGTGAGTTTACCCATTTAATTAGGGAAAATTATACTATTGCAATCAGATATACAGCCATCTGTGTTCACCACACAGTTTTGTACCAAAAAGCTCAATATATGATTGTTGTTGATTCAACAGCTCAAATGTAGAGGAATATATTACAATCTCAAGACATTCCTTTCATAATTATCTTTCAGAGTTGCTAAAAATCCCAAGTATACACAGAGGGGCTTAGCTATTTAAAATTCCTATTTGTCATTAATATAGATTGACTACCTTTAATTGAGGTTCATTGATTCAGAATATAGCTAGATATATATCCTCTCTATTACCCCTACAAGACACTGTTGCCACTAGCTGCTACCACACTCATGTACTATTCATTTATTCATGATCTGCCCCTAAACTTTCACATTATTCAGAACTGATATGTCCAATTCACTATCTGAAATAGCTGATGCAGCACTTTCTCTTTCTTCTATTATAAGATAAATTGTATTCAATTTGCAAGAAGCAGCTAGCAGCGAACGTGGCAAGATGCTGATGCGCGTTTCGCTATGAGGCTTTAACAAGGTAAAAGTCTGATGTGCAGAGATGGGTTCCAAAGTAGCACTTAAACATATCTAATGTATTTTGTACTGTACATTTTGTTCGTTTAGTTTTAATATGTTTTAACATGTTAATATGTATAATATCTATTTTAATTTGATATATTGTCCACGCAGAACTTCTACGATAGCTTCACAGGTTTGATAAAACCCAGAGCTGGCGGTGAAATTGCTGTGCTTTATTTGAGATGAGCCAGTGTCCTTCCTGTGGCCAAAAATCTCAGGTTATCACAGAGGTCAAGGTTGAAATTTGGACCCCCGAATCTGTCTATTTTAGCACTACTCTGCCCAAAGGTGGAGAGTCTAATGAGGGAGATAGTCTGCAGCCCTCTGAGTGAGTTTTAGACAAGACCCATTAGGAGAATGAAGAATAAGATTTAAGGTGTCTGAAGGGTACCACTGAACAGCTCACGAGAAGTCACTGAAACAGTGAGAAGATGGAACACAAGGAGGTGGTAATTTTATGGAGGAGTTCCAAACTGAAGAGTCACTGGAAGAGAGAGCTGCACACATGTGATAGCCTGTGAAAAGGTATCACTATACAACAAGCTGTCCATGAGGTGGTGAGAAGTTCCACTGAACAGCAAACTGAAGAGTCACTGGAACAGTGAGCTGCACACAGGAGGTGATAGTCTGATAGTCTGAGAAGAGTATGGTACACAGCTGGCAGTTAACAGTACAGGTAATGCTGAGGTGCACCAGGAACCACATCTTGCACTTCCAAGGAAATGGACACAAAGAGCAGCACCTGGCTGCAGTGTCAGGTGCTTTAAATATACTGTGGAGGAGATGGTACCATATATAATATGGGATAGTGTAGGACCTGCATATAATGAGGTGCCCTTGATGATGGGATGCAGGCTTAAACGTTTTGATCAAAATATGAACTAATACCTCATGTTTTCCTTTTGCTAGATACACACAGATATGCAGTGTAAAGGATAAGCGCTGACAACTGTCTTTTTATCTTGTGTTTATTTTCCTGTCACTGGTCAATGATAAGGATTGAATGTAAAGAAATGAAAATGTTTGTTTTTTCTTTGTTATTTGATACTAACTTTGATTTGTTCTCCTCTTCTGTAGATAAAGACAGCCAAAGAAATTTATATACATTTAGTAATTATGGGGATTGCAGGAGAAATACAAAATTTCCCCTTGAAAGGCAAGTTAACTTTCTTCTAAGTGGCCTATCATAACTTAATTGGCTGAGATTCATTATTTAAAATGAAGTGTTTATATACTCTGCTTCTAATGTTGTTTTTATGTATTCCAGAAAGACACACATGGGAGATAAAGAGTATGCATCACAAAGGGTTCATTTTGCACTTCTCCATTTTAGTCAGAGTCCATCGCAAGTCATATAGGTTATTATATTTACTGGGATCCTTACGAGCTGATGGACGCCACTGGATTGGATTGGTGATGAAACTCCCTGTTAAACGTAAAAAGAATGGGGGAGGGGTCATAGATTATTAGTTAATAGCTAAAGGGATTAGTGAATTAGCAGAGCCATTTCCCCATAGTGCCAAATCCAGCTGTCATTTTGCTGTAAATCTCCTTCTCTGCTATCCTGCTTTTCTATTGTTCTGCAAGTCACTTCAGTATTATTATTCTTCTTTGCTGTCTGATTGCCCATTCTTTATATTTCTAAATGTCAGTATCTCATTCTTTTCTTATAAAGAGATACAAAATACGTAGTTATTGTCTCACCCACGGGACTAAGACATTTTTGACAATGGACAGAATTAGGGGTACAGATACTACACTGACATAGTCACGGAAGTAGCTAAGGGTTTGTTTTTATGTTTATTGAAGCTGCTGATTTTAAGCAGGAGTTTCGGTGTGGAAATATAATTTGCTTTATAGATTGCATGCGGTATCTGCCCTCCTAAGTTCTGCCTAAACTACATCTGTCTCCTGAACAAAGTGTAGAAAGTGTGCCTCCGGATGCACAAAGGGTGGAAGGAGACATGAGACTCACTGAAGGTGAATTAGGTAGACATACAGATATGCATCTCTGTGTGGAACATTTGAGTAAGATTTTTTCCACAAGACTTGACATAAGTGAATCCTTTAGAAAATGTAACATTTTAATGTTTTTATATTTTTCATAGATAGACATTGTACTGGATATTGTTATAATTAACGAACGTTCTATACAAATTGACCCCTTTGCCCTCCTCAATTAGCCAGGTAGCTGAACTTGTGGGATTGAGAATGGCATGTGAGCTGGCAGAGGTTAAATCAATTGATATATATTGGTTATCTGTATTTTCCTAGGATAGGGGGTGACTTTGAGGCGACTGAGGAACTTTTGTGACAATAAAGTACATGAGTAGAACACTGACATTACATGGAGGACTTGTGACAGTGACACAGTTACCGACTGAAGTAGCTGTTATTTAAGTTAAAGCTTTCACACATGACTGTACATGACTTTAATAACAGGGCGGACAAAGCTGTCAAGTGGGCAGCAAATTTTAACATGACAACCGACAAATCAATGTTTTGTTTTTCTTTTTTTTGTTTTTAAATTGTAAACACACATGAATTAGTTAACGTATGAGATTTGTGTTATCTGAGGAAAAAGCGGTCTGGAAGGTGAAGGGATGTGATCAGGAGCGCTCTGGACCCTGGAGAGATGGACAAGGTAGGCCTGTAGCTACCAGAGTTTATCTTCAAGGCCTAGCTGAAGCAGCACATGGTCTGACTCAGCTGGGTAAGGAAGGTATGTGCAAGCTGGTAAGAGCATACTGGTATGCATCAGACGTTTCTTCTCAAGCTGGTCGGAAGGTAATGGCCTGCCTCACTTGATTGAGAGAAAATGTCAGGAAGTCCTTACCAATAGAGCTAGCCCATACCCTTTCTACAGCCGGACTTTCTCCAGGCAAAACAATTGCCACCTTGCAGGATTCTTAAGTATGTACTGGTGTACTGATAAAATTATATCTGTGTAAAGGTTTATTGAAATGTATCTAATATTGCTGTGTCACACTCAGGTTTTTATTAGTAGATGTGGTATGCCTAGAGATGTAGAAAGTGATAGGGGTATTCATTTTATTGGTAATAACTTTATAACGTATGAGCAGAGATAGTAAGTTACATACTCTTTATCAGCCACAAACCAGTGGGAAAATAGAGTAAACAGTACTAGCTAGAACGAATTGAATAGAATGATGGTTAAAACTAGATTGGAGTGGCTGGTAGCTTTGGCCCTTAGTCCCCCCCACTATCAAAATCACTCCTAAACTGCCTCTTAACCTGTTACCTTTTGAAATACTTTTGACTTTTCCTGTGATGAGTTTATAATGAAGAGACTGTTCAAGATATTGAAAAGAAACTAAAATAGTGAGACTGTCTCCTGATACGTTACACTGACTGTTATGATGTTGTACTGGGAGAGTATGTTGTGGACTGCAATTTCCTACGCTCAAGTTGTTTGATAGACAGGTACCAAGTGTTGACGACCAGCATCACATACTTAGGAGTAGCAGAGAGACACTTGTACCCATTCCAACCACTGCAGAGGAGTCAACACCCGGAGAAGGTTCCAATTACACTCGTGAATCTGTTCCGGGAGACCCAAGATCGCAGTTAACAACACCTGAGCCAAGGACTTTACAAAGACTGTTATCCAGCATGGAACAGCAGTTTTTTCTCTTTTTCCCTGTCCAGTGTTTCTCTCATCTCATTCTCTTTTTAGGACAGTCAATTCTGTCAATTGTGAACCAGTGACATAGGCTGGTTCAGGTAGTGATATTGAAGAGTTGGGGATGAAGGAGAAGTTGTTAGCGCAATTGGTCCAGCCAATTACGCTATTCAATTCAGGGGTAAAATAAAAATTTGCTAACCTTGGAGCTCGGAGACAGTGTGAGGTGCTATTCTCTGAGGTATTGTGTCCATAAGTACTTTAACCCCATAGTTGAAGAGAGGTGCATCCAGCGATGCCAGTCCAGAAATATTCAGACTTGAATGGACATCCTTGAGAATTATTATCATTCTTGGGTGGGTAAGGTTTTAGACCAAACTGAGTGCTGCGTGTGCTCTTGCGTGCCTCAGAGATTATATTAAGTAGGACTAGTTCTGAATTATGGGGTGGGAGGCCAGTAGGGAAAAGGTAATACAGCTAGGCCCCTTAGATTGAAGTCTCCCAATATTTTGCAGGCCGATCACAATTTCACATACTAAGAAACTTGAGTATTGGGGGACTGGGATGAACGAACAGAGAATAGCCCGCCCCACAAGTGTTGATAAAAAACCCGCTGATAATATTAGAGTGTATTTACTAACACAGGTTGAAGGAGATCATAAATGACATTGTCGACAGACATAGGATGATGTTATTGGTGAACATGTATTATTCAAATTTTCTCTATGCTAAAAGACATGCTTCGGACAGATGAACTTGTTAAGCATGAAGAACTGTAGAAGTATATTCTATATTGTTGATACATATTCTATCGTACCTTGTATCCTTCCAGATAATGTATTACATGTGTGGGTGAAGGGCATACAAAAGGTTATAGGTATATGTTTCGTAGGAAGAGAAAATTATTTCCAGGATTGTGACTCTCTTTTATGGTAACCTGACTAATATCCACAGACAGTGTGGTCATACGTAAAGGGGGACATACATTACAGAACAATGAAACGTACTACTGAGATCCTGCAATAAAATATTATAGTTTTGTGCACTATCAAAGGGTGGAGCTGTCGAAGTCAAATAATTGGGTGAAGTAAGTCAAATTGATATTGTTTTACCATGCGATTGCGATTAGTATGCCACGTGTTATGATGCAATCTCACCGATTAATAAGGCACACATATACTTATACTCACACATTCACTTGCAAATAGTTCACTTTAAAATAGTTCCAACACACAGTCGTTTATAGTCAGATTTAGTAAAATTTATAGTTAAATATAATAATGTTAACTGCACTTTAGTATCATTCTAATCCCCTATTTATCCTCAGATTTCCAGTTAAATCGCCTAAGAGATGGCACCGTGCGTATGCAAGAAATGGATTATAGGGAATAAATGATTAGAATGGTTTTGTGTGTAATGCAAATAGACCAGTTTGAACCAGCTTTCGGTGGGAAGATTAATATGCATCTGTTGGAGAGCTGACCCCCACCCTTGGAGGACATCGTTTGAACTGGCCAATGACCTGCATTCCACTAGACTGTCCTGAAGCCTGAACCTATGGAAACATGCCAAATCATCTCTATTGTTTTCACTGTATCACTAACTGTATATAAGCAGGAGCTCTGGGGCCAGCAGGCAGACTCTTTGACCACAGACTTCAGGACTGAATGACTTTATGCTGGATTCAGGGCACCTGCATATGTAATTGGCTGTACTTATTTTATTGAATTGCATACTGCTACTTTTTGCTATTAAATCTGATTATGCGTTGGAACCACACAAATCGCAGCGGACAATGATTATTGGTAGGCGATGAAATAACTTTAATATTTGTTTTTGGGAGTTTTTTTCCACTGAGGGTCAGCCCTTTATTTAAATTAATTTAGCATATTGCTGTAGGGAGGCCATATATATCGGTTCAGTGTGTACAGGAATCACAATCTTTGAGACAATGTTATGGCAGACAAAAATCACAGCCCGAACGCTAAATTGTGCAAAAATCGTTTAAAAAGAGTATAGTGTATACTCATGTATCGCTAGACTGATTTGAAGTTCAGTAATTGGTACAATCTGTAGTATGTACCTAGCATTACTGTTGTTCAACTTTGATAATACAGAAAACAAAAAAAATCTGTATTAAAAATGTAAGATTTTTTTAAGTTTAAAAACAGCAAATACATTTCTAGTGACAACAACGGATTTTATTGACAAATACTAGAGAAATAATAGAGCAATAAAAAAATAACAACTCCCGATAGGTGAAAATAATAAGGAATTACTATACTACTTAGCAAGTTAGTTAGTCTGTAGTACTCACCTGGTGCTGGTTCATTATCACACTCGGCATATGCGCTGCCTACCCTTTGGTGAGGCGTGATGAGCCTATACAGAGAATGGGATAGTGAGGTCCTGGTAAGGGTTAAATTTCCTAGAAGCCAGGGACAGGAAAGATAAGTGGAAATACTGCTGATAATTTGGTAGAACTGAGTTGCCAAATGCTCTATATAGATTGAATGATTCAAACAATGGTGTAGGGCCAGTGATATCACATTAAAATGTTGGCATTCTTAACTTTTTATCAGATTCCATTAGGATGCTGTTTTAAATATGTGGTAGGAACTTCAGGTGTTTGTAAAGAAGTAATACTTTTAGCAGAATTATAGCAGAATGTCAAGTTAACACTGTACAATATATTTGAATTTCAAGCTTCATTTTAGAATGAAGAAAATTCTAATTTTAAGGGGGCATTGTCTAAGCGACAGAGCATAAATCATTGTTGCCATGGAGACCAGGATTATGCTCCCCTGATGTACATTGTTTACTTTTAAGGGAATTTAATAAATATAGATGTACTATTTTGACACTGTCTGACGTGAAGATTCTTTAAGATTGTATCTTACACTTACATTTACTACTTCTGTCCACTTTAAACCCCATCTTTGGCACACCAAATTTACTTGGCTCCTTCAAAAAAGCACAAATACTGCCAAATGCCACTGGAATAAATCTTCTTCCTTGGGAGACTGCCCATCAAATTCATCCTCTTATCCTACAGTTCAGCCCTCTCCCTTGCTAAACAATTCTTATTGAACTCTCATCTCTTCACAGTTCTCCAATTCCCGCCGCCCTTTTGCCACTGTCAACATACTCCTTGACACCATCCCCTTCCTTCCCTACCATCCTCCTTTACTGCCACTGATTTTGTCTCCTTTTTTACTTCCAAAATTGAGGCCATGAAACACGGCATCTCCTCTTTCAATTGCTTTTCTGCCACTCACACCATTCCACCCTCCTCTCCATTCAGCCACCACCACTCCTTCTGCCCCACTACAAGTGACAAAGTCCATTCTCTTATATTATCCTCCCCTCCCTCAACCTGCCCCCCTTGATCTCATCCCTTCTCACCTTCTTCATTTCCTCTCCATCACTGTCTGCTTCCACCTTTCTCATCTCTTCAATCTGTTCCTCTCCACTGGCATTTTCCCCTCATCCTTTAAACATGTTCTTGTCTCACCAATTCTTAAAAAAACACAATCTTGTCCCCACCTCATTCTCGAACTACCGCCCCATTTCTCTTCTCCCCTTTGCCTCCAAAATACTTGAATGGATTGTCTACAACCACATCAGCAGCTACCTTTCTGACATCTCCCTCCTTGATCCTCCCGAATCTAGCTTCCATGCCTACCACTCCACAGAAACTACCTTGACCAAAGTCACCAACGACTCGGACAAATCCAAGGGCCTCTTCTCCCTGCTTATCCTCCTGGACCTCTCTATGGATTTTGACACATTGGATCATCCTCTTCTACCCCACACCCATCACAATATTGACCTTTCTGGCACTGTCCTTCTGTGGTTCACATCGTACCTTGCCAACCACTCCTTCTCTATTCTATTATTATTATTATTATTATTATTATTAATATTTATTTATAAGGTGCCACAAGGCATCCGCAGCGCCGTACAGAGACAAACAAAATCACAATACAATGGGAGACAGCACAGTACAGTAAACACAGCAACTCAGTACGCTCAATGCACAGCTAGAGAGGGCGGGGAAGGGGGAGGGAACGACAGGGCCCAATAAGGAGGGCGCGGAACACAGGGAGACCCCCAGGGGGGAGGAGGGAGCGAGAGTGGACGTGGGGTGGAGGACCCTCGAGGAGGAGGGCTAAGTAGCTGGAGAGCAGAGTTAGAAGTGGTGGAAACAGGAGGAGAGATGGCCCTGCTCAGAGGAGCGTACAATCTAATCTAATCTACAATCAATTCTATCTCTGTTTCTTCCCCACCATCCATCCTTCCCATAGGAGTCCCAGAGGGTTCTGTCCTTGGCCCTCTGCTGTTTTTCTCTGTACACTTCCTCCCTGGGTGAACTCATCAGTTTCTTCTGCCTACAGTACCACCTCTATGTCAATGACACTCATCTCTACCTCTCATCTCCTGATCTCTCCCCTTCTCACCTCTCTTGGGTGTCCAGTTGCCTCTCTGCCATCTCTTCCTGGATATTCCTATGCTTTCTCAAACTTAACATGGCCAAAACTGAACTCATTGAAACTGCCTAGGTGTCATTTGTGTCTCCTCCCTTTTTCTTTGCCTCTCAGATTCAATCTCTTGCCCGATCCTGTCGCTTCCAGCTCTGAAACATCGCCCATATAAGATCCTTCCTCTCTCAGGATGCCACCAAAACTCTTATCCACTTATTGATCATTTCTCAATTTGACTACTGCAACCTTCTCCTTACTTGCCTCTCCCACTCCCATCTTGCTCCTCTTCAACCAATACTTAATGCTGCAGCTAGACTTAACTTCCTCTCTTGCCGCTCCACATCTGCCTCCTGCTCTACCAAGCCTTGCACTGGCTCCCTTTCCCCCACATAATCCTCTTCAAACTCCTTACCTTCACTTACAAGGCCCTTTCCAACTGCACTGCTCCCTACATCTCCAACATCATCTCCATACATATTCTCTCCCGTCTTCTCTTGTCAGCCAATGACCATTGCCTTTCTTCCACATCTCCCTCCCTTATCCAAGATTTCTGTCATGTAGCCCCCACCACTGCAATGATCTCCCTTGTTCTATCAGACTATCCCCTAGCCTCTATAACTTCAAACACTCCCTGAAAACCCACCTGTTTAGAAAAGCCTACCAGTCTTCTACTTAACCATTCACCATGTAGTGTACCTCACCCTCTTTCATCCTCCAATTCTCCATCTCTCGCTTGATGTCCTCATATCCCCTTACATTGGCTTTCCCCATGTGTCAATCATTTGTCTGACATTTTCCTTTTAGAATGTAATCTATAGTGAGCAGGGTCAACTTTTATCCTGTTCTCATTACCTATAACTATAATAGCTGTGTTGTGAGTGTTTGGTCAGCACAGTGGCGTAGTGGTTAGCACGTCTGCCTCACAGCATTGGGGGTCATGAGTTCAATTCCCGACCATGGCCTTATCTGTGTGGAGTTTGTATGTTCTCCCTGTGTCTGCGTGGGTTTCCTCCGGGTGCTCCGGTTTCCTCCCACACTCCAAAAACATACTGGTAGGTTAATTGGCTGCAATAAAAAATAAAAAAATTGACCCTAGTCTCACACTCACACACACAGACAGACAGAGAGGGAGTGTCTATAGTAGGGAATTTAGACTGTGAGCTCCAATGGGGCAGGGACTGATGTGAATGAGTTCTCTGTACAGCGCTGCGGAATTAGTGGCGCTATATAAATAAATGATGATGATGATGATGATGAGTTGTAGTGTTATTTGTTTACTGTATTAAACTGTAATAACATGTATTGTCTTGTTGTTTGCCCTCTGTACTGTGTTGCGGACCTCATGTGATGCCCTATAAATAAAAATTTATAATAATAATGGGGATATAATTTTCAAATTCATACATTTGTGTGGGATGAGAAGTTTGTGCTGTGGTTTGTGCCATGAATATTATGTGATGTGATCCTATGTACAACAGACAGTTGCATGATGGCCTATATTTAATGGCAAGTGATTTAGCAAAAATAAGGGTGCCATTTCCATTGCAACCTCAGGCAGCAGAATGGGCAGGTATAACCCTGGGAACAGAAGGACAATGAGATAAAAAATAAAAGCAAAATACGTAATAAACACCATTTTGCATTGCCAAACACCAATGTTTAAATGGAAACTTGAATAAGGAAGTGTAAATGACAGGATATTAAAGGATAACATATAATACAAAGTATGTTTGAACAAATAGAAATAAACACAAGGAATCAAACAGGAAGAATTAGCAGTCATGTGTTCAATAACTGATGGGTGAAGAGTCATGTAGTAAGTGAGGCACAGTACAACAATAAAAGAAGACTTTTATCAATAAAAACAAAAATCAAGTACTTATACTCAAGATCTGTGGTGTTTTATTTTATTTCTATTGAAGTATTCCTTTTTTGGCAGCTAACAATGAGTCACAACATTCCATTTCAATTGTTTTACATTAGCAGGTTTTAGCAGTGTTTTTACTGGTGATCACTGCAAGCTGCAGGAAGCAGGAAGCATCCAGTGCACTGCTGTCACGATTTGCCCGTGACTGCAGTTCAGCATTTCCTCCCTAGGCGCTGTTGTGACTTCATCTGTTCCTGCCTGTAAGGGGTTAAGTTCTCATCATTTGATCTGTATCGTGATCAGTTGTGTCTGGCCTTTATAAGACTGCCTTTCTCTGCAAACTGGGCCAGTTCATTAATTGTCACTGCTGCTGGTCTCCCTGTGGAAACCCCTGTTAGCTGATCCTGACTTCCTCCCTGGTATACCTGTGGATCTTTTAGCTTCTGACCCCTGGCTTGCCTTACCCTCATTCTTGTGACAAGCTAAATTGAATCAATTTAACATTAAGTTAAGGTATGATATCAGTACATTTAAAGTACATTTTTTGTACATATTGATCCAATTTGAGAAAGTTGATTAGTCACTATTAATTATGAAAAGCCCGCAGACTATTATATGTATATTCCAGTTAACAGAGCACACCAACAAGTATGCCTAAATAGTATAGTTATAATATGTTTGAAAATGGAAACTTTTAATGTTCCGGTGAAAATTATGTTAAATTTCTAAGGAAAGGTTATGATGAAAAAGACATTAGAAAAACCAATGAAAATGTGACTAATACAGATAGGAATTCTTTACTGGCTCCTAAAACAGAATATATAAAGAACGAAAATCTCAAGCATTTTCTATTCATTACTTAAATTAATTCACAATATAATACAATGGTAAAAATTCTATGAAAACACTGGCCTTTATTAAGTAGGCAATCTGCTCTCACAGACATAGTCATTCTCAATGTGATCGGGTTGTTAGTAAACATATATTAATATTTTTTTAAGTGCTCATCTGATCTTTGATACATGAGGGACCCTCATGATTTGGGTAGATAATTGATAGCCTTATGTTATACTTATTTACATGTGGTCATGTTATTGGAATTCCACAATATCAATGTCCGGACTCACACATTGTTTAGATATTCTGGGTGGCTAGTGTTATTCCCACAGAAAAATAGTCATTTTTAATATATCTGCTTTTTGAATTACATGGAGGATTTTTAATATAAATATGTGAAAGATTGTCGATTACCAAATTATTTATTTTGGACAGTTGGTTAATACAGGTACTATGTTAGTTTGTGCCTCTGGTAGATGGCAGTACTGTGCTAGTTCCTTGAACCAGGTAGTTGAAGATTACACACACAGTTCCTGCATTTGGCTATTTTCTGAGTTTGACTTTTTTCAAGAGTAGTGATTGAGCTTGGGACCTGTATGACAAGTGGAGAATGGAGGAACAACATGTGTGACAAGGGGAGAGAGTGGAAGTCATATGTAACAAATGCCCTCTGCACTCTCTCCTTGTTACATATGCTACACCATCATTCTCCTCTTGTCATGTGTGCCCAAGCTTCTTAATCTCCTGCCAACAGGTTTCTACCTGCTGCAGTGTACTCTGGAGGAGGATTTTAGTTTTCTCAGCAGCACTTATCTCTGCTGCTCCATGTAAGAAAGATCTCTGATCAGAGCATCGGTGATTCGAACTATAAACATCAGTCGCACTCTGCACAGACCACCCACATCCTGAGGAGCAGTGCATGCAGCATTTTAACTTCGCCTCCACCAGATACTGCAGCAAGGTAAGACCTACTGGCAGGGGTAAAAAGGGAGAGCAGTGTGAATTGTGACATAGTTCCCTATCAGAATGCTGACTGTGCAGGGCAGTAAATATCAAGACTGTCCAGACAAGATTCAAGGTAGTTAGCAGACTGAGCTGCTCTCTAATACCTGCTCTTACAGCTTTGACTACCTGTTGCTGGTGTCTTAAGCGCTGTTGCTGCTTGACCTGATTCTTTAATGATGGGGCCCTGTTTCAAAAAGAGATAGGTATTCACCTCCTAGAACACTAAGCAATTAGTGGACATTCTAGGCTTTATCTGACCAATTGTAATATAACATCAATAGCACCTACATTTATTAAATATGTCTCAATTCCCCCAATTATTATTATTATTTTCATAGATTTGTAAAGTGCCACAGTGCTCCGCAGTGCCGTACAGTAGGTAAAACAGGTCATACATAAAACAAGGACATACAAGGCAGACAAAATATATAGTTCAGTCTTGCAGCAGCATTTAGAATGGATTGAAGTGAGGATATATGGGTGTAGGGGATGCCAGATAACAGAAGGTTGCTGTAGTCAAGAAGGGAGATTATGAGAGAATGGTTAAGAGTTTTGATAGCATATTGAGTAAGAAAAGGGTGTATTCTGGCAATGTTTTTAAGGTGGAAATGATAGGACTGGGAGAGAGTCTGGATGTGATGAATAAAGCAGAGGGAGGAATCACGTGTGACACCAAGACGGCGAGCTTGGGAGACTAAGGAAATTGTGGTGTTATAGACATTAAGCTAGATTTCAGGGTAGGTAGTGAATCTGTCAAGAGGGAAAGATAATAAGCTCTGTTTTGGATATGTTGAGCTTTAGGTTGCATTGGGACATCCATGTGGAGATAGCTGAAAGACAGTTGGTTGCACGAGACAGTACAGAAGGGGAGAGGTCGGGGGAAGAGATATAGATTTGGGTGTCATCAGCATAGAGGTAGTACTAGAGACCAAATGAGTGAACTAGTGCCCCAAGAGCAGAGAAGTACAATGAAAAAAGTAAAGGGCCATGAACAGTGTCTTGTGGGACCCCAACAGATAGTAAGAGTGGAGAGGAGGTAAAACACTAAAAGAATCGTTTGATAAGTAGAGAGTGAACCAGGAAAGAACTGTGTCTTTAAGGCCAATAGAGTTAAGGGTGTGTAGGAAAATACAGTGATCATCAGTGTCAAAAGCAGCAGAGAGGTTCAGAAGAATGAATACATTTATTTCATAATATGGTTAAATACATTTCACCCTTGTAGCTTGTAAATCCATACAGAGAAGATCTGAGAATGCCCATTTTTTCAATTACTTCTTCACTGCCATTCAGCATTCCCCCACCCCTGTTACCAATCATCCCTCTTCAATAAGTCCATCACCTCCACCCTGATATTCATGTACCCCCACCATTACCTTACAGAGACAGTAAATGCACATTTTAGAAGAGCCAGACTCCATGCACCTATTCACATTATGCAGCAACTCTTAGTCACTGGGGCTGCACTGCATAGTGATGAGGTCACCACAGAAATAGAATCTTAGCCTATTAGTTACTGGGAGCTGCAAAATCACATGATTAAGTCCAGAGACTACAACTCTGTATGAGACAAGCATCGGGGAGAAGACTGGACAGCATGCGCCAGTGGAGAAAGACAAAGAGAGGAGCCTGTGATGGGTCTGCCCCATTAAAGCAGAATGGTGCCCATAACTTAGTGAACTGGCTTGGGACCCCCATATTTTATGAGACTGTGAATATGGCACACAGTTGATGACCACAGGTACAGTACTGCCTCTGTGTTACTATAACTAAAATAAAGATCCCTGTGAATTCACTGGACCTTATTTACAAAGTGCATAATGACCATTGAGCAGAGAAAAAACTCTCTTGGAGGTGTTGTGGGCCTTGATTTGCACATGTGCACCTAGATTTCCTCCAAAGCACATAGGTTTACAGAGCAAGGTAACAATGTTTACAGAAGATCAAAAGTTTGCACCTGATAATGGACAAAGTGAGAGCAATAATTGCAAAGTGCAAAAAAGGTGTACTGGTGCACCTAGTTTTGCAGAGCAGTCCAAACAAATGTTCTTTAAATTTACAAAGCCAGAGGAAAGCAGAGTTTATGACATGTCCTATATTTTAATGAGACACATCTTGCACCTTCCACTTGCACTTCGGATGAGAAAGGCATTTCAAGGTGCATTTTGGATAATGTAAAACAAAGCTTCAATCACGCAAAAGTGCCATGTGTAATAAAGGCAATCCGGATGTTCTGAGAATCTCATTAATAGTCTAAAGTAATTAATGCCATAAATTAGGCTTAACTAAGAATTATTTTAGCAGACAAATTGAAAAGTTTAATTTAACGAATGGGGTGGCACCAAAGTGGTAGGAGGTGACGTTTACACTTTTTTCCCAGTATAACTCTACACAACTAGACTCACTTCTAGTTTGTGAAAGTGCCTCCCAAAAGCAGAGAGCTTTTGGGAGGCAGACAATCATCATTAATGGGTGCAAAATTAGAGATTTGTGCACTGCGCATAAAGGGGCTGAGTCGTATGTAAAATAAACAACATGAATAGGTGTAAATTATGTCCATTTATATTATGTTATTTACATAGTATACAGATACACATGTATCTTAAGATTGTACACACTTTAGTAAGAAACAAATAAAGCATCATACACTATGGTCCAGAAACCTGAAAACTAAGTGCAGAAGTCAAAAAATCTTTAGGGCTGTCATCCTGGTAGTGGCAAACTTGAAGGGGGGCAAAGAGTATTAAACCCCTCCTCCCCACACACACACACACTCATAACAACACTAGGCCATGCCAACCTGGACTGGTGGTACTATAGCAGAGAAACCCGCAGCATGGGGATGCCAGACAACTTTAGGCTGAATTCCCTAGAGTGAATGCGAAAAAATGTACTCAGGACAAACCAGTTCTATTCTGAAAGCACAAGGGCTATTTCCATACCACTGGGTGGTCGGTGTGAGTTAATTACTTAAATTAAGTGCCAATATATACTTTTTTAGAGTGCACCACTAATCCCAGCATGTCATAACAACCTTTAAGTGGCTGGACATGCTGACAATTGTGTATCTACAAGCTCCAATGATGGCAACCAGGGCATGCTGACATTTGAGGAACTACAAGTACCAGTATGCCTGGCATTTAGAGCCCACTTGGACCTGTAGTGAACCTTAAAATAAAATTAGAAAAAAACATAAAACACTTTATTCTAAATGAATAATCTACCACACATACCTCATTATTATTATTATTATTATTATTATTATTATTATTATTTATTTATTTATTTATTTATTTATGAGGCACCACAGATTCCATAGCACCGGATGCAGAAGCAAGTAACAAATAGCTGAGGTAACATACATAAGTAGCCCAGATGTGTGTGAGTAATGCTATGGGGACTCACACAGAGTGCAGCAAAAGACGTTACAGAACAAACGAGGGAGTCTGACAATAGACAGACATGGGACAATAGGTAGAGAGGACCCTTCCTGCAAGAGCTTACATTCTAGAGGGAGGTGTGGTGGGACACAGTAGAACCAACTGGGAGAAGATGGAGATGGGAGGTGAGGAAGAGGAGGTGATGAATAGAATGGTTAGGAGGTGGTAGGATAGGCAAGCTTGAAAATATGAGTTTTGAGTGGGCGTTTGAAGGACTGAAGGTTAGGGGAGAGTCAAGTGAGATGCAGTAGGGAGATCCAAAGATTAGGGGCAGCACAACAGAAGTCTTAGAGGCAAGCATGGAAGGAGGTAATTTTAGGTGAATTTAGGCGGAGGACAGAGGCAGAGTGGAATGGCCGGGTAGGTATACACATCCAGGCAAGGTCAGAGATGTAAGGGGGAGAAGTGTTGGTAAAGGCTTTGTACATGAAGGTAAGACACTTGAAGTGAATTCTGAAATGGATAGGGAGCCAATGAAAGGATTTACGCAGAGAAGTGGAAGAGGTGCGGTGGGAGAGGAAGATGAGCGTAGCCACAGCATTCTGTATGGATTGACGATCAGAAAAGTGAGAGTTGGGAAGGCCAGTGAGAAGGAGATTGCAATAGTCGAGACGAGAAACGATGAGTGAATAGACCAGGATTTTGGTTGCTTCCTGAGAGAGTAAGGGATGGATTTTCTCAATGTTACAGAGAAGGAAATGGCAGGATTTGGTGAGGGATTGGATATGAAGGGTAAAGCTGAGGGCTAAATCAATGGTGACTCTAAAGCAGCGGACTTGCGTGACAGGAAAAAGAGTGATGTTGTCAACCAATAGGGGGATATTGGGAGGGATAGCAATATTGGCAAGAAGAAAGATGATGAGTTCGGATTTGGAGATGTTAAGTTTCAGGAAACACTGTGATATGCAGGTAGCTACAGCAGAAACATCTAAATTCCTAGTTTAGGAAGGTGGGAGGTAGAGGTAGGGGGAGGAAATTTTTGTGTCATCAACATAGAGGTGGTACTGGAGGCCAAATGATTGAATGAGTTCACAGATAGAGGTGGTAAACACATTTATTTCCTCATCTACTGTCATCAAGGATGGCACCTCAGGGATCTTCTTATGATAATCCCGGTCCTGGCAAAAAAATAAATCCTCATGTTACAACGCACAAATGAGCTCTTAGTGGCAGTGCTGCAATATTTATAACTAGGGGATTTCCCATAACCAGCACATGCGATATTCCCCACTTATAAGTGTAACAGAAGAGGTCACTTAGGAAGGATAGATAGATAGATAGATAGATAGATAGATAGATAGATAGATAGATAGATAGATATTCTTTATAACAGTCTCTACACACTAAGAAATGTGACCAAATGAAATATTGATTTGAGCTTGCAATAATGGAGACAGGTGCCTGCCTTTGAACACATGACAGTTAATTAGAGAGTAATTAAGGAGACTAACTAAAAAAGGAGCTGAATCTCTAAGATTTAATTTCCTCTGAAGAAATCACTGATATGTGATGAAACGCATCAGCAGATAGGAGAGCAGAACCTCTGTATCTACACCATTCCAGAAAGCGCTTGGATATATCCAGCTTGCCACCGGATGTTTGCTTCAAAAACAGAGATTTTTTTCATTACTGATGATCATTTACATATGAGCTGCAGGGAGTACTAGAAGGGATCAGTGGAGACCACGCTCCGTGAATGCAGAAGCAGCGTGTGTGCGGACAGAGTCTGACATGAGTCAGCTTTCCCATATGGACAGCATTGCTCAAAGTCACGGTATTTTATGCATTTGACATCTATTTGATAATCTCTGGAAATCTGTATAGAAAACTTGCTTGTGACTAAGAGTAATTATCAAGCCCTTAAATTACATTATAAAGCTGGCAAAGTGTACATCTGAACTATATATGCATGTTGGATATTGATCCTACTTACCATCTTCTATATGCATGCCGACTATTAAACTGTGAAAGTTTGGATTGCATTTTTGATCATCAGCAGTCTAATTAATCAGGATTTTAATGTTCTGATGACAAGCCGTTACTGATGAAACAATCTATATGGCTTTATTGACTACATGAATAGGTTTGGAAAGGAATATTTTTAACTTTCAGCATATTAGAAAGATATCCATACATTGTGTTCTGAGACGAATCGCTGATATAGACAGCTGGTCTGATGACTAGAAAGTATTGGACCAATATGCCAATATGATTTGCATTTCTCTGTCATTATATAGCTGAAGGCGTAGTTATTAGTGCACAGATTTCTATATATATTTGTATCAAGATTTTATGTTTTTTTTATATGTTTTATTTATGATTGTGTATTAAAGTGTGTTATTTTATCTTTTATCAAGCTTCACAGATTCATTCACCAGTTAGCGGTGTTTTCACTTTCCAGCGCTTTCATTTTTTCATTTTTGTTAGCTCTTTTTTTTTAGAACCCACAGGTTCTGTACAGCAGCAGGTATTGAACCACTGGCTTTTCAATTTGATATACACATAGTTTTTCAGCGCCAGGATTATTGCTGTGGTTGTTTCACTTAAGAAGCACCCTTTTTTACTATGGTAACTACAAAAATCATTCTTATTTATTGAATACCATAGGTTTTATAGAGACAGCATATGAGATGAGCAAAACATTTTGCAAAATATGAGCCTTGTTCAATATCTGGCTATAAAATTTAGTACATTTTACCATTAGAATGTAGTCTTAACATTTCCCAGTCCTATCTAAACTATACCACACAGCAGACTGAATTGGCTATCATTATTCCAACTAATCATAGACAACAAAATCTGTGAAATACAAATTTACCAATACCGTTTGGCTGTGTTGGATACCATCATACCTCGTACACAGCATTGGTGAATGTTTATTAAGATTTATTTATATAACACCAGCATATTCCATAGCACTTTACAATTGGAAAGAACACACAATAAAACAGATAGTGAGGTAAGCGGGCAAGGCTCCCAAGCTTACAATCTATAGGAGAATATGAATCACGACTACATATTGTATATTTGTCCAGCCAATTAGGAAAGGAAGAAAGTGGTTAGTGGTCTAAATGATTCAGACACACAGCAATGCTAGTCAGGGGTTCAGAGGGTTGATAAAAAGAACACACTCAAGTCTTGTGTGAACTGTATAGAGGGTGGTAATATGGTACCCTAGAGATGTTAAGAGAGTGGCTGAGGAATTTGATAAGCTAGCCTGAAGAGGAGTGTTTTCAGAGAATGCTTGAAGGCTTGAAGACTAGTGGAAAGCCTTGTTGTTTGAGCGAGTGAAATCCGCAAAGTGGGTGCAGCCCAAAAAAAGTCCTGTAACCGAGATGGAGCAGGCAATGAGTGTAGATGAAAGGATCAAGCGGACAGATAGCAAAGTAGGAAGATAAAAATAGAGTAGATATTTCATCATTTGTGTAATCAAATGAAGAGAAGGTGCCAGAAGGAAGTGGGAAGGAATTTAGTTGTTTTTTTGTCAAGAAAGAGGATACCATTCCATGACAGATCTTATCAACCTTGTTCTTGAAGTAGAATGCACGATCCTTAGTACTGAAAGTAGTCGGAGGGTATGGAGAGTTAGGTTTGAGAAGAGACTTAAACCTATTTAATAGGTATTTGCGGTTAGAAGCTTTATCAGAAATTATAAATTGTAAATATGTTTGTTTGGCAGTGTCTAGAGCATTTTAATAGGTGTGATAAATAGCAGTATATGTGGGAAAATCATTAGAGGTACGAGATTTACACCAATGACATTCCGTTTTGCGAGAAAGTTTTTGAAGATGAGTAACTAGAGTCATTTAATCAAGGGCTGTTGCTCGGGTTTCCTGAAAATGTGATATCAGGAGAGGAGGAAGTAGAAATTGGAAAGAGAAGGTATTGGACAGAGGTGGACAACTGTTGGAAATATGCGATATGAGGTGGTTTGGTAGAATTAGACACCAGAGTACTGGCGGAGTAGCTTATAAGATGAGGACTATTACTGTGGTATTGCTGTCCGGAATGTTGTCATAGGCTCATGTCCATGTGCACAATTTAATATCTTAAACCGACATATTGTCTCTGGGTCAGGCATCCCAGAGAGGCTTAGGCATGGCCTCCAGGTGCTGACCGTTATAGGCTAACTATTGTACTATGCAACATTGAAGATTGTATGCTAGGCACTACTGGGTAATGCTGGATACTTTTAGAGGTAATATTATGGGAATTTCTGTTTAGTGCTGGGAAACAAAGAGGATAATATTCTAAACACTGTTGGATTGCTAGGAATAATATTTTTGGCATTGCGAGTTACTGCTGGGCATACTGGGGATAATTTTCTTGGCACTGCTGAGTATTTCTTATTACTTTAGACAATATTCTGAGTAATGCTAGATAATAAATTGTATAATATTGGGGCAGTGCTGAGAGCTACAGGGAATTGTTTTCTTGGCACCGTTTAGGCAGTACTGG